>NW_024740094.1:6094687-6273221 GCF_018991925.1 Homarus americanus
AACACCAGTTAGAGTCGCCCTCTTAACACCAGTTAGAGTCGCCCTCTTAACACCAGTTAGAGTCACCCTCTTACCACCACTTAGAGTCGCCCTCTTAACACCAGTTACAGTCACCCTCTTAACACCAGTTAGAGTCACCCCCATAACACCATTTAGAGTCACCCTCTTAACACCAGTTAGAGTCGCCCTCTTAACACCAGTTAGAGTCACCCTCTTAGCACCAGTTTGAGTCACCCCCATAACATCATTTAGAGTCACCCTCATAACACAAGTTAGAGTCACCCTCTTAACACCAGTTAGAGTCACCCTCACAATTCCATTTAGAGTCGCCCTCTTAACACCAGTTAGAGTCGCCCTCTTAACACCAGTTAGAGTCATCCTCTTAACACCAGTTAGAGTCACCCTCATAACACCAGTTCGAGTCACCCTCATAACACCAGTTAGAGTCACCCCCATAACTTCATTTAGAGTCACCTCATAACAATTCAGTTAGAGTCACCCTCATAACATCAGTTAGAGAGCTCAAATTTCCATACCATTTAAAGTCACCCTATAACACCAGTGCTAGAATCAATCTCTAATACCAGTTAGAGTCATCCTCATAACACCAGTTAGAGTCAA
Organism: Homarus americanus; assembly: GCF_018991925.1. NCBI lineage: Eukaryota > Metazoa > Arthropoda > Malacostraca > Decapoda > Nephropidae > Homarus > Homarus americanus. Next base: position 6,095,309 of record NW_024740094.1, read on the forward strand.
TTCCCCATAACACCATTTAGAGTCACCCCATAAACATTCATTAGGAGTCACCCTGATAATCACCAGTTAGAGTCACCTCTAACACCACCAGTTAGAGTCACCCCCTCATAACACCAGTTAGACCTCACCCCATAACACCCATTTAGAGTCACCTTCATCAACCAGTTAGAGTCACCTCTTAACACCAGTTAGAGTCACCATAACACCATTTAGTGTCGCCCTAACACCAGCAGAGTCAAATTTCCATAACACCATTTTAGAGTCACCATAACACCAGAGTCACCTCTAACACCAGTTTAGTCACCTTGATAGCACCATTTAGAGTCACCTCATAACACCAGTTAGAGTCACCCTGTTAACACCAGTTAGAGCCACCATAACACCATTTAGAGTCAGTTCTTAACACTAGTTAGTCGCCCTCTTAACACCAGTTAGAGCTCTTAACACCACAGTTAGAGCTGCCCTCTTTAACACCAGTTAGAGTCAAATTCTCTTAACACCACAGTTAGAGTCACCCATAACACCATTTAGAGTCAAATTCCATAACAATTCATTTGAGTCTCCTTGATAACACCAGTTAGAGTCACCCTAACACAAGGAACAACCCCATAACACCATTTAGACACCCTCATAACACCAGTTGTAGCCACCTCTTAACACTGCTAGAGTCACCCTCATAACACCATTTAGAAGTCGCCTCTACCAGTTAGAATCTCTTAACACCAGTTAGAGTCACCTTTAACACCAGTTAGAGTCGCCTCTAACACCAGTTAGATTACACCTCTAACACTAGAAGTTAAATGCCCTCATAACACCAGTTAGAGTCGCCCTCATTACACGTTTGAGTCACCCTCATAACACCAGTTAGAGTCACCCTCATAACACCAGTTAGAGTCGCCCTCATAACACCAGTTAGAGTCGCCCTCATAACACCAGTTAGAGTTGCCCTCATAACACGTTAGAGTCACCCTCTTAACACCAGTTAGAGTCACCCTCATAACACCAGTTAGAGTCACCCTCATAACACCAGTCAGAGTCACCCTCATAAACCAGTTAGAGCACCCTCATAACACCAGTTGGAGTCACCATTTTAACACCAGTTAGAGTGCCCTCTTAACACTAGTTAGAGTCACCCTCTTAACACCAGTTAGATTCACCCTCTTAACACCAGTTAAACCCGCCTTCATAACACCAGTTAGAGTCACCTTCTTGACACCAGTTAGAGTCACCCTCATAACACCAGTTAGAGTCACCCTCATAACACCAGTTTGATTCACGACCATAACACCATTTAGAGTCACCCTCATAACACCAGTTAGAGTCACCCCCATAACACCATTAGAGTCACCATGATAACACCAGTTAGAGTCACCCTCTTAACACCAGTTAGAGTCTCTTAACACCAGTTAGAGTCACCCTCTTAACACCAGTTAGAGTCTTAACACCAGCTAACACCAGTTAGAGTCGCCCTCTTAACACCAGTTAGAGTCACCCTCATAACACCAGTTAGAGTCGCCCTCATAACACCATTTAGAGTCACCCTCATAACACCATTTAGAGTCACCCTCTTAACACCAGTTAGAGTCACCCTCTTAACACCAGTTAGAGTCGCCCTCTTAACACCAGTTAGAGTCACCCTCCTAACACCAGTTAGAGTCGCCCTCTTAACACCAGTTAGAGTCAACTTCATAACACCAGTTATTTTTTTCTTTTTTCATTTATTGGGCACCCCCCTACATGCTTGTGTAAGGTGAAGCACAGAAGCGTTTACAGAGCCCAACAGGGAAGCATGCTAAGTTCATGCTTGCCTTTATGTCTCACGATTTAAGGGCGTAGAAGCCTGAAGAGTCAATCGTTTATGTCTAAGCAAGTTATTGGAAGTTCCAACAACTTGTCCCTGAACACGAATTCGCAACTTTCGACTTACAGCAGGTACCTACTATGCAGTTAGAGGGTTGAATATGGATGCAGGTCAGATGGGTCACAGTCCTAATGGCTGTATAGTTTTGGGCCTATTAGAGAGCGAGACCAATTAGAGCGGAGGCCAATTAGAGAGGAGGACTATTACAGGGGAGGCGTATTACAGGGGAGGCCTATTTGATAACTGACCAGAAAATTAAATATTGACGCAAGAATCACTGAGAATGTGAACTCGGGTACTCAGTCTTACAACGTGAGAGTGCTATATGTGCCACATGCCATCAGGACTGGCACTGTGCAACACCACGTCCAAAATTCACCAGTCAGCAACGCTTGATTCATCTCTATTTGTCCCTAACAATGGCGGCCAATATTTACGAACCTCCTAAACTTGCGGATTACTGATGGCGATGACGGCGTCTCTGGATTTACGATGTTTGCGGATTTGGCGGATTTATGGCTCACGTGGATGGAGACCGGAAAGTCACTGTTGTGGAGGATTACTTTATTATGCTTCATGTGATGGGGATTTCAGTGTACTGTATATCAATTTGAAGTGTGATATGAATTTATGGGATTAACCTAGGGAGGATTACGTAAATTAACTTGTAACGAAAAGGATTAATCAACATTTTGTTTTACGGTAAGGTTGTATTTTATTTAGTGAAGTACGTGGAGATGGATTACTCTAGCACAGTCGACACGATGGAGATTTATTAAAAAATAGCAGTTTTATAAAAATATTTCAAACAATTAGTAAGTGTGTGAGAGAAATTTATATCTTTTTCATAGTAAGAGTAATGATTACTTAACACTAACTTAGGATTTGGAAGAGCTTACTCTACTGGTGGGCGGATCTACTCTGTATAGCACTACAGGTCTCGTTCACTTACAAAAAAAAATAACACAATATTAAATCAGTAGAACTTAATGAACATCCTATTCCGGAGTTGAGTCTTTCTTATACATTTCAAGTGCGGTCTTTCGTAAACTGAAGTCAGTAGTTTATAGACACAAGAAGTGTTTATCTTTAAAAGTCAAATAAGTTAACCGGAGATTTATATTGTGGCGACGAAACTATTATAATGTAAGTGAATATATCGCCCTTTATGTTTATGTATATTGTGCCTGATTAACTTTAAAACGATTACGATGATTATAAGATGTCTGCAGCTCTCTCTCACTCTCTGTCCGGGTGTGTGTGTGTCCTGCTTCACTCCTGCTCGACGGACAGACGGACGCACACACACACATCAAATGGAGACAAAGTACACCAACACCACCACGGAAGCTAACCACCATATTTTCCCGAAATGTTCGTCAGATTAAACCCATCTGACTTGCCCTGGATCACACTTCGGGTCAAAAGACTCATGCAACAGAGAGACAGCGCCTTTTGTCTCAATGACCACAACAGCTACAGGTCCCCTTGTAACTAAATCATCCGTGAAATACGTAACGCATAGAAGTCTTACTACCTGAAGCAGACCAACATCAGTCAGGGGTATGGTAAGCTTAAAGAACTCTGTAGACTAACAATAAGACACACCCTCTCCCCTTCCTTAGCCATCTCTCTAATGGTGATGCAATTGAGCAATCAAACAACTATTTTGCAACTATATGTTAGACGCTCCTCCGGCTTGACACAACCAGTCTCCCTGCTTACCTAACAGCCCCCTTTACCACTGAATTAAAGAAATAATTTGAAGTAATAAGACGTTTGAACAAACAGGTTCAAGCGCATCACCACTCCCATTGCCTCACCAATGAAGTTCTACAAGATCCCCAGCTGATAGGAAGACTTTACATGTGTCACCAGTGCCCAAGTCAACGAGCCTGCAATCCTTAATTGTCGTACGACCAATTGCCATCACCATCACCACAATACCCAGCTTAATCTGAGAAAGTTTCGTTTTTAACTGGACATATGTTGATTTTGCTGGCGCCATAGATCATCAGCAATTTGGCAATATGAAAACTTCCTTCACCACTCATTGTCTTGTCATCTTTCTCGAATACATATCCCGTCATCTGGAAAAACGAAAGACGTCTGTGGCTGTCCCCGCCTTTGACTTCACCAAGGCATTCGACCTAGTCCACCACAATTTAATCGTCAACAAAACCATCGACCTCGGGTTTCGGGCAGGTCTTGTACCATGGCTTACAGACCAAAGCCAAGCCGCACTCTTCCGAGAGACTGTCTCGACCTTTCAGTCACTCACCTGTTACGTCCCTAAGGCTTCAAGATGGGACCGCTCTGCTTCTTATCAATGATGCTCGCTCGAAATATGTCGACGACTCCACCATTGGGATTAGTGTGAACAACTCTGCTCCGGACAATAGCGTGTCCTCCAGAATTTATTGAACAGTCTCCAAAACTGGATCACCAACAACCATATCACCATTAACCATACCAAGACTATGGTTATGCACATCAACCTCTCCTCTGACCTTGTCCCACATCCTTCTATTACGTTGGGTCCCAACGCACTCCTCCGTCGTTTCAAGTTTCCCGGAGTTACCCTGCTCATCTATACCTCCCTTTGGAAACACCTAAAAAATGCAGAAGAGGGAGTGCAAGATTATTCCCCCCCCCTCCACATATCAAAAAGCGCTCAACACACTGACCATTCTGGCTCTCTCTACTCATCACTAGCTGCTTCCACCCGAGATTTCTCGTCTTCGAATTGCTGTTCGACACTACAACCACATCCAGCCCATACGAGCACCTTCTGATCACTATATGAACAGCCCAATCCCAACCATTGTAAAAAATTATAAACTACTCGTAGTTAACCAGTGTGTTCACTCTCTGCCAATCTTACTTTTACACTGTTACTATGTTGAAATTCCTTGTTGAATTAAGTGATCCATTCCCCAATTATATAACGGTATATTTTCAGTCTTTTGGCTGAAACGTTCTTTCAATAAACCGTTGATTATTATTATTATTATTATTATTATTATTATTATTATTATTATTATTATTATTAATGGTCAGCCTCTCTTTCTCCCAAGGCTCCAGTAAAGGGCTTCTCTGCTTCCTCATCCTTACCAACGATGCCATGAAGGACCTGCATCAATCATGTCATTATCAAACCATGGTTATTCTCATTAACCTCTCCTCCGACAAACCGAGATAGAAAGTATATGATAATAATATCGCCAAATATTCCAGTTATCGCTTTCACACCCTACTTTGCCTACTGTAAAAATCATTGAACTTCCTACGTCTAAACTGTAAAAAACTGACGTAGGGTGCTTTCTGACGCAAATTGTCCAAACGAGTGAGTCACGTTCACAACACATATCTCACACTATATTCGAATTACATCTAATTCGAATCTTTCACATTTTACCCTAGAGGAAGACAGTTTCCCCCTCCCTAGAAAAACAGTGAGTCGTGTAACAGGTATAAGATAAACTCAGTAAATCATAATTCCCACCGTGGTGTCACAAATCGTCTGTCTACGGACATTTGCGTCACCAATGTCCGATTCCAGACTAAGTGTCAAAGCACCCAAAATCTTCTAGAAAATGTGCAGAAGAGGACGTGCAAGATTATTCTTTATCCTTCTTACACCACATGCCGAGAGACACTCAACACACTGGCCTTCTCAACTCTTTGTGGTCTTCACCGTGACAAAACTGCTACATCACCCTTGCTCCCGTCACCTTCTACCCGAGGTTGCTTGTCCACAAATTGCTGTTCGACACCACAACCGTTTCAAACCCACAAGACCTCATACATGAACAGCCCCATTCCAGCCATTGTAAAAATCATTAATGATTCGTAGATACAGTGTGTATTTAGTTCATGTTTCTCCTGTTTGAAGGAGGTGTTGATGGTACAGCTGTAACGTGTGTATTATACAGGGGTTCCCAACCTTTTTAATCTGATGAGCACCAAGATTATTTTTAGATGGTCAAAGGAGCACCATTGCACATTTGCAAAACTAAGGAATAATGAAATCGGTCCAAATTCTTTCAGACCTGTGTTAATGCCCTAAAAAAATTAAAAGTCCCCACTTCGCTGTCTTTTCTGCTTTATAATAAAACGATCCCTGGAGTTAGACTGTTACAACATGAGGGGTGAGGAGCATGACACCAACTGTTCAATCCCCAACGTATCCAAAGCTGGATTGATGCGTGATGCCACAGACTTACAGTAGGTGCTGACCTTGCTAGAGGAACGGTCACGGCAGATTAAGTCCCGAGAATTAACTGACAGTGTAACCATGTCTAGTGCTACTTGTGAACAGCTCTGTGCCTCTCTGAAAGCTGAGCTTGTGAAGGTCATGGGCAAAAACTTTTGGTTGAAGGAAGTGATTGCAACGATGAAGGAGGAAGATGTGAGGCAGGGAGAGTCTGTGAATGACGACTACACAGACCATTGGAAGGAGAGGAACGATAGGGCTAGTGATAGACAAGGCCAATAAAGCAACAGCACCGTGTACTAACTCTTTTAGTCTTTTGGTGGAAGAAATGGACGGTAAGACAATTTAGGACAAGGCTGACAAGGAAGGTAAACAACCCTTAATTATAAGTGATTCTCAGGTAAGGTGCCTAGATCGAGCATTCTGTAATAAAGACAGAAATAGGAGGATGTAGGTGTGTTTGGCAGGAGCTGGGGTGGGTGTTGTAGTCAGCAGAATGGACAATATCATGTCTGGTAATGGGAAAAAAACCCACTATCTGCCTGAGTGCAGGAGACAGTGATATTGGTAGGTGTAGGAGTGAAGAGTGAGGGGCAGTTTGATGTCAACGGCCGTCTTGACAGATGTTGCAAGTCAATATCAGTCCCATTCATTGACAACTGGGGCAACTTCTATGGCAGAAGAGACTTTTATGGTTAGTGCTAGGAATGAAAATAAAGCTAAATTAGTCTCAGACTTAAAGCCTAAAAGCGACAGAGAGAGGGCTCAGATCACGACTACCTTCATTGTCTACTACGCAAACAGAAGAAGTATGAGAAATAAAATGGATAAAATCAGAGCATTGGTATGTACTGAAAAACCCCCTGATATAATTGCATTCACCGAAACATGGATAAACTTGAACCCACGTGAGTTACCTTTGGAATACCCAATTAAAGGTAATGAATTATTTCATACTGATAGGAAGATTAGGAAAGGAGGCGAGGTAGCAATCTATGTCAGGGATAATTTGAAAAGTGAAATCAATAAGGAAATAAAAATGTTATTGAATATAGAAACAGTTTGAATAGAATTAAGAGATGATAGAGAAAAAGTAATTATAGGAGTAATATATAGACCTAATCTTGATAGGGTTGATGGACAACTTAGTTGGGATGAAATACATAAGGCATCCAAACATAGCAAAGTCTGTAAAGTAGGTGACTTTAACATTAGTGAGATAGATTAGACCGACCTTACGGGTAACTCAGAAACAGAGGATTTTCTTGAAACAGTTCAAGACTGTTTCCTAAGTCAACCTATAGCCGAACACATCGGAGGAATTACATGCTAAATTTAGTTCTGTCAAACAGAGAAAACCTCATGAGTAATATCGATGTAGGGAACGAAATAGCAAACAGTGATAAAAAAGAAGTGAGGTTCCAAGTAGAACTTAGTGTCAGTCTCAAGGAAAATTCCAGTAAAGTTCCAGATTTCAGAAGAACAAACTTTGACAGGGTGAAAGGACAGCTGAGGGAGAAGTGTTATGTTTGGAGGCGAAGTACATGACTTCACGAGAGTGTATAAATATCGGAGCTTATCTCTATCATAAGCTCAGAGAGGAAGCTTTGCTACATTACAGGAGATTTCAACCTTGATCTACTAAAATCCGAGACTGACATCTCAGCTCTTCTTCAACACAATAACCAAACCCACCTGAATAGCTGCCACTACACGATCTTTCACAGAAGGAAAAACTTACCCCCAGACTTGGACCCCTGTACCTTGGTAATACAGTCCTCAAACGCGAACAAAATACTAAATTCCTCCGAGTTATTGTTGATGAGGAACTTAACTGGAGAAACCACATACAAACCATTCACAGTAAAGTCAATAAACAGTGCGGTATCATGTATCACACTCGACAGTCACTCACTCTCACAGCAATGAAAGAAATCTATCATGATCTTGTCTACCAACACCTGATACACTGTCACACACTATGGGGGGCCTCTGGCTCTTCAAAAACACAATCTCTGGTTACTGCACAAAAGAGAGTTGTACGGACAATGACCTACTTGAAAAAAACAGATCACGCAAACGAGAAATTTGCTACATTGAAAATTTTAAAATTCGAAGATATTAACATCTACTGCTGTGCTCTCTTTATTTACAAATCTATCAATCACTTGCTTGACAATAATTATTTCCAGTTCCGGAATAATCAGAGATACAACCTAAGGCATCCAGAGCTACTAAGACCACACCCCATGCGCTCCTCTCAGTCCCAGACCTCCATAAAATATCATGGTGTGAAGGTATGGAACAACTTACCCCCACCCATCCGAGCAAAGACTACGCTCCCTTCTTTTAAATCATCTCTTAAAAAATATCTATTGTCTAGGTATTAATATTTCTTGTATCACCTACTATATTTACAGTACCTGTTTTTATTGTACCATCAAAACCGTTTTATCGGAAATTATCATGTAAATAGATAAGTAATTACCATTGCAATAAACATATTTGCCAACTAGTCATAATCCTGACAGCTCTGTCCTCTTGTTCAACCTTGTTAATGTACAACCCATGTTGTACTGCTCCCCCATTCTACTTATGTTTTTCAATTCCACTGTAATTTATGTATAAAAAAAATATTGAAGTGATTGTTAGGTTCTGGATAATAAGTTCTATATACAGGAGAGAACATAAACACCTGTATAGTTTTGTAGGTTCGATTTACTGGATAAGCGATATGTACACAAGGGGAGTAGTGCTCTCCTCAGCTAGGCTGCCTGTCAACTGCTATAGACGACGTATGGCAAGTGATACATTAGCAGCTTCCATACGTCGCCAGGCACATTAATTAAGCATGTGGGATATGGTAATAACATTGCCACACGCTGCTAGCTAGGCTGAATAAATAATACATAAATGGAGCACATACATAATATACATACATAATATATAATCCAGCATACATAATATACATACACCTCCCTCCCCCCTATACGCTCATAGCAAAGTCTTGAGCGGACCTTTTCTTTTGGATCCGTTCTGAGCGTCGAGGGACTTCATCACTGGGAAGGGTATGGGACTCAACACTGGTGGCGGGGCCAGCAGAAGGCATTGTTACGGGGCGGAGAAAACGGCGGTTCCTCCACCACACACGACCACTGGGTAACCGCACCTGGTAGTCCCGTGACCTACCGAGACCCATGACTACGCCTACTTTGTCCCAACGTAGGGAGGTCGGGTCCTGAACACGGACTTGGGTGCCGACACTCAACCTGGGGAGAGAACGGGCGTGGCGTTGTAGTGGGCGACGACGTCCTGAACACGTTCGGCGGCTCGGCGATCACAATCCTCTGTCTTGGCCTGCCACTCCTTGGAGAAGGATTGAGGGTGAGCAGGGACACAAGAACGAAGGGGGCGTCCATACAAAACCTGGGCAGGGGAGCGTCCGGTGTAGTTAGGTGTGTTGCGGAGTTCAAGAAGACCCCGGTCGAAGGCCTCGCAGTCAATGTTCCCAGAAGGGGCCACCTTAAGGATGAGGTGCTTTAGGGATTTGACAGCAGCCTCAGCGTGGCCGTTGGACTGCGGGTAATGGGGCGATGACAACACATGCCGGACTCCCCATCGGTCAAGGAACACAGCAAAGTCCCGGCTTGTGAGCTGAGGCCCTCCGTCGGTTCGTAGGCGTACAGGAACGCCCACGTCACGGAAGTAGTGGCGGAACTTGCTGATGGTGGCGGCAGACGTCGTGTCATTACCGCACTTGATGACAACCGGCCAACCAGAGAGACGGTCGACGATAACAAGGAAGGACTTTCCTGACACACAGAAAAAGTCGGCCGACACAGACTCAAAGGGGCGGGTGGGGTTGTCGTCACTCATGAAGGGTTCCTGCTGCTGGCTGGGTTGTAATACTTGGCAGGGCTCACACGCACGGACAACATTGGAGATGTCGGAGTTGATGCCGGGCCAGAACACAGTCTGTCGTGCACGTCGTTTGGTGGCCTCAGCTCCACGGTGACTGTCGTGAAGGCGAGCCAAGGCGTGGGGACGTGATGCAGCAGGGACAACTACCGAAGGAGAGGTGTCACTGGCCAGAGGTAGGGGTATGGCAGCAGCAGGGTAGTTGCTGCTCCCTTCGTGCACCCTGTTGACGTATTTTACCTCCAGAATCGGTGTTGGGAAGTCCTGGGAGATGATGGCCAACTCTTGACAATGTCTGTAGGACAGCAAAGGAGTCGGGACATCATTATGCACGTCAATCCAGGCCTGACACGACCTGTTGCCAAAGGTGACATGTGCATAGAGTGAACCCAGGGCTTGGGCCATCTGTGAACCATCTGCCGTGACGCAGAGGTCCTTGGGAGGCGGTCCTAGATCGCTTGGAGAGAGCCCCAAGCATTGCAAATGCTGGGGACCGATGACTGTAGCATCAGCGCCGGTGTCGGGCAACATCTGAAGACGGGATGACACACCGCCGTAGGTCACGATGACGCTGATGTACTGGGGGACTTTGGTCCTGGGATGCGAGGAGTACACCCTCCTAATATGGGTCGGGCTTTGTCCAGGGTCGTCGTGCCTCTGATTTGGCGACTGTGGGCGGCCCTCACTGGTGGAAGGGAGCTGGAGCTTCCGCCGACGCTGTCCCTTGGGTTTGTTGGAAGGGCAACACTTGTCATAGTGGCCCAGACGACCGCACACAATGCACTGGACGCGTTTGGCTGGGCACCGTACTGTGAGTGACCAGTGGCCCTTACGGTCACAACTGTTGCATGTAGACTCAGCAGCTGGACACGCCTGTGTTCCGTGCTGCTTACCACAGTTGTTACAAAATGAACTGGGCGTGGACGTGGTAGGCGAAGGCGTAGGAGCAGACTTCTTGTCCTTCTTGTACCGGGATACAGCGCGTACAGCTGTAGGGGGAGCTCGGATGGCAGAGGTGGCACACCTGGCAGCCTCATAGGAGCGACATATCGTCAACACATCCATGAGAGAAGAGGAAGAGTCGAGGGAGGTGAGGCATTGGACAAGTTCCTCGTCCTTAACACCCATCAGGATCACCTGCTTCAACTGGGTCTCCTCGCACTGCTGGTGGTGGCCTAGACATATATCTACCTCTTCCGAGGCTCTCTTAAGTCGTACATAAAAGGCGTCAAAAGACTCACCCTCCATCTGTCTGCAGCTAAACAATTCCCTCCTGCGCAGAGCTTCATTCTGCTGTCCTTTGATGTGCCGTTGTAGAACGTCCGGTACCTCCTCTACCGACAGCGAAGAGGTTGGGGGTACCTGCAACGTATGTTCCAAGACACGCTGAATTTCCAAGGACAGGCACATACGCAGCTGGATGAGTTGTTTAGGCTGTGACAAACTCTGGAGATCCACCATTATAGAATAATCAGTCCACCGTCGCCGCCATTCACGAAAAGTCTGGAAATTCACATCAGGCTTCAAGATGGGCGGTGTTTGAGCAGCTGCTTTAGGTGGGGCTGGGGGGCGTGAAGGAAGCATTGATGGGGTATCTGAACCAGTCAGTACCGAGGCAGTGTTAGAGCCGGGGGCTTGGTTAACAGTGAGGCGAGATATCAAAGCTTCAAACCGTGCACTGTCTTCCAATCTCCGTTGGTGGTCTCTCTCCGCCTCTGCTTGCCTTCTGTGTTCATCCGCCACACGTCTGTGAGCTTCATCCTCGCGTCTTTCATCTCTCATAAACTTCAGTAAAGCAATTATCTCTGGAGACAACGCTGAATATTGAGGTGAAGGGCTGCGCGATGTTGTGGGGGCTGGAGCGTCGTGGCCGGCCTGGTCATCCATCTCTGCGGGACTATCATCTGCTTGACTCATCCAGGCGCTGGGTCCACGGCTACGTAAAGCATGAGACATAACTACTTCATCTGTGTACTGTGTCTTAAATCATTGTTGACCGGTCAGCCCGTCGTATCAACAAGATTTCAGACAAAAAAAAATTAATTAATACACAGATAAGTAGGTTATATATATAAAATATATATAAGGAAGCCGCCGGTCAGTGAATGTTAGTACATGTATGTGTGTATGTGTGTCCCGGGCAGGGAGAGCGTCTCGCCTCCAGCTGTGAGGGAGGGGGGGTGGAGACGGCGAGGAGCTCAGTCACCCTCTGGACACGGTCAGAGAAGGGTGCACTGAACTCTACTCCCCACAAATGCCCAGAACATGCCGTATACCTTGGGAATCCTTTAAAACAAGGTCACACATGAATGGCACGAAACACGCAATGCACTAAACACTTCACAGAAAATCACTGTCACTGACACTGCTCAAAGTTGCTAAATTCTTCGAGGACGGGTGGCGCGGCGGTTGACACAGGGCGGGAGTCCATAAGCCGGCTTTCCACAAACTTTGCACTGTCACTCGTAATTATCCAGTAAAACTACGCACTGCGCCATGTTAGGTTCTGGATAATAAGTTCTATATACAGGAGAGAACATAAACACCTGTATAGTTTTGTAGGTTCGATTTACTGGATCAGAGAGATATGTACACAAGGGGAGTAGTGCTCTCCTCAGCTAGGCTGCCTGTCAACTGCTATAGACGACGTATGGCAAGTGATACATTAGCAGCTTCCATACGTCGCCAGGCACATTAATTAAGCATGTGGGATATGGTAATAACATTGCCACACGCTGCTAGCTAGGCTGAATAAATAATACATAAATGGAGCACATACATAATATACATACATAATATATAATCCAGCATACATAATATACATACAGTGATAACCGTGGTAACATTATGAGATGTTCTTATTACTACCATGCTATTGTACTATTCCAGATGATACTAAATGTTACATAATACTTCCTTGAGATAAGTGTACAGTGTATATCAGGTGCCTAAAAGAGAACTTAGGTTCTCAGCTGGCTCAGCCACGTTAATATTGTTATTATTATCCAAATAAACTCTTTCAATTCAATTCTATTCAACCTCTACCACCGTGATAGATCATATCTGGACTAACAACACTCCTAATAATCTTGCAAGTGGAATTATTTATAACAATATCTCAGATCACTTCCCAGTTTTTGCCATGTATAAAACAGCCACAAGACCTGAAAGGTCCAGTAGAGTCACAATAAATTACAGAAACTACTGCACCGACAACATGCTCCTTTTTGAAAACAACTTAATGAAAGCGAAGTGGGATCTTGTCTATGCCTCCGACAACCCTAACGTAATCTGTTGCAATTTCTCTTGCATCTTCAATGCTTGCTTTGATAAAAGATTACCCCCCTCAAGATTAAGTTAGTAAATACTGTATCTATCTCCAAACCCTATATCACAAGCGAAATCAAGGCAATGATAAAAGAAAAACACAAACCCCCAAAGAAAATTTGCAAAAATGCTCATAACTTTCGGTGATGCTTACCGAAGTATCAGAAATAGAGCAACTCAAGCAGTTAGAAATACCAAGCGTAGCTATTATACAAATAAGGTTCAGTCAGCATCAGGTGACAGTAAGAAAACCTGGAATATCATCATTTCTATTCAGAACAGGAACACTCAGCCTTCGGCCCCCCACTCAGCTTTTATGATAAATAATTCAGTTGTAACGGAACCCTCCATCATTACCAACCACTTCAATGATTATTTTATTAATGTTGCTAAAAATCTTGCAGAGAGCATCCCTAATCACAATGAGGAATTTAGAGCCTACTTGCAAAACAGACAGAAAAATGAAGCTGTTCGTATCCTCTGTCACAGCAGATGAATTACTGACCATCATAAAAATGTCCAAAGATGCAGCAGCAGGTGACGACAATATACCAATGAACACTTCTGAAATGCCAATAACATCCTTACAGACTCTCAGTTTGGATTCAGAGCTAGAAGGTCGACTGAGAGTGCTCTGCTATCCATTACTAATGATATCTTAAATTCCTTTGATGACAGTCAGAATATTTCTGGACCTCTCTAAAGCCTTTGATACTGTCGATCATACCATCCTCCTGTCAAAGCTTGAACTCAGAATCAGAGGATTTTCTTGAAACAATCCAGGACTGTTTCCTAAGACAACATATAACCGAACCCACCAGGGGTAATAATATAATCGATTTAGTTCTGTCAAACAGAGAAAACCTCATTAGTAATGTCGAGGTAGGGAACGAACTTGCTAACAGCGATCACAAAAAAATTAGGTCTTAGTGAATATAATACCGATTTTCAAGAAGGGAGATAGATCACTATCCTTTAACTACCATCCAACGTCCAATCAGTCTAACATCAACTGTAGGCAAATTACTGGAAGCAATCACTTCAAACTCTATTCGAAATCACCTGGAGAAGCACAAGTTGATCAATGATTCCCAACATGGCTTCACAAGCGGGCGTTCATGTCTAACTAATCCATTTACATTCTTTTCATCTGTTTTCATATCAGTGGACGAGGGGCACAATTATGATGTAGTATATCTCGACTTTAGCAAAGCCTTCGACAGGGTCCCCCACGAAAGACTAATAAGAAAAGTGGAGGCTCATGGCATTAAAGGAGATCTAAAATGGATTAGGACGTGGTTACAGGACAGGAAACAGCGAGTGAGCATTAGCGGCACTAAATCCGATTGGAGCAACATAACTAGTGGAGTTCCCCAAGGCTCAGTACTTGGACCATTATCATTTATTATATACATAAACGACATAGATTTTGGCGGAGACAGCAACATAAGTAAATTTGCTGATGTCACTAAACTAGGGCGTGTAATTAAAGCTGACGAGGACTCCGCCAAACTACAGGAAGATCTTAATTTTTTTTTCGAATGGTCTGAAAAATGGCAGATGAAATTCAATGTAGTCAAATGTAAAGTACTCAGTATAGGAGATGTAAACAAGGAAACCAGATACCAGATGGACAACGATGTTATTAAGAAATCCGACTGCGAGAAAGATTTAGAAGTAATGATAAGTAGAAATCTTAAGCCAAGTAAACAATGTGTATTTGCTCGAAACAAAGCAAATAAAGTACTTGGGTTCATACAAAGGAGTGTTAGTTACAAGACTAGCGAGGTCATCCTAAAACTATATCTTGCGCTTGTGAGACCTCACTTGGATTATGCAGTTCAATTCTGGTCACCGTATTACAGAATGGATATAGAATCATTAGAAAGAATTTAGAGAAGAATGACAAGGCTAATCCCGGGCATTAGGAACCTTGAATACAGAGACAGGTTAAAACATCTTAATTTGCACCCCCTCGAGAGACGTAGAGTGAGGGGCGATATGATAGAGGTGTATAAATGGAAGTCAGGGCTGAACAAAGGGGACATTACAAAGGTACTCAAACTATCCAACCAGGAGCGAACTCGTAACAATGGTTTTAAATTAGACAAATTTAGATTTAGGCGCGAAATAGGTAAACATTGGTTTCGAAATAGAGTAGTGGACGAGTTACCAAACATCATCATTAACTCGAATACGCTGGACAGCTTCAAACATAGGTTGGATGGATATATGAGCAATAGGGGTCAGGTGTAAATGGGACTGCCCAGTAGGGGCCAATACGCCAGCTGCAGTTTTCTCCATTCTTATGCTCTTATTACGGCGTTAGGGGCTCATCCCACAACTGGTTTACCTCATATCTGTCTTAGAAGAAGCAGTATGTCCGCTATAATAATCATCAATCTGACTCCTCACAAATTTTGTATGGCGTCCCTGAAGGTTCCATTCTCGGTCCTGTACTGTTCTTATTGTACATAAACGATATAGTCCACTCCAGCACACGAGTTAAATAAAACTTACTTGCAGACGATAGTAATCTCTATGCCAGCAACTCAGATCTCCATTCCTTGATGAGAACTATGAATACTGAATTGACTAAAGTCAGGACCTGGATAACACGTAATAAACTAACCTTAAACCCAGAAAAAACCCACGACACAATTTTTCACAGAAGGAAAAACCTACCCCCTAGAATTGGACCCTCTGTACCATGGTAATACAGTCTTCAAACGTGAACAAAATAGTAAATTCCTTGGGGTTATTGTTGATGAGAAACTTAACTGGAGAATCCACATACAAGCCATTCACAGTAAAGTCAATAAACAGTGTGGTATCATGGTATCAGTCACTCACTCATGCAGTAATGAAAGAAATCTATTATGATCTTGTTTACCAACATCTGATGCACTGTCACGCACTATGGGGGGCCTCCGACTCTTCGAAAACACAACTCCTGATCATTGGACAGAAGACAGTTGTGCGGACAATGACCTACTTGAAAAAAAAAACTAATCACACTAATGAACAATTTGCCTTAGTGAAAATATTAAAATTCTAGGATATTAACACCTATTGCTGTGCCCTATTTGTTTATAAATCTGTCAATCATTTGATTAACAATATTTATTTCCAGTTCCGGAATAATCAGAGATACAGTTTAAGACACCCAGAGCTACTAAGACGACCCCCCCATGCGCTCATCTCAGTCCCAGACCTCCAAAAAATATCACGGTGTGAAGGTGTGGAACAACTTACTCTCACCCATCCGAGCAAAGATTATGTCATGTAGATAGATAAAATATTTTCATTGTAATTATCACATTTGCCGACAAGACATGATACTGACAGCTTCTGTTCTCTTGTTCCACCTTAATATAACCCAGATATCAATTCCAATGTAAATATGTATACACTCCAATATAAATGTAAAAAAAATAAAAATAAATACCAGTAAAAAAATTACGGAGTGATAATCGTGGTAACATTCTGATATGTTCTTACTACCACTATGTTACGTGTACTCTTCCAGATGATAGTAAATGTTACATAATACTTCCTTGAGATAGATGTACAATATATATCAGGTACCTTCAAGAGAGCTCAGGCTCTGAACTGGCTCAGCCATGTTAATATTGTTATTATACTCTGTATCTATATTTTTCTTGCTAAATTAGCTGTTTCAATATCAATATCAACGTGACCTCTCACAATGTACCTACAAAGAGCGACCTCACTTTACCTTGTAACCTGACAACGATAACCACAAAATATGACCGCTGAGGGTGACCTGACCACGAGATATGAGGTTGATGAGTACAATAATAATTAAAATAATGAATTACTTAATGCACAGAGGCAGAATATATCATATAGAAAACGCAGATCAAATAACAATGACCCCAAATGGTTAACTATTTATTTAAAGAATATTATTGGACAAAGGAAAGCTATAGGTAGTAGAATAAATAGTGGTGACGTTTACCTCCGAGATTATTATAAAGTATTGGCCAATAGGGTTAAGACCGAGATAAGAAAAGCAAAGAGAAATAGTGAACGAAAGGTAGCAATACAGGCGAAGTCAGACCCTAAGGGATTCTTCCAAATTTATCAAACTAAAACACGAAACGAGATTGGATCAATACAGTCAGAAGCCGGTGAACTAACTGACAACGATAGAGATATGAGCAATAATCTGAACATACGAGTATATATTTCATCAGTTTTCACAGCCTAAAATTTAAACATGATAACGGAGGCACCGACTATCTTTTTAATGAAGAAAATAATTAAGCGAAATAGTAGTGACTAGTAAGAACGTTAACAGTAAACAAATAGAAAAAAATAAAACCTAACAAGTCGCCAGGTCCCGACGAGATATTTTCCAGAGTATTAAAGGAATGTAAGTATGAACTCAATATGCCCTTAGCAAAGTTGTTTAACGAGTCTGGTACCAGAATCCTGGAGGATAGTGAATGTGATACAATCCAGAGCCTTGCCTTTCTGGGTGAACAGCTGCTTCCCGGTGCGATTATATAGGAGGAAAGGGCTCTAATTATCCAATGTGCTCTTCTATTGACTCAGGGCTTGGCCTAGCAGCTAAAGCACAGAATGCTGCAGTGACATCCTAGTAGGCATTCCAAGTTTCCCATGCAGTCTTCTTGCCTCTACCTCCAAAGATGGAAACTGTGTCGCACCCAGTAAAGGTATGAAACATCAGCATGGC
The DNA here is from genome assembly GCF_018991925.1 of Homarus americanus. Taxonomy (NCBI): domain Eukaryota; kingdom Metazoa; phylum Arthropoda; class Malacostraca; order Decapoda; family Nephropidae; genus Homarus; species Homarus americanus. The sequence goes on from NW_024740094.1 coordinate 6,113,354, forward strand.
AGCACACCGATCAGGCACCAGTGCTCTTGATATTTCTTGTGCAGCAACATTTTTGAAGTTCTTCCCAGCCCCAAAGGCAACCCAAAATTAGCCGATGTTGAGACGCTGGGCGGCTGTCACAGCCAGAACCTCGACATTTGTATCTACCGTGCGAATCAACATCTTTTTGTGGCATTGCTTCACAGCATCTTCCAGGTGTATTAGTATGCGTGTGTCTGCCTCTTCATGCGTGCATGGATCGAGACCTGAGACATCAACCCGACTGCTGGAGCAAAGCACATCAGCGTTGTGCTTATTGTGCTTAGTGATGACCTGCTTATCAGTTTCAAATCCGACAGCAGTCCGTGCTAGCAGGGGGAATAGCTCTGTCTTGTTGTCATCGAGGCTTAGAAATTCCTGCCAGTTCCTAGGGACTGTACTAGGTGCTTCAATACGTCTCTTAACACTCTTTCCTGTCTTTCTGTGAGTATCACCTTTCAAGCTGTCAGGCAGGTACACGTCCCAAATGATGCCCAATCTTGCGACATGCTGAAGCTGAAATGTGATAGACGACATAAAGATGTCATTGGCATAATCTTGGAAAGTCCTTGCCGAGTCTGGTCGAAGCATGTTGACAACGGCAGCACCGTCTAGGAAGATAGCCTGCACAATGGGGCTGGACACATTTTCTTGCACCGGGATAAGATCTTCTAAGCAGTGCACCAAAACAGACTTTGTTCCTGTTCGCAGATCGCCCATCTGTGATAGTGCTGGTGGACACGCCTGGTTCTCGTGTCAGAAAAACTCATCCAATTCACCGTTTTGTACAGCCTGGAGAAGAGGGAGCAGATGTACTTCATTGTTGATAGCTGTAGCTGTGTGCGTGATTTCTCCAGCGCTGGAGGTCGACTGAAGAGGGGAAGGTTATTTCGTTTGACAGGATCTGTGATATGCGTTGCTTTATTTACAAGTCTTTTGTGGACATATGTTTCATACTGTTCCCATCCAAGATTCACAATCTGACACATGGTTTCTGCAACACCTGCATCAACAACATCTCTGCTATCCAATACCAGGAGGTCTTCGGTATTCTCTTGGAACGAGTTCCCCATCTCTTCTAGCGTTCTGCTCGGTGATCTGACGTCCTGTGCAAACGCCATCTGCACATGCTTCCTTTGTTCATGGTGCCTCCCATCTGCTTCCTTTCTGTTGTTGAAGCCTCGAATTCTCAGACCAACCGAGCCATCTCAGGGCCAGAAACCATCCAACGATGTAGAGCTGCTGGGTTCTCTATTAGACGCACGGCCCCACCATCTCCTTTCACAGAGACATTATTCTGCTCATGGGCCACGTCGATGGCGACAACAGGGAATGAACGCTGGGACTTCTTCACTACGAACTTCCCCTTGAGAAACTCAGCATGGACATCGAGATGGCATTGTTGGAATGAAACCACATCATGCAAATAGAGAGGTACTCATGAGGCACAATGGGTATGGTGTAGTGCGAAAAACCATGGGACAATTTTGGTCAGAGCGTCAATGTATAGTTGGAAGTCTACCTGTCGTAGGGCTCTCACATAGTTCATCTCAGTCAGCTCCAGCTGCAAAATGATGACCCAGAACTGGGACTGAAGACACGCAGCATTTCGTTCTATGGACCACTCTTCCAGGGACTTGATATCGCTTCCATCTTCAGTACTCGTGGTGTATTCAGTGTAGTCCGTATGCAGAAGGAGGTACAGACTGCTGGCGGTGATTTGATGAGCCCGTCGGGTGCGTGTCACACGGAAAGCTTTCAAAAAGGAATCTGCTGTTCCAGGCGTGGCTACACCAGCTTGGGTAAGTGCTCCAGTCTACCCACTGCCACCATCTCAATGTGTAGCCAGCCGAGCATCACAACACAATGGTCCTCTCCATGGCTTACTGACCAGTTCCACTGGATCTGCTTGTTGTAGCGAATCCTGCACGAGTCATGTCATCTAGCTTTATAATTCTGCGACGTTGTATCAATCCCATCACCTTCATCAAGTCGAGAGAGTGCTAGTGATCTTGGCAAACAGTCAATCTTATTGAAACCCATCAACAGTTCAGCAACTGTCTATCCTGCTCCCCGTGACTGGGCTGGACAGCGAAGAACCTCGGAAGTGTCTTCTTGGCACAAAACTTACTTGTTCCAGTCTGTTGTGATAGCACATGCGTTGAGGTCTCAGGCTGCAAGGGATCTACTACCTTAACAATTCTGGCCACTGTAACACAAACACCACTACCATGAAGGCAGACCAAAGAAGCAACTGGTGTCTACTCAATCGGTGATCACACCTGTAAGAAAATAAATGCATTTGATGTTATGTATAAAAACATTCAGATCAGCTGTACATTACAATAAAATTAGTTTTTTACCCATCAAATGGAGTTAATCTAATAGACTATAGGCAGCATAGCGGCCAGTGGCGGCCATTTGGGAAGAAATAGCCGCCATTGCACGGATGGGTCAAATTAACGATGTCCTTATGGCTAAAAACCTTTAGTTGAGATTCTCTAATTGTGTGCCAAATTTCATGTTTTTATCATCAAACGCACAATTCATCCATATAATGCACCTATCTGCTGCACTAATCCTTATGTTCTTATTTTGTTCCACAGAGGCCAGAGCACTGAATGCTACCGCGTATTGAACGCGGATGCTCGAGTCACCCAACAACCGCCGTTAGCTGGTCAAGTAAAAGACCAACATCATCAGCTCATCGCCCTGTGAACTTTGAGCAGAACTCAAGATTTTCTGCAAAAATCCGTTTTTTTTTTACAGTGCTTAAACTTTTAAAACGTAATTTTCAACATGAATAAGCTATATTGCTATAATATTTAAAACTAACTTTAAAGGGACATTGGCATCAGTGACGGATTTTGTAGTACAATAGACAGTTCTGTTTGATCACTGTCAGTGAGGAGTTATAAAGTGATGTTCTAAGGTTCCATACTTAGAAATGGTGCTCGTGAGCCACAGGTTGGGGGCCCCTTCCTTAGACTTTAAAATTCATGCAAAGTTTCAGGTATCTAGGTTTCAGTCTTGGAAATACGACACACACACACACACACACACACACACACACACATAGGCTCCTTAAGTATTATTATAAATGAATATTTCTCAGTATCTCTAAGTTGCAAGAATCACATATATAAGAGCTGGGAAATATGTCGTCTTTGGTGTCATCACCAATTCACTCTCTCCGTTTATCTAAACATTGATCCACTTAAATTCACACACAAGTGTTTTAAATGCGCTAGATTCTCCCTTATCTCGAACATTACTGACCAAATGGTCAATAAAGTCGATAACATCAAGTGGTTGAGTTAATTTATGAGTTGTGCTACATCACGGGTAAAACTGAACGGCGCTGTGGGGACACGAAGTGGAGAGGGATGACTGCAGATATAAATGAAATAATAACTGTGAGGGATAAGAGATAAACAGGGAAATGGGAAGGGAAGAAGAGGGTTTACGAGACCAAAGGGAGAGCAACAAAGGAAACCACCAAGGAGAGAAAAGTGGTAAGAGGAGAAGAGGAGGGAAGGCAGAAGAAAGGGAAGGTAAGAGTACCGTCAGAGTCTTCTTCAGTTCCACACCACCACTGTGTACACCACCTACCACACATCACCACTGTGTACACCATCACCACCTACCACACACCACCACTGTGTACACCATCACCACCTACCACACACCACCACTATGTACACCATCATCACCGACCACACACCATCACTGTGAACACCATCACCACCTACCACACACCACCACTGTGTACACCATCACCACCTACCACACACCATCACTGTGTACACCACCTACCACACCACCACCACACATCCTGTGTACACCATCACAACCTACACACACACACCACTGTGTACACCATCACCACCTACACACACCACCACTGTGTACACCATCACCACCACACACCATCTGTGTACACCACCTACCACACACCACCACTGTACACCATCACCACCTACCACATACCATCACTGTGTACACCATCACCACCTACCACACACCACCACTGTGTACACCATCACCACCTACCACACACCACCACTGTGTACACCATCACCACCTACCACACACCACCACTGTGTACACCATCACCACCTACCACACACCACCACTGTGTACACCATCACCACCTACCACACACCACCACTGTGTACACCATCACCACCTACAACACCACTGTGTACATGCAGATCATGACAAACTAATGAAGAGCTTGGGTATTCAACAGCACGCAGTACATATTCTTAACGGTGTCTGCAAGCTCTGTGAATACTGGTCAGTTCGTTTCACTCTCACAGTGGGATACGTTAGTGTTGAGTGTATTACTATGTGCAATATGTTTAAGATGTGATTACGTTAGCTTTATATAGCGGTTAGTTATTGTGATATCAGAGGCTGTCATAAAGATTACTGTGAAAGCTTGGATTTCGCCAGTAGTAGTAATTCTCCTGGGGAATTTAAGTAAAATTTAGATATTGTTTAGAATGTTATTTTGAGAGTCTAACGGGTACATAGTTATAATACTCTTTACTTCAAACAATTTAAGTTCCACACAGAAAACGAAAATAGATTAAATTCATGCCCACTACCTTCAAAAGCCCTGCTTGGAACTTCGTGGACAGTTGCTGTTGAACGTGTTGCTGTTGTCACCTCACGTCTCGGTTTACAGAGGGACTTATTTGGAAGACGAGTCAGGAGGAATCCCGAAGACCAAGATGTGGATTGGCCAGGCCAAGACCATTGAGAGTAGACTATCACGTGAGCAGTAGTCCCGGAAAAGTGAGGATGAAGATTCGGAGAGGACAACCATGGAACAATATTGATTTGTATATATTTGTTTATAGGGTGATAGAGCAAAACATATAAGAATACTTTACCGTACAGCGTTTTCGTCGGAAATTTAAATTTTTCGATTTTTTTACTTTTCCAATTCACTTAAAAAATGAAATTTTGATCACACAAAGTGAGCAGGGCTTTAAGTACTGTAGGGCAAAAGCAAGCAAAAATCTGACGAAATTAAACTCAATGAAAACTTAATATTACAGAAAATTTTAAAGAGTAATATTTAAGAACAAGTGCCCGGGATAAGGAAATATTTTTTTGGCCAAATAAAGAGATCAGCAAGAACATAACCGAACCTAACGACTCTCAAATATCAGTATACATGTCTAACCTAACCTAACCTAACGACTCTCAAATATCAGCATACATGTCTAACCGAACCTAACGACTCTCAAATATCAGTATACATGTCTAACCTAACGACTCTCATATATCAGTATACATGCCTAACCTAACGACTCTCAAATATCAGCATACATGTCTAACCTAACCTAACGACTCTCAAATATCAGTATACATGCCTAACCTAACGACTCTCAAATATCAGCATACATGCCTAACCTAACCTAACCTAACGACTCTCAAATATCAGCATACATGTCTAACCTAACCTAACGACTCTCAAATATCAGTATACATGCCTAACCTAACGACTCTCATATATCAGTATACATGCCTAACCTAACCTAACGACTCTCAAATATCAGCATACATGCCTAACCTAACCTATTCTAACGACTCTCATATATCAGTATACTGTACATGCCTGACCTAACCTAACGACTCTCATATATCAGTATACATGCCTAACCTAACGACTCTCAAATATTAGTATACATGTCTGAGCTGACCTAACCAGAAAAAACAGGACCTGACTTAACCTCCTTTCCAGGGAGCTTTGCCCCTGAACCCTCAGGTATGTACACCTATGCTAACCCAACCAGGTAAAGGAAACAACAAAGGAAATAAAAAATCGAAAAATATAAATCTATGATGAAAATGCTATAGCGTAAAGTATTGTATTTTTACATTTTTTTGCTCTATTTCCCCCATCGAGAAATCAATATACTGTATAGTTCTGTGGTTGTTCTTTTCCGAATCATAACCGAAGTGAGCTCCTGGGATATACTCTGGCTTTATAAGTTGTGTGGCAGACTCGTGGGAAAGGAAGATGTCGGCAGGAGACTTTTTAACATTAATCATTATTTACCTGTATAACTTTACTGAGTAATTGTATAAAATTTACTTTTGTGTATACTGTATATACCCCAGGCTAGGTCTGAAGTGTGCTGATTAAGATGACTTACTTAAACGGATGGTAACTTTACCTGTGCATTGAATCTGGTCACATTCTGAAAATTGGTTTATGTATCAGATATTGATATTGAAACAGTTTATTTAGCCAGAAGAACACAAATACAAGAGTCGAAAAAAATAATACTATTAACATGGCTGAGCCAGTGAGAGCCTGAGCTCTCTTGTAGGCACCTGATATATACTGTACATTTATCTCAAAGAAGTATTATGTAACATTTAGTATCATCTGGAATCGTACACATAGCATGGTGGTAATAAGAACATATCAGAATGTTGCCACGGTTATCACTTCGATATTTATTTATTTTAATTATTTTTATTTATTTTTTTTACTTTATATGATAAGTATACCATACTATACAGCAGAGTTGATATACATAAATATGATATGGGAGGGAAGCAGTACAACATGGGTTGTATTATGGTGGAACAAGAGAACAGAACTGTCAGTATCATGTCAAGCTGGCAAATATATTTAATGCAATGGTAATTTCTATCTATCTACATGATAATTTCTGATAAACGGTTTTGGTAGTACATTAAAAGCAGGCATGTAAAGTAAGTATTACAAAAACTCTTATTACTTCGACAATAGATATTTTTTAAGAGATGAAATAAAGGAAGGGAGCGTTCTTTGCTCGGATGGGTGGGGGTAAGTTGTTCCACACCTTCATACCATGATATTTTATGGAGGTCTGGGACTGAGAGGAGCGCATGGGGGGTGATCTTAGTATGTCTGGGTGTCTTAAGTTATACCTTTTATTATTTCGGAACTGGAAATAATTATTGTCAAGCAGGTGATTGACAGATATGTAAACAGATTGGGCCAAACAGTAGGTGTTAATATCCTCGAATTTTAACATTTTCAATTTCGCAAATTATTCGTTAGTGTGATATTTTTTTTTCAAGTAGGTCATTGTCCTCACAACTTTCTTTTGTGCATTAATCAGGGGTTGTGTTTTTGAAGAATGTTACGCCGTCTCTTAATTTACTTAAATATCCAGGTTCTAGGCGTAACTAAACAAAAAAAGTGAAGTAAATTAAAAGGGAATAAAATTAAATAAAGTAAACCTTTAAGAATTTAATTAATTAAATATTAACACAATAAAGAGCCTCGTAGGCTGTCACAACAAATTGATTCACCATCGAAACTTTTAAGACACAAATGATACTAAACATCGATACATCAAAAGAATAAAAATAAGGCATTGGATTACGTTAACACTGCATAAACATATAAAAACTAACACTGAAATTAACTAACGTGAAACAACACTGAATTACTTAAATGTAACTAAGCAAATACTGATGGACATAAATAGAGACATAAATAGGTACTCACATAGATATACCACATTGGTGGCGACAGAAACAACACAAATAAATTAAGTATAAGTAACAGGTGACGAGAGTCACTCAAAGGATGTGAACTGTATGACAAGAGGACTGAACTGCCTTCCGTCAGTTGGTGGACTACTATATATATGGCCTTTTCCCGCCTGTGCGACCAGCCGCCGGTCGTTTAACGATGCAGATGGTCGTTAGAGAACAAAGAATGCTTGTTACAATACTAAATGAAGAAATAAGATGGGCTTGAACAAATAATAACAGGTAAAACCTTAACAGCACAGGGTAGGGTGACTAGATTATATAATAGTAAATATAACACATCATTACAGGAATAATATGGAGCAATATGGAAGCATGTTATATATAAAAAAAAAAAGACAAATACGACACGGTCGTAACAAGAGACAGAGGCCCCTCATAGTGTATTGGTAAACAAGATTATAATTCTTTCCTTGCTGTAAGAGTGAGTGACTGACGAGTGTGATACATGATATTGCACTGTTTATTTACTTTACTGTGAATGGCTTGTATGTGGTTTCTCCAGTTTAGTTTTTCATCAACAATAACCCCAAAGGAATTTAGTATTTTGTTCGCGTTTGAGGACTTTATTACCAAGGTAAAGAGGGTCCAAATCTGGGGGTAAGTTTTTTCTTCTGTGGAAGATTGTGTCGTGTTTTTTTTAAGTTTATGTTAGTTTATTATGTATTTCGTAGATCTCATCAAGGAATGAAGGTGTAAGTTGCTGGCATAGAGGATACTATGGTCTGCAAATAAGTTGTATTTTATGAGGTGCTGGAGTGGACTATATACCAACTGTGAACTGACTGTCATCAAAGGAGTTTAAGATATCATTAGTAAAGTATAGCAGTAAAACCAGTGTGACAGAGACACTGAGGTTCTACCTAGCCAGCACTAACATAACTTACGACAAATTCCTGGTAGCTTTTGTTTATTCCTTTGGATCTTGTACACACCAAAATACAATAATTGGAAGTTCCCTTCCAATAGGAATGGAGGCCTCTGTGACGTCATACTGAGACAAACATATTACCTCAGCACGGAGGGCAACACAGCCGAGTTGACTCAAACTTAAAACTAAATCATCTTTGTGAACCTCCAGAGACTTAACCCCCGACAGACGAGTTTCATACTGCCATAACAAAGAAGCATCAACGCAGACAGCCAACAATCAAACGAGGCGGAAGGACATTAGGTGTTGTTGCCCGCCCTTGGTGCCACCACTCCTCAAAACGCTCGGAAACTGACAGTCCACAAAGGAGGGAAGAGCTGATACAAGACAACTACAAAAGGGAAGACATATTCTGGGTATCTGTTAACATAAAAAAAAAGATTGCATCTAGGTTGTTGTCGGCGTCACAAAACAAGTCCCCCAGAGATGGTAAACACTCTAGGCACGCACTCTACCTCGTGTTCGGGGCCTAAAAGATCTGTCCGTAATTTTTTTTCCTACTGGGCGAAGATGAGAGAATAAATCTCGTGAGTGTTGTGTCATTGCAATTTCGACCTTATCTTGGCTGCCATCATCGTACCATTATGCAAGGCAGTTAGAGGCCATCTTAGTATCCCCAGCTCGGGGAGAAGTTAAAAATAGACTCTTAAATATCCTTGCCTGGATTACGACTGTTAAGGCTTTGTACATTAATCTAACCTTGTAAGTGCGTAACTGAGGACGAATTTAATTGTCACTTAAGGTTAAAAAAAATGATAAAATTGGTAATTAATTTTCGAATCATATTCTACCGTCATTAAATAAGTTCTCTTAAACTAAGTTAAGAAAAAAATAGAGCACTCCTCTGCGAATCCAGGCCCGTGTCCGTGTCTGTGTCCATGGCTGTCCTGGGTTCCTGGTCAATAGGCTACGTCAACAATATTTAGCAACTCTAAACATTTTAGACTGTAGGTAAGTAATACGTCCAGCATGTGTTTGGTATGTCACAGCTTCAAGTCTTTTTCCTCTAAAACACAATGTGGCGGCAACGACTCTCTTCGCTTATTATCACGGTTAAGCTGTGTTTTTTAATATCCGTCATAACTCACCCAGGACTTCAGCTCACTAATTTTCAACCTTTGAATCACTGGCTGATCTCACTCCTCTCGTAAGCATGCTTCTTCCTCGATACTGAGTGAGAGAATGCATCCAGTCACGGTAGAGTCGCAAATTAAAATCGTAGTTATTTTCGCTATTTTCTTTATATCGCAGCTCCAGCTCCATAACTCCAGTTAAAGAAGATATTCAACTTAAAAATCTCTGAAAAATAGGAATCCTGTCAGCGTTTTTTTTTCTACGGGGCCGTAATGTTTACAGCTGCCTTCTCTGTTACAAACATGAAAACTTAATGCGGGAATCCTTACCTACATGCTTAAATTATCTTCGGATAGTCATTGTCAAAGATGATTAGTAACCAGAGGAAAACTCCCCCAGACTGCACTCTGACGCATAGATGGATGCACATGATGATTGAGGTGGACGTGACGACCAGGTTCGACTTCCCCCCACCCCTTCCTCCGTCACGCTTCTAGTTTTGTCTCCATTTAGGGAGCGAGGGGAGGTCGAGTTAACGCTCGATCTGTGACAACTTTACCGCAGCTGAGAGAGGGGTCGAGTCAACCTCAAAGTAAGAGGAATAAGAGAAGCTGGGAGGGGCTGAGAGAGTCATTGACTCAACTTACAACACAGGGAGGGTTAGGTTTGGTTTAACGGGGGGGGCAGGAGGGTAATGTAATGTGATTCTCGGGAACAAGATTATGGAGGAGTGAGGGAAGCAGAGGTATCAGGGGGCATGTTAAAGCTGAGGTCAGGGGGAATGTTAAGGGGGAAGCCAAGGGAGTATCAAGAGGAGTGTTGTCGGGAGGTGTTGGAGGGTGTGAGGAGAGGAAGGTCTCCTACTCGCATCATCACCCCACCAGGTGTCGGGGAACAGAAGGCATGATGACAAAACTTACTCAGTCATTCACGTCCTATACAGTTGTTGTTATGCTTCAGGAACCTTAACTGCCAGGGTTATTCAGTACTGTTCGCCACGTTATACAACCAATATACCGAAGTTTATCTCCTCACCCGACGCAACGAGGTTTAGATACTCAAATGGTCAGTCAGTGAATTTTACCCAGACTGGTATATGTGAAAACTTCTGACTAAAATGTATTGAAAGGCTGTTGCTGTCGTGTACGTCTTAATTATAACACTCAGGAGGAAAAATAGCGATAAACTCTTTGAGAATCATGGCTCAGGTACACTTAAACACCTCATTATATTTTCAATGTTATGTTCTGTATCTCCACTAAAATGTGTGTGTATGTGTGTAATAATAATAATAATAATGAACGGTTTATTGAAAAAGTCGGCAGCCCGAAGGCTGAAAATGTACATTAGACAAAAATGACTTATTGCATAAAAAGACATGGGGTAGGTGGGTCGTTTAACAAAAGCTTTCATTACTAAAAGAAGAAGGAACAATGATTGAACATACAAATTATTATAGTTTACAGTTGATGGCCCGGGCGTGGGCTGGTCATGGGGACACCTGGTGGTGACGTGTTCACGTAGTGTAGTAACTCGTCCTCGGGTATTGATATGAGGGACCTCATGTGGTCATGGAGACATCGAGTGGTGTGACGTTCACGTGGTGTGGTAACTCGTCCTCGGGTGTTGATATGAGGAACCTCACGTGGTCATGGAGTCATCGGCTGGTGTGGTGTTCACGTGGTGCAAACTCGTCCTCGGGTGTTGATGTGAAGGACCTCACGGTGATGTGTTATCCCGTAGTCAAGTGCCTAGCCGGCCGGCCGGCCCTCTGTTGTTCCCAGGGTGGACGGATTAGCACCTCCTTGTCAGAAGATGGTGGTTAGATCCCAGGGGTGCTTATCTCACGGGTGGGTCACAGTTCTCACTGGTTCTGTCTGGTGCTGAATCACTGGCTTAAACACTGTTCATCACTGTTCAACACTGATCCCACTTCTTTCAGAAAAGAAATTGTCACTTTGATTATGTAGATATCCCGGTGGTGAGATGGGTCGGGGAGAGGGACTTGGGGAATGGGCCTACATTGGCCAAGGGGGACAGCTGTGTAGCGGGAGCAGCGCCTGAATAGGTCTTGACCCTACGGTGGTGTGTATGTGTGTGCGTGTGCAGCCACACACAGGGTAGTGAAATGCGTCTAGTGTGGCAGGATTATGTTAGTGTTATGGTGCAAGCACTGCTTGCTGCCGCTGGCTAGCCCTCGTGGCGAACAGGAAAGCAAATTGCATAAGTCTTCCCCTGCCAGTACACAGCCTCCTCACCATTAATACTCCTGCTGTGCCTCCTCGTGCTTACACACGATATCTGGGTGCCTCGAGGGCCCAGGCTAGATCAGCAGGGGATTTCGGAGTAACAGTGGGCCCCAGAGTGACGGCGCATAGGCTCACTGGCATGTGGACACGTCCTGGCGCCTACCAACCACTGCCCCGCTGCCTTGCGGATTAACCTTGGCAGGTATAAGACTACGGGAGTAAACCCCGAACGAAAATTCTGAGGTGGAGCCCCGCATCAGGCAGACATGCTTACAGAGCTCCGACAAGACCCCAACGGCGGTGTAGGCGGAAGAGGTGACCACCATGGAAACCCAACAACTACACCGACTACACTGACTACACCGGCGGACGAAGGCAGTGCTTGATGGACAGGCTACTAAGGCGAAACCCAACAAACTGGGTTATCGGCAGTCCATTGCAACGCACCCTCTCCTCAGTCGTTGCAACACTTGCACCAATGGATCAGGAAAAGGGAGAGCCAAGATGTGTGGTTGCGGCCTGCGCTCCTGCCTCACCACATAAATCAACTCACGCGAAGCCATCACCTAGCTCATCATACCTCTCATCAGCATCAAAACCCCTAATACCCCCCAAAAGTCCTATGGCGACGGACGAGTGGCGAAGGGGACAGGCAGAGATGACAGCCGGGAGTCTCTAATCACAAGTCTGCACATGGGCGGCACAGATAAGATGGTTGTTTATGCACTGGGATCTAGGTAGCAGTGCAATCCGGTCCTGTCTGTGCAACTGAGCAGCCCTTTCGAGGAGCCACTTTGCTCACCCCATGGGAAGGGGGCTAGAAAAGGTGCCCTAAACATAGACTGCCTAAAAACCCAACCTGACTGGGCAACCTCACCCAGTAAGGTCATCCTTATGCGGTCGAAAACACAGTCAAAATCACAGATCCAAACAAAAACAAACTGTACAACTTCTTATGGTCACTGCATGGAATGTCAGGACCCTTAGGATACTGGAACAAATGCGCGCCCTGAAAGAAGAACTGCCCTTGTGGCAAAAGAGCTAGCTAGGTATAACATCGATATAGCAGCTATCAGTGAGTCCCGGCTCGCAGATGAGGGCCAACTCACAGAATGGGGGTCTGTCTACAACTTCTTCTGGAAGGGTAAGCCTGCTGATGAAAGAAACCGCATTTATGGAGTTGACTTTGCCACCCGCCAATGCATCCTACACAGGCTAACTGAAATGCCTGTTGGGATCAACGAGCACCTCTTGACGCTTCGAGTCCCACTGAATCACTAACGTCATGCCTTCTTCATCAGTGCATACACCCCAACACTGGATGCAAAAGGATGACATCAAGGAGGCCTTTTACGCCGATCTCGACAGAGTGCTAACCTCTATCCCCAGAGAAGACAAGGTTGTGCTCCTTGGCAACTTCAATGCCAGAGTTGGCAGAGATGCTAACATTTGGCAGGGGACCATAGGGAGAAATGGACTAAGCAAGTGTAATCCCAACAGCCTACTCCTCCTCAGCAAGTACGCTGCTCACAACCTCAATATCACCAATACCTTGTTTAGGCAGGCCGACAAGTTCAAGGGTTCGTGGCAACAACCACGATCCAAACACTGGCATCTCATTGAGTACATCATTGTCAGAGAAAGAGATCGCCGTGATGTCCTCATCACCCGTGCCATGTGTGGCTCAGGCCACTGTGACACTGATCATCGATTTGTCAGATCCAAACTCTCACTTCACGTCGCCCCAAAACGGCGAAGGCAGCATGCCTCCAGAAGAGGTTTTAATACTAAGCGTCTGGAGGATTCAGCGATAGCACATGCTTTCAGAGAGCAGCTCGAACATGGGCTTATAAACAACCCAACAGCAAACAATGTGAATCCCAGTGCCGAATGGAATACTCTTAATACTGTCATGACAAAATTCTGCAGAGAGACCCTCGGCCAGTTCAAAAGAATACACCAGGATTGGTTTGATGAGAATGACCCGGCAATCAAAGTACTCATCGATGATAAACGTGCTGCTTTTACTGACTGGTAGAACAACCCTCAGTCTCGGACGAAAGCTGATACCTTCTGCAAGAAGAAAGCGGCAGCCCAACAGGAACTTTGCAATCTAAAGAACAACTGCCTTAAAAATAAGGCATGTGAAGCACAAAAACTTGCAGATCAGCATAAGATGCGCGAATTTCTCATTTCCACGATAACATTTCATGGGTCAGTCACTCGTAGCGCAGCCCCCCTCCGCTCATCTGACGGTAACCACACAATTAAAGACAACGAAGGCTTCCTACAGCGCTGGAAAAAGATCTACCATTCATTGCTCAACCGAATCACCGATGTGAATGTCCTGACTACCCAGCAGGTCCCTCAGCATCCAAAGCTGACCCACCTCAGCTACCATCCATCCCTGGATGAGGTAGCTACTGCCATCAAACAGATGAAAAATAACAAAGCTTCAGAGCCTGATGGAATTCCAGCCTTGGTGTATAAAACAGGAGAACCTCTGCTTACCAGCCGTCTCCAGTCTCTCCTGGAGAATATATGGGAAAAGGAGGAAATCCCCTTAGCTCTTAATGACGCCTCCATTGTCAATATTTATAAGAACAAGGGAGACCGGTCAGACTGTGGCAACTACCGTGGGATCTCCATAGCTGGCAAGATTATCGCCTGAGTCCTCCTAAACAGACTTCTTCCTGAGGAGGAAAACTTCCTCCCAGAATCTCAATGTGGTTTTAGACCATTACGTGGCACCACTGACATGATATTTGCTGCCCGCCAGATACAGGAAAAGTGCAGAGAACAGCTTCGTGACCTGTACGTGGCTTTCATCGACCTAACCAAGGCCTTCAACTGGGTCAACAGGGAAGTTCTCTGGTGGACCCTCAGCCGTTTTGGCTGTCCCCCAAAATTCATCTCCACTGTGAGGCAACCCCACGATGGCATGAACGGCAGTGTCCTGCACAACGTCACCTAGTCAGAGTTCTTCCCCATCCAAACAGGGGTTAAGCAAGGGTGTGTACTGGCACCAACTCTCTTTTCCATCTTCTTGGCTGCCTTCCTTACTCGTGCCAGTGCCAATTTAGCCAGCGAGGTGAACATCGAGTACCAGGTGAAGGGGGGTCTTTTCAGCATAATAGGACTCCAGGCAAGAACAAAGGTGTCGGCAGCTTCCATTACTGAACTTCAGTATGCAGACGACCTCATCCTTGTTGCTCACACTGAACACGACCAACAGGAGATCCTGAACACCTACGCAGACGCGTATGCACACTTCGGCCAAGAGGTGAATGTAAGTAAGACTCAGATTCTCTTTCAACCTGCCCCTGGTTCAGATACACCTCCACCATCCATCCAGCTTAACGGTACTACCCTCTCCAATGTTGTCCACTTTCGGTATCTCGGCTCCCACCTGTCCATCACCGCGAACACCGATGAAGAGATTCAGCATCGGATCAGATGTGCATCTCAAGCCTTTGGCAGACTCCAAAATCGTGTCTTCAGCTGTAGAGAGCTGAAATTATCCACAAAGCTGCACGTATATCGAGCAGTGGTCCTGTCCACCCTATTATATGGCCGTGAGACATGGGTCACATACAGGACGCACCTCAAGGCACTTGAAAACTTTCACCAACGTAGTCTACTTTCCATCCTCCGAGTTCGCTGGGAAGACAAAAGAACAAATGCCAGTATTCTTGCTGACACCAACTGTAGGAGTATCGAGGCTACCATTATCCATGAACAACTACGTTGGGCTGGCCATGTTACCCGCATGGACGACAGTAGACTGTCAAAGCAGCTACTCTACAGTCACCTAACGAATAGTAAACGTAACGCCGGCAGGCAATTGAAAAGATATAAGGATAGTCTTAAGACAAATCTGAAAAGGTGCCAAATCGACCCCCTCACCTGGGAGTCGACTACTCCACATCGTAACGCTTGGAGGAATACCACACGAGAAGGTGTTAATACTCTCGAGTTAGCGCGACTGCAAACCGAGGCAGACAAGCGCCAACGTCAGAAAGACGCTACCACCAGCCGTCCATAGTAGATGGAGCCCTCCACATGTGCAACGAATGTGGACGACGCTGCCGGTCCCGTAGCGGCCTCTTTAGTCACCTCAAAACTCACCAACCTAGGTGACATCCCTAATAACTTTTATCATTGTATCATAGCTGGATGATCGTCATACTCGTTTCCGAGTGACAGCAAAGTAGTAGTAGTAGTAGTAGTGTGTGTGATCAAAAGTTGTCTGTACATTACAGATTCGTCCAATAAGACTTTACATAATTCCACGCGACTTGTACAAATGGAGACAATAATAATAATAATAATAATAATAATAATAATAATAATAATAATAATAATAATAATAATAATAATAACAATAATAATAATAATAATAATAATAATAATAATAATAATAATAATTTCGTACTAATAATAACGATACAAAGTAAAATTATTTGATTAGTCCTAAAAAGAATCAAATAGTTTCTTATTTTAGCGTCGTGATCGTTAGCCCAGCAAAGTAGAAGCTCAGTAATAAAGATGAATGTAGTTTTACCAGGACTATGAAACACCACATTTAATTCCTTAACTTTAATGATTTAACTTTTCAGGGGTAATAACTTAATCCCTTTTGAGTATGTCATTACCCTTTAAGCCAAATTAATTAATCTCTTGAGTACAATATATTAACCCTTGAGTACAATAACATGGTACTCAAGAGGTTAAGTCATTGTACTCAAGAGACCAGTTGATGATAAGCGAAGGTGTAATAGCATAATGCGATTAAAAAATAATAGCGCTTTCGAAATAGAAATTGTTAAAATATAGTGTGAACAATGAAAGAAGTGTTCATAATACAGGATGAAGAAGGGAAGAAAGTGTTCATAATACAGGATGAACATGGGTAAAAGTGTTCACGATATATAATGAACAGGAAAGTGTCCATAATATAGGATGAACAAAGGAAGAAAGTGTTCATAGTATAAGATGAACAAGGACTGAAAGTGTTCACAATATAGAATGAACAAGGGAAGAAAGTGTTCACAATATAGGATGAACAAGGGAAGAAGGTGTTCACAATATAGGATGAACAAGGGAAGAAAGTGTTCATAATATAGGATGAACAAGAGAAGAAGTGTTCACAATATAGGATGAACAGGAGAAGAAAGTGCTCGCAAAATAGGATGAACACGGAATGAAGTGTTCATAATATAAACCGAAGGAAAAAAAAAGATTGTTGACAATAGTGGTGGGAGGGAGGGAGGGAGGGAGGGAGAGGGAGGGAGGGAGGTATCATCATACACTGGCAACATCACAGCAGAGGACCACGTCGACTCAAGGATCTTGTATTTCACACAACAGTAAGAAAAGAGACAGAGACTGGGGAGTTTTTGAGTCGTGTTGCCTCACCAGTACCACACGAGAGAGAGAGAGAGAGAGAGAGAGACAATACACTGTATGGTGAGATAGAATAATTTCTCCCTGCCCGTCAACACATACAACAACATACAGTACTCACCACTAGACTCCTCATGGTGCCGTATGTGTGTGTGTTTCGCCACCAAGGTGTAATCCCCCTGTCGGAGGTAATTATCGTTCACCAGGTATATGGCCCGCCGTACTGATCACCAGGTAGTGCCGTTACAGTTAACCCGGTGATATCAAATTCCTTCAACTACGATCCTGAAACAGAAGAGAAAGCGTGATATCAATATAACAGCACAGCTAAAGTCACAAGTACAGAAAAGTTTTAAGTGTAATAACAGTACCAAAAAAGGTACTCAGAATCGACGTCAAATCCTCACTGTAAAATGTCTTCAAGCAACTCCTATGATAATTGAAGCCTTCTTATCTCGCTTATCCCTCTTCAACTTCTCCCAGAAACACTTAAAACATTTTCTTCTTCATCATCATTCACATAAGACTCAGGTAAGCTTGCCAAGTTTCCTCCACCTCGCTATCACTTCCCGACTTCCCTCTCGTCATGGCAATCTCGCTGATGGTGTTATAATTCCCGTTTTACTGGTGCTAAGCCAACGACCTGGAGCTAAATTCTATTATCCCGTACTGACTGGACCTCCATTACCAGATATGACGATGGCATGAGGGAAACGGAGAGGGGGGAGAGGGTGGTAGGAGGAGGGAGGCGGGAGGTAAGGGGGACGAATTAGATGGGAGGGAAGGGAGAAGGATTAACATGCGAGAGAATGGGGAGGAAACGCATTGGAGGAGGAAGGAGCTAGGATGGAAGGAAGGGGAGGGAGGAAATTGGGATGGAAGGATGCAAGGGTGGAAGGAAGGAGGGACAGAGGAAGGAAGGGGTGGAGACTGATGAAGGAAGGAAGGATCTAGGTGGGATGGAATGGAATGGAGAGGAGATGTTGGAAGGAGAGAGGGAGTGGACGGAAGACAGGAATGAGGAAGATGGAAGTGGAGGGAAGGAGTGGAGGGAAAGAGAGTGTGTTGTAATGGAAAGGGAAGCGGTGAGATGGAATGGAAGAGGGAGGGAGGGATGTAGTACGTAGTGGCCAACACAATAATTTAAATATAATTAATACAATTGGACATAAACTAACAGAAAAACTCTAACAAGAATCCAGTTTAATTTTCATTTCTATGGCTGCAGCGGCAACATACATTATGAAGAGAAACGGCTCCAAAATGGCTGAGACGATACGTTACAAACTACAGTGATTAAGACATATAATCAATTTACATATTATCGCTTCTCGGCCTTTTGGCTTAGGTAAAAGTTGCCTAATAACCCTATTCTACGGGTAATTAATACATAAATTGACCCAGAGTAATTACGTATAGAAACACTTCCTTAATGAATGAGGTGATCCATCCCAAACTATGACTCCTGAGGGCGCCGCCCCAAAAGCTAAACTCCGGCAGACCTACAGAGGTGTAAGAGGCCACAAAGTCGAGGACAGTGGGGCCAGAGTTCATAAATTGACCCTTATCGACACGCGCTCCTTAAGACGATAATGGAGGTAGAATAATCAATTGGCTTGCGACGACGGGTTTAGCATAATCGGCACCGCCTCCTTAATTATCGTCATCATCCTCGGAGTCAGTGTGTGGAAGCCACCTTGGCTGGGGTGTGTCCCACTACTGAACCTCCGAACCTCGAATCCCTTGGGGAGATAACTGGGCTTTAACCTTAAGACTTGAAACCTGATTATATCTCACAATTTATGGTACAGTCACCCAAAAAAGTCCTGTCGCGAACCACGATTCAGACTCGTGAACCCGAAGCAGTAGACACTGATACATTATTCTGTTCATAAATGCTTCGGATTCAAGAGTCTGAATCTCGGGGTTCATGGTTCGCGACAGGACTTTTTTGGGTGACTGTAGTTGCAGGATATTAATGATGACTAGTAATGAAATGTACAAAATATCATCTGAACTTTGTTAAATATTAATATCTCAAGTTTCAGTGAATTTTTTGCATAATATTTTATGTTGGATTGAGGTTTGGTATTGGATTTCAGGCCAGTAAGACAGAGGAGATGATCTACCGAATGCTGGGAGGTGGTGGATACGTGATGCCTGGAGAGGAAATCTAAACCACACACACACACACAGACTAAAGAACGTGTATATAAACGCACACAATCATGTTATATAATAAACAGATGCTCAAAACCTAAGAAAAAAATCATAGGAATGAAGGAACGAAAACCATCGAACTCTGCAGCAAAATCGAAATATCAACACACATGCAATATTTTCTGGACTTCCAAAAAGTTGCGAAGTTAAGACAGACTGATATACACAATAAATCTCAGAAAACACCACAATAAATGTAAAGACTAGAATCCACTCATCGTCGACCACCTACGACGGAGCTTGAAAATTCTCCGACGATATTTTCAGTTCATGCAATCGGTGACGCTCCGGCAGGTGAATAGCACGGTGGTGATGAGGGGGGAAGGTCGGTGTGTCTCAGTGCCCGTCTTACACCCTCCTTCCTGCTCTCACACTGTTCTTGGTCCATGAACACCATGGGCGTAGGAAGGAAGGCAAGGAGAGAAAGAGAGAGAGAGAGAGAAAGAGAGAGAAAGAGAAAGAGAGAGAAAGAGAAAGAGAGAGAGACAATTATAATTCCTTAGAAAATACCGAAGAATAAAACATCCATCGTTGACTTCCAACAAACACCCTTCATCAACCTGGCTCTAAGAAATCCAACTCCAATTGGGTCGGGAATCTGGAGCGCAAAAACCAACATGCTAATGTTAAACATCCCATCCACGTTTCATCCAGAACATTAACAATTCACGCCAACCTCACCTCCGGGTCAGGGAGCCTCTTCACAGCGTCGGGTCACTGGGTCCAAATCTCATGTACAGTATATAGAAAGGGGAAAACTTGTCTTTCGGTAACACTATACGGGTCTTGTGTAATATATATATATATATATATATATATATATATATATATATATATATATATATATATATATATATATATATATATATATATATATATATATATATATATATATATATATACTAGCAGAATCGCTCATCCGCTAGGCCACGGTAGGACGCCACCCTCCGGGAGGCTCCACATTGTCTCACTGTTCAGTCCCCAAAACTTCTTCCATCAATAGTTCATTAACGGTGTATGTAAGTTCCACCATGTTTTTCACTACAACGGTACAGCAAAGTATATTTTTTTAGCATTAAACTGTTATTATTTTATTGTCTAATCATCACTACATATAACACCACCCATCATCACTACATATAACATCATCCATCATCACTACATATAACACGATCCATCATCGCTACATATAACACCATCCACTATCACTACATATAACACCACCCATCATCACTACATATAACTTCATCCATCATCACTACATATAACACCATCCATCATCACTACATATAACACCATCCATCATCACTACATATAACACCACCCATCATCACTACATATAACAACATCCATCATCAATACATATAACATCATCCATCATCACTACATACAACACCATCCATCAACACTACATATAACACCACCCATCATCACTACATATAACACCATCCATCATCACTGCATATAACACCATCCATCATCACTACATATAACACCACCCATCATCACTACATATAACAACATCCATCATCACTACATATAACATCATCCATCATCACTACATATAACACCATCTATCATCACTACATATAACACCATCCATCATCGCTACATATAACATCATCCATCATCACTAAATATAACACCATCCATCATCACTACATATAACATCATCCATCATCACTACATATAACTCCATCCATCATCACTACATATAACACCATCCATCATCACGACATATAACACCATCCATCATCATTACATATAACATCCATCATCACTACATATAACACCATCCATCATCACTACATATAACACCATCCATCATCACTAAAGATCGGTAAAGTAGTTTCCGAGATTCTCGTGAGGACACACAAACAAACAAACACACCACACACAAACAAACAGACATACTTCTTTGTTTTATATAGATACTAGCAGAAACGGCGCCCTCCGGGCGGCCCATTCGATAGGCCACGGTAGGACGCCACCCTCCAGGAGGCTCCACATTGTCTCACTGTTCACTCCCAAAAACGACTTTTTCCATCAATTGTTCATTAACGGTGTATGTATGTTCCACCATATTTTTCAATACAACGGTACAGCAAAGTATATTTTGTTAGCACCACGAGGGCTAGCCAGCGGCAATAGCTGAAAGCGAGAGGTAGCAAGCAGTGCTTACACCTTAACACTAACATAATGCTACCACACTAGATGCATTACACCGCCCTGTGTGCGCATATACATACCATCATCACTACATGTAATACCATCACTCATCACTATACATAACACCATCCATCATCACTACCTATAACACCATCTATCATCACTATACTTAACACCATCCATCATCACTACACTTAACACCATCAATCATCACTATACATAACACCATCCATCATCATTACCTATAGCATCATCTATCATCACTATACTTAACACCATCCATCATCACTATACTTAACACCATTAATCATCACTATACTTAACACCATCCATCATCACTATACTTAACACCGTCCATCATCACTATACTTAACACCACCCATCATCACTATACTTAACACCATCCATCATCACTATACATAACACCATCCATCATCACTACATATAACACCACCCATTATCACTATACTTAACACCACCCATCATCACTATACTTAACACCATCCATCATTACTACATATAACACCATCCATCATCACTACATATAACACCATCCGCCATCACTATACTTAACACCACCCATTATCACTATACTTAACACCACCCATCATCACTACATATAACACCACCCATCATCACTATACTTAACACCACCCATCATTACTACATATAACACCATCCATCATCACTATACTTAACACCATCCATCATCACTACATATAACACCACCCATCATCACTATACTTAACACCATCCATCATCACTACATATAACACCATCCATCATCACTCTACTTAACACCACCCATCATCATTATACTTAATACCACCCATCATCACTACATATAACACCACCCATCATCACTATACTTAACACCATCCATCATCACTCTGCTTAACACCACCCATCATCATTATACTTAATACCACCCATCATCACTACACTTAAACTTACATCACTACAGTAATAAAGCGAGCTTAAGTTTTTACTAAATTGAGAAGTTCCAACCTTCATTAATTATATTTACAGTATGAATGGTGAAATTTTGAATTGGCCTCAGTGAGGGTGCTGTAAGTCTGGGTCAGTATTAATATAATGATGCCCCACAAAGTACAACAGATAACACAGTCTGCGGTATCTGTTGTACTTTATGGGGCCCTGGACCATACGCCACGTTTATGATATTGTATAATACAAATACGATTTGAGTGTTTTTATTGTTACAATACACTTTTTGTGTTACGAGAGAGGTGTGTGGCCAAAACGCCTCTTGTAGTGTTGCAGCCGCACACCTCTCTCGTAGCGTTGCAGCCGCACACCTCTCTTGTAGCGGAGAGGCCGCACACCTCTCACGTAGCGTTGCGGAAGCACACCTCTCTCGTAGCGTTGCAGCCGCACACCTCTCTTGTAGCGGAGAGGCCGCACACCTCTCACGTAGCGTTGCGGAAGCACACCTCTCTCGTAGCGTTGGGGCCGCACACCTCTCTTGTAGCGTTGTGGCAGCACACCTCTCTCGTAGCGGAGCGGCCGCACATCTCTCTCATAGAGGAAAGGCCGCACACCTCTCTCGTAGCGGAGAGGCCGCACACCTCTCACGTAGCGTTGCAGAAGCTTACCACCTCTCTCGTAGCGTTGCAGCCGCACGCCTCTCTTGTAGCGTTGTAGCGCTTCTCTGCACCTCTCTCGTAGCATTGCAGCTGCCTCTCTCTCGTAGCAAGGCGGTCACGCATACCTCTCGGCGAGTAGCAGAGAGGCTGCACACCTCCCCTGGCGCCCGGGCGGCCGCACGCCTCTCTCGTGGCGTTGCAGCCGCACCGCGCTCTCTCGTAGGGTGCGGCAGCCTCTCTCGTAGCGTTGCAGCAGCACACCTCTCTCGTAGCGGAGCGGTCACATACCTCTCGAGTAGCAGAGAGGCTGCACACCTCTCTAGTAGCGGAGCGGCCGCACACCTCTCTCGTAGCATTGCGACCGCACACCTCTCTCGTAGCGGAGCGGTCGCACACCTCTCTCGTAGCGGAGCGGCCGCACACCTCTCTCGTAGCCTTGCAGTGGCACACTTCTCTCGTAGGGTTGTGGCAGCACACCTCTCTCGTAGCGTTGCGGCCGCACACCTCTCTCGTAGCGTTGCGGCAGCACACCTCTCTTAGCGGGCTGCTGCACACCTCTCTTAGCAGCAGCACACCTCTCGTAGTGTTGCAGCCACACCTCTCTCGTAGCGTTGTGGCAGCACACCTCTCTCAGCATTGAGGCCGCACACCTCTCTCGGTGCAGGCCGCACACCCTCTCGAGCAGAGTGGCCACACCTCTCGTAGTGTTGCTCTCTCGTAGCGTTGAGGCCGCACACCTCTCGTAGCGCACACCTCTCAGCGTGGCCTCACACTCTCTGGGAGCACGCACACCTCTCTTGTACCACACTCGCGTTGTGGCACACCTCTCTCGTAGCATTGAGGCCGCACACCTCTCAGCAGAGTGGCCACACACTCTCCCCAGGGTTGGGCACACCTCTCTCGGTGCCTTGAGGCTGCACACCTCTCTCGTAGTGTTGCAGCCACACTCTCTCGTAGCGTTGAGGCCGCACACCTCTCTCGTAGCAGGCACACCCTCTTTCGTAGCAGAGAGGCCACACACCTCTCTCGGTGCATTGAGGCCGCACACCTCTCTCGTAGCGCTGAGGCCACACACCTCTCTCGTAGCGTTGAGGCCGCACACCTCTCTGCATTGCGGCAGCACACTCTCTCATAGCGGAGTGGCCACACACCTCTCTCGTGCATTGAGGCCGCACACCTCTCTAGCGCTGAGGCCACACACTCTCGTAGTGTTGAGGCCACACACCTCTCTGTTGAGGCCAGCGTTGAGGCCGCACACCTCTCTCTTAGCGGGCGGCCGCATACCTCTCGTAGCGGGTGGCTGCAAACCTCTCTCGCAGCGTTGAGGCCACACACTTCTCTTGTAGTGGAGTGGCTGCACACCTCTCTCATAGCGTTGAGGCCGCACACCTCTCTCGTAGCGTTGAGGCCGCACACCTCTCTGTTAGCGGAGCGGCCGCATACCTCTGTCATAGTGGAGTAGCTGCACACCTCTCTCGCAGCGTTGAGGCCGCACACCTCCCTCGTAGCGTTGTGGCCGCGAGGCCAACCTTTTCTTAGTTTTCATATGACGCCACATAGTCCCATAATGCATCGTGTCCATACCTACAAGATGGTAGACCGAGCATTGCGTTAAAGTTGCTAAAAAGTCATGTGACTGCAAATATCTGTGATTGGTTGTGAAGTCAAAGGTTGGCTCAAGCTGCCGAGCCAACAGGAATACAGGACTTAAGGCCATATACAGTACAATGGTGATATACACAAACATACTTTATTGTTAGGTTAAAATTAATTACTGCTCAAGTATCATCGTGTGTATTTACTTGCTGGGTGCCAAAATGATGCAAAAGACCGATAACTCTAACATGGAAGTTTTCATCACTGTTCTTAATTTCATGTCTGGAAAATGAAAGTTTTCGTCACTGGTGTCTATATTTAATGTTGTGGAAGGATATATATATATATATATATATATATATATATATATATATATATATATATATATATATATATATATATATATATATATATATATATATCATGTAAATCCACAATGAAAACGTGGATAAGATAAGTCTTGATAAAATCACACCTTCACATCTTCAGAGGCAACTGTTTCCATTTTCCCGTGTGATTTTATCAATATATATATATATATATATATATATATATATATATATATATATATATATATATATATATATATATATATATATATATATATATATATATTATTTCTTAG
Source organism: Homarus americanus (assembly GCF_018991925.1). Lineage (NCBI taxonomy): Eukaryota > Metazoa > Arthropoda > Malacostraca > Decapoda > Nephropidae > Homarus > Homarus americanus. Next base: position 6,138,821 of record NW_024740094.1, read on the forward strand.
ACTTTGGTATATTAAAAAAGTTGAAAAATTTGTTCCTTACCACGATAACAGCTCACATATTCCCCAAGAAATGTAATATAAAGTTTTTTTTTTTCCGTGGTTGTCTTCCCTAGAAATCTAAGGTCTTCTTCCGCCGTGTTGGAACTGTTGTTGATGATTTAAATAACTGTGTAATCATTCTTAATTGTAATTGTTCTCAAAATTCTGCACTACTTTTTGAACACTCTTAACCAAATATAATTATGATTTACAAAAATTATGTTTAAATTTTAGAGCTGCTATAATTTAAAATGGTGGCAATGAGAGGAACATATAACAAGTCAAAACTCGTATTGAAAATTTATAGGTAGAATATTTAAAGTTGTAGGAATGTAAAGTGAGGAAGTTTGGTAGCGTGGCCGGTTAGTTATTTAACTGTATATTAAATTCGTAGGGGGAATCTTTCTAAACACCACTTTCATTACAACTATGTATTAGTTAACTGAATGGCTTGGACACATTAATAGATCAATATATCGAAGTTACTAGACACTGACTCTCGGACACAGACATGAAATGGATACACTTCCCACCGTAAGTAACTCACCCCTGGATCGCTCTGACAAAGACTCACGCCCAGCAGTTGCTGTTGAAGGGAGTGCTGGACTATGTCTCCTATGGGAGACTCTGCTAGCTGGGGATGCAGTGCTGGGGAGGGAAGTCTCCCTTTGGGGAGAAGCTGTCGGCTCCTTCCCTATTACAAAAATAATTCGAATGCGACTGTCCTTGAGAGGAAGCTGCAGGGCCTTTATATTGGCGTGAGCCGGAAGATTTCGTCACTAATCTGGGTGTGTCTTGTCAGGTGACAGGTGTACTGGCTGGCTGGTAGCTTCTAGAGTAACACGGTCATATCGCCGGGTTAAGCTAATCGTGTGGCGGTGAGAACTCTGGGTCAATGAGACTGCCCTCTCTTGGGTCAGGTCTGGACAGCTTATCCAGGTGTAGTTTCTTGAGTAACACGGTCATAACGCCGGGTTAACTCAGGTACCTTGTCCGTGACCTCTCCTGGGTCAGGTCTTACTGTCACTGTAGGGTGTGTCAACCTATGTGGGTTACCACGTGGGCATCTACTTACTGTTATATGTGTTAAAAACATAAGAACATAAGAATGGTGGAAACTGCAGCGGGCCTATTGGCCCATACTGGGCAGTCCCGTTTACACCCAACCCCTATTGCTCATATAAGCATCCAACCTATGTTTGAAGCTATCCAGCGTATTCGAGTTAATGATGATATTTGGTAACTTGTTCCATTCATCCACTACTCTGTTTCCAAACCAGTGTTTACCTATTTCGCGCCTAAATCTAAATTTGTCTAATTTAAAACCACTGTTACGAGTTCGCTCCTGGTTGGATAGTTTGAGTACCTTTGTAATGTCCCCTTTGTTTAGCCCTGACTTCCATTTATACACCTCTATCAGGTCTACGTCTCTCGAGGGAGTGCAAATTAAGATGCTTAAACCTGTCTCTATACTCAAGGTTCCTAATGCCCGGGATTAGTCTTGTCATTCACCTCTGAATTCTTTCCAAGGATTCTATATCCATTCTGTAATACGGTGACCAGAACTGAACTGAGTAATCTAGGTGTGGTCTCACAAGCCCAAGACACAGTTTTAGGATGACCTCGCTAGTATTGTAACTAACACTCCTTTGTATGAACCCAAGTACTTTATTAGCTTTGTTACGAGCAAAACACATTGTTTACTTGGCTTAACGCTCCTACTTATCATTACTCCTAAATCTCTCTCGCAGTCGTATTTCTCAATGGCATCGTTGTTCATCTGGCAACTGGTTTCCCTGTTTACATCTCCTATACTGAGTACTTTACATTTGTCCACGTTGAATTTCATCTGCCATTTTTCAGACCATTCAAAAATTTTTTTTAGATCTTCCTGTAGTTTTGCAGAGTCCTCGTCAGATTTAATAACACGTCCTATTTTAGTGTCATCAGCAAATTTACTTATGTTGCTGTCTATGCCGATATCTATGTCGTTTATGTATATAATAAATAATAATGGTCCAAGTACTGAGCCTTGGGGAACTCCACTAGTGACGTTGCTGCAATGGGATTTAGTGCCGTTAATGCTCACTCGCTGTTTCCTATCCTGTAACCACGCCCTAATCCATATAAGGATATTACCTTTGATGCCATGTGCTTCTACCTTTCTAATTAGTCTTTAGGGGGGGACTCTGTCGAAGGCTTTGCTGAAGTCATGATATACCACATCATAATTGTGCCCCTCGTCCACCTATTCGAAAACTGATGAAAAGAATGTTAATAGATTAGTTAGACATGAACGCCCGCTTGTGAAGCCATGCTGGGAGCCATTGGTCAATCGATGCTTCTCCAGGTGATTTCGAATAGAGTTTGAAATAATTGCTTCCAATAATTTGCCTACTATTGATGTTAGACTGATTGGGCGGTAGTTAGAGGATAGTGATCTATCCCCCTTCTTGAAAATCGGTTTTACCGGGTACATTCGCTATCCTCCAGGATTCAGGTACTACACCTGTTTTTAAGGACATGTTAAACAACTTTGCTAAGGGCATACTAAGCTCTTCCTTACATTCCTTTAATACTCTGGCAAATATCTCATCGGGGCTAGGTGACTTATTAGGCTTTAGTTTGTCTATTTGCCTACTAACATTGTTACGAGTCACTACTATCTCGCTTAATTTGTTTTCTTCACTATCTCTGAATAGACGCGGTGCCTCGGGTATCATGTTTAAATTTTCGGTGGTGAAAACTGTTGAAAAATATTTATTCAGATTATTGTTCATTTCTCCGTCGTAATCAGTTAGCTCGCCGGTATCTGACCGTATTGGTCAAATCTTTTCTTGTGTTTTAGTTTGATACATTTGGTAGAATCCTTTAGGGTTTGTCTTCGCCTCCCTTGCTATCCTTACCTAATTATTCCTCTTAGCTTTCCTTTTCTCGGTTTAACCCTACTCGCCAATACCTTATAATAATTCCGGAGGTAAATTTCGCCACGATTTTTCCTTCTACCTATAGCCTTCCTTTGGCCAAAGATGTTCTTTAAATAATTATTGATCCATTTAGGGTCATTGTTGTCTGATCTGAGTTTTTTGTATGGTATGTTCTGCCTTTGTGCATTAAGTAAATCATTATTTAAATTGTTGTGGAACTCGGCAATCTCAGATCTCGTTATCAGGTCAGTCTCAACCGTCGGGTCTCCTGGTACATTGAGGTCGCCCTCTGTGGGTGCATTGAGTGAGGTCACCTCATGTGAGGTCATGTAGCTCACCCCCAAGAGCGACACCCCCTCCCTCAGCTGCTTCTTCAAACTATCAAAGTTTGCCCTTCTGAAATCTGGGACTTTAATGGAATTTTCTTTCCGTCTGCCCTGAAAATCTAACTGGAATCTAATTTCTTTGTGATCACTGTTTGCAAGCTCGTTCCCTACCTCGACATTGCTAATGAGGTTTTCTCTGTTCGACAGAACTAAATCGAGTATATTATTACCCCGGGTTGGTTCGGTTATATGTTGACTTTGGAAACAGTCCTGGATCGTTTCGAGAAAATCCTCTGATTCTGAGTTACCCGAAGGTCAGTCCAATCTATTTGGCCAAGGTTAAAGTCGCCTATTATGCAGACTTTGTTGTGTATGGAAGCCCTGAGCATTTCATCCCAGATAAGTCGCTCATTTACTCTATCAAGATTGGGATGTCTATATATTACTCCTAGGATTAATTTTTCCCTACCGTCGATTAATTCTATCCAAATTGCTTCTGTATTCCGCTCAGTTTTTATTTCCTTATTTATTTCACACTTCAGATTATCCCTGACATAGATTGCTACTCCGCCTCCTTTCCTGTTCTGCCTATCGGTATGGAACAATTTGTAACCTGCAATTTGGTATTCGACAGGTAACTCACTCGAGTCTCGGTTGATCCATGTTTCGGTGAATGCCATTATATCAATTTTTTCTGCACATACCAACTCCCTGATTTCGTCCATTTTGTTTCTCATACTTCTACTGTTTGTGTAGTAGACATTTAAGTTAGTCGTGTTCTGAGTCCTCCCTTTACTGCGTTTAGGTTTAAACTCCCTGTCTAATTTAGTTTTGTCATCATTCCTAACACTATTTCCCCGTAATCTTTCACTTTGTTTTCCCGCTCCCACTGCAGTCTCCTCTACCCCCGTGCCCATATGCTCCCCTAGCAGCTTAAAGACTTCGATATCTTTTGAACTGTCCCCTCTAGAGACCCAGCCAGGGTTGCCACCCCATCCCGCGACAGGTGTACCCCATCCCTAGCATAAAGCTCCCTTCTGCCGTAGAAGTTGTCCCAGTTGTCAATGAATGGGACTGATATTGACTTGCAATATCCGTCAAGACGGCCGTTGACACCAACTGCCCTTGACAACCATTCATTGCTAACTCTCCTTCTAGGCAGGACACCACATATGATAGGGATCCCTCCCTTAGTCCTAATACGATCTATAGCTGTCTTGAACTTATGAATATGCTCTTCACTTCTACACCAGCCAATATCATTGCCTCCTGCACTGAGGCAGATAATGGGTTTGTTCCCATTACCAGACAAGATATTGTCCATCCTGTCAACTATATCCCCCACCCCAGCCCCTGGCAAACACACCCTCATCCTACTTTTATTTTTACCACATAAGGCTCTGTCCAAGTACCTTACCTGTGAGTCACCAACAATTAATGTTTTTATACCTTCCTTGTCAGCCCTGTCCCTGACTGTACTAACGTCCAATTCGTCTATCAAGGGACTGATCGAGTTGGTACACTTAGCTGTTGTTGTCGTTGTTGTCGTATCCTTGGTGTGTTTCTTCACCACCAGTTTGGTCGTCCCTCTCCCCACAACCTTCCATTCCCCTGAGTTTTTGTCATTCACTGGCTTTCCTTGTCTCGTTTCTTCCTTCATCCTTGCTATCTCTTCCTTTAATTTCAAGTTTTCTTCCTCTAATTTCAGGTTTTTTCCCTTGGTACTCTCTAACCGAACCTAACACAAGAAGTCTTTTTTCAAGATATGAACCGAACCTAACCTGATATAACAAGCTTAGAACACCTTTGAGTTATATTAGGTAAGGTTATGTAATTTAGATTAGGTTTGTTTGGTTAGTTATATTTGTCTTAAGAGAAGTCGATTTCAAATTCCTTTTAAATAAAACCAAGTGTCATACTGTACTTCCTGGGAAGGCTGTGAGCTGTTCTCCAGGTAAAGAACAACTGCTTAATTTACCTGCTCAACAACGGTCAAATATAACAGATGTTTCCAGCTGGCTGTCAGAGATGTTGACATAATCAGAAATAACTGCATGGAAATGAAAGTCGAAAAGCAAAATTATCGCAATAAAAAAACAAAAACATTTCTGAATCCGCTGCCACCAAGGTCAAAGTTTTATCTACTCTCTCTTAACTACACTATTCAATAATGTTTCGACAATAATGTGTTTCACTTGTAGTTTTACGTACTCTTTCCATCACAGTTAAAATTGCTGTTTCAATAATACCGTTTTAATTAACGTTTTAATTACATTGATAAATTGCTGTTTAAATTACAATGTTTCAATTACACTGTTTTTATTATTGTTTCAATTACATTTCAATTAATATTTGAATTACAATTTTAATAAAATCTGTTTCAATTATTATTTTTAATATAGTGTTTTGATTTTAGTTTCAACTAAACTGTTTCAATTAATGTTTTAACTACACTGAATTAATTATTTATAATTTTAATTAGTTTCAACTACACTGTTTCAATTATTGTTTTAACTACACTGTCTCAATTAATGTATCAACTATGCTGAATTATTTATCCTTGTAATTATTTTCAACAAAACTGTTTCAATTACTTTATCAACAACACTGCTTCAAATAATAATGGAAATACTCTACTTAAAAAACTATCTAAACTACACTGTTTCAAATACTTTTTGAACTACAATGCTCAACTACACTGTTTCAAAAATTTTCTGCGACTGTTTTCTAATATTATTTCAACCACATTGTTTCATTACGGTTTCAAATACAGTGTTTCAATTGTTGCTTCAGTTACATTCTTCCAAATGTTTCAACTGCAGTTTCAAGTCTTGTCTCAACTACACCGTTTCAAATACGCCGTGTTTCATGTCCATCAGTCTGATAAGTATTAATGGGAAGTCGACAGACGGTAGTGGCAACGGATTACCACAGACGGACAGACAGACCATAGGAAGAACACATAGAGGGTACAAGAACACACAGACAGACAAGGAAACAGACCGAGAGGCAATAAACCGCTGAGTTAACTCACATGGAATAGACGCGCGCACACACACACACACAAGACACCCACACAGACAGACGAACGTACAGGCAGACAGAGAGGGAAGCAATACCCGACATAGCAAAGCGACCAGCCAGCCTCAGGAGGTGACAATGAACTCACGTCACGCTGTGGTGGCCAGCCTGACATTATTACAACTCTGGGTGACTAACCCATGAAGGTCACCACCACTACTACTACTACTACTAACACCACCACCACCATTATCACTTTTAATACTAATACTACTAACACCACCGTCATTACTACAAACACTACTATCACCATTACTCCTACTACCACCTTTAGCAATACCACCAACACTACTAGCTACTACCACTAATATCATCATTACTGCTACCGCCACCGCCGATACAATCACCACCGCCGATACAATCACCACCACCACCACCGATACTACCACCATCACCGATACTACCACCATCACCGATACTACCACCACCACCACCACTCACGTCTAGGTCACGGCCATCCAGTCAGCCGTGCATTCTCTCGCCTCCAGTGAAAGGAATACAGTATATATATATATATATATATATATATATATATATATATATATATATATATATATATATATATATATATATATATATATATATATATATATATATATATATATATATATATATATACAGTATATATTTTCAATAATTCTTAATTTAAAAAAAGTATTAATGTTTATAATTATCAGAATAAGATTTGCAAGAATTAGATTATAATAATGTGTAATACTTATAAGTTTTGTGTTTACCATAGTCTACGACGTGTAAGACATGTTTTCTTAAGAGTAAGACTAGTAAGACTGTCGCTCTTTGTGAACCTTATTGGTTTACAAGCACAAGAGAGAAACATTCAAGATCCTACAATGTATATAAGATTTATGTATTTACACTACTTGGTAAAAGACCTTTAGGCTTTAAGACTTGCTTCTGGCCATACTTAGTGAAAGACTTGTTTACAATATGAAAGGAAGACTTTACTCTGAATAATTTAGTGTAAGATATTTTTTTACATTTACCGTACGACTTATTTCTTGCAGTACTTAGTATTAAGACTTCTAAAACCTTTAAATATTGATTATATAGTAGCCTATAATAATTATAACGCAAATCGTTTACTAAGAGAAAAATATAACAATAGGTTCTTTTTTTATAAGTTATTAATATACTGTAATTATGCACGGTACAACATAGGTTAAGACTTATAATACCTGGTGATTGGTGTCAGTACTTTGGAAAAAAAAACTTCAAAATTCTCATTGTTTGTGAATTATCGTAAGATTTCTTTAACTTTGTGCATGATAATTAATTGTACGATTTACTTATTTTTTTGTTTTTAAGAGTTATTTTAAAACTTCTTGAGACTCTTGTTGTCTGAGATTGTTTATAAGACATAAGATTTGTTATTTACGAGTATTTGTAGGAAATAAGACTTGTTGTTTGCAGTTTAGTGTAAGAATCCTTGGAGTTTACAATATGCGTGGAGAGTTATAGTGTCCAGGTCCTTGATACATTGTTTACATACAGTTGAAGACTTGCATTTCATGATACTGGTGTTAGACTCTGGTAAACACCCCCGCTCTTTGTATTATTTGGTGCCGAGTCATCGCTAAAGGACCCAACTCTGATTTAATCAAACCTAACCATTAGGATCTAGGCCCATTAAGACTTGGGGATTGATTGGAGATTGATTGTGACTGAGTTCCAATCCTAATAGTTATAGGTTAGGTTGGGTTAAGTTAGGGCCCAGTCACTGGTTAAAAAAAATCATAGTTTATAGAGGAAGGAAAGAAGGATTCGAAATTCTTTTCTGTTTTTGATAATATCCTCAGGAAACAATTCATCACTGTAAGACTACTGTAATTGCTTGCACCACAATACGTTTTAAATATGATGGACGATGTGCGATAAATCAGGGATATAGAGGGCGTGCACAAATAAATTAGACCAACTTTAAGGTGCAGATACTCGTTGCGCCTCTTCTGGAAGGCATCCAACCCTCTATCTTCCCCTAATAAGACGGTGCTTCCCCTCACTGGACTTTGGACGCGAGGAATTTTCTTGATGAATAAGTCCTAGATGGGCCAATTTCGTCACGTCTTTGATCGCCCGATATTACCCTTCCTAGACGCTTTCCCTTGGGTGATATAATGTAGGCTTGAGTCGCTACGTAGTCTATGGTGATGAGTCACACACCTTATTGATCTGGAAAACTGGATGACAGCTATAGTCACCAAAACAAATCCAGGAGATGATGTCGCGAGGAGGAGGGTGGAAATGAAGAGTGCAGTACTATATACTTCACCTGTCACCAACTGTTAAGAGTTATCACTAGTCGCGGTTTTTTGTGTATTGTGTCGATGATCTTCATAGAAAGAAGAACCCTATATCAATTTTTTACCATTAACCATTTACCATTAACGACCTGTGGTCGTGAGCATCTTCGTGACCTTTGACATTAACAGAACAAATACTAGCTCTCTATATGTAAAACCGTGGTCGTTTACAGCAAATACACAGAAAATAAGTGTGTTTCTAATGACGGGCTTTACCTTGAGGGGAGCGGACCAATGGGTACCACCCCCGAAAAAATTCTCCCTTCATGATGCTTGTGGGGTGCATGCACATCTCCATAACAAATTTAAGTTCTCTGTCTCCAAAACTCCAAAACTCCAAAAAGAGCTTAAGAAGAATACACTTGGCTGCATCATATGCTTTACACCAACATCGAAGGTGTCGTCGATCACTCCCATTAGCCAAGAAATCTTTTGATCAATAGGAAAAGCTGCAAGAATCCCTCAACTAAGTGGAAAAACTGACTCTGAAAGGTGCAATGAACTGTGTGAAGCTCTTCCAGATGCCATTGTCCATCACCAACATGGTTCTCACCGAAAATGTTATCAGTGATTCACGACTACCAGTAGAATTACAAAACGTCAGCATGATGAGGTAGAGGTGGATGGTGAAGTCCAAAGTCCACGGAAAAGGCGGAAATGTAATCCTGTCTCACCAACTACAACTCTGCCCCAAGATCAATGCTTTATCTGCTCAAAAAAGATCAAGAAACATAATCAGAAATATGATCCATTGGTGAAGCTGACACCAAGAAGTCGAGAATCTGATATAAAGGAGAAAGCTCAACTTATACACGACCATAAAATCCTTTGTCTGCTTGACCTGGATCTCGTAGCAAAGGAAGCAAAATATCACAAATCTTGCCATGAAGCATACATCCCCCCAGAGAGAGGCCCCAACTGGTGTGGAGGCTCATATACCAAAGAAGCATTAGTTGACCATGAAGCTGCGTTCCAGCATATATGCGAACATGTCGAGAAGCAGATCATCCAAGGATGTAATGTCGAACTAATCACAATGTTACGAGAGAGATATCTTCAGTACCTGCAAAATCACCATTCACAGTTTTACAATCCAGATTGCAAAACATGTAAACTCAAGGCAAAGTTAATCAACCATTTTGGTCGCTTTATTGAATTCTGGCAACCAAACTACCACAGTGAATTGGTGTATTCGTCCAACATTGCACAAGGTAAGGCAGTAGAGGCCGCATTCAAAGCTGCTGCCTCAGACTCAAGGATTCTTGAAAAAGCAGCACTCATTTTGAGGAGAGAAGTGCTAGACCATGCAAAGTCATTTGAGCTACCATGGCCACCACCTCCTGGTCACACCTTACGTGACCAAACTCCTCCGCCCCAACATTTGTTGCACTTTATGAAGTCCCGTCTGTCTGGAGAGAAACAGTTACCAGACCAGAAGCGGAGAGAGGTAACCTCACTGTCACATGACACAATGTATGCATTCACTAATGGACACTGGTTGGCCTCCAAGCATAGTATGCTTGGTGTGTCTCTGTGGCATCTGACAGGGCAAGCAGAAGTTATCACCCTTCTCAACCGGTTTGGACACTGTGTCTCCTATGCAAAAGTGCTGGAAATAATGACTGCTGTATATCTAAGTGTGGAAGAGCATAGTGGTCCTCTTCCCCCATGCATAGTAACAATCAACAATTTGGTGGTCCATTTCTGTTATGACAATTTCGACCTTACTGAAGAGACACCATCTGGACGAGACACTACACATAGAAGGCATGGAGGAGCCATCTTGGGAGACAGTCAGTATCCCGAGGACCAAAGCAAGATCAGCTCCACGTGAACAGAAATGCCAACATCCATGTTATGTAAAGAAGCCTGACCCACCTAAAATAAATGTGCCCTTGGATATAAATGACGACGTGATTTTGGCAGCTCATCAGTCTGATACACTGTGGATACTGTGTCGTCGAATGTCAAGTGTCTGCTTACAAACAGTGCCTGGATGGAAAGGTTGGGTGTCCTATACTGGAGTCAGGTAGTGGAGGCTCTTACAACTGTGGAGTATTTGCCACCAATAAACACGCCAATCACTGAGAACAGTACAATTCATGAATGTCCCAGAAAGGCACAAGCCCTGACGAAAGCTTTGCACCAAAGTTGGACAATTATTACCTTTGATTTAGCTGCTGCAATGAAAGCCTACAAGATGACATGGCAGTATGGACATAAGTTTCAGGTGTTCATACGGCTAGGCGTCTTTCACACTATCTGTGTCTACTTTGGTGCAATATTCAAGTACATGGAAGGCAGTGGGCTGGAACAGACCATCATCAAAGCATATCTGTGTGCTAGTGGGTCCATCACAAAGATCCTGGAAAGGAAAAATTATAATCGAAGCCTGTATGTACTGAAGACTTTGCCAGAGGCCCTTGAGCGACTTCTCATCGAGCAATTTGAGAATGCAAAGGGTAATGTCCCTGACAGCACTGTCTCCATTCTCCAAGCACTGGCCAGTGAGCCCACACATGAGAACCTCAAGAATACCCTGACCAATGACGGTGTGAAATCTCTAATGATTAAGACTGGTGAATTTAAGAAGGAGATGCGACAGGGCCATCATGGGAAGACTGCTCAGTACCGGATCACCTTCATGGCCAAGGTAGAGGTCGCAATACAGTTCCTCCACCCCTTATACTGCAGATGACAATGATAGAGATGAAGAAGAGCCTCCAACATGCAATTGTGAAGATACATATTATGAGATGGACTATTAACATTCCTAGTTACCCAACTTGATCGATGGAGTATTTTTTGTTACTGAACTCTGTTTTGAATATGTCGCATTTATGGACATTTTAGCAACAATAGTAGGACTTCTAGCATATAATTAACCCTTAGTGAGTCTTATGTTAGCTTTTAGGTGTAAAGTGGCTGTCATTCATTTCTGTTCTCAGGTATTTGCAATGAAACATGATTAATTTAGCAAGCAATGCAGGAATTTTACAAAATTTAATGTCTAATTGCGTTTTTAATTCTTACAAGGTGAAATGACTGTGACGGAAGGGTGAATCAACATGGATGTTTGAGTTTTAAAAATGCTTAATTTTTAGCCTCCTTAATACTAATTTGCATGTTTGAGCATGGAGATACCAACAAAACGCAAAATTAATGTAACCTGCATGTTTGAGCATGGAGATACCAACAAAACGCAAAATTAATGTAACCAGTGAATTTCCTATCCCCAAATTAAGGGAAATTGAGCCCTTAAAGATGTTTGTAGGCCAAATGGATCAAAAGTTAAATTTTTCTTAATTTTCACTGACGACGCATGGCGGCCATCTTTACTTCCCATTATCGGGTACCCGCAATCAGATATCGCGTGTATATCAGATGGTTTTTGGAAGATATAGGTACCAACTAACCAAAAATCATAGCAGCAGTTAAATAGACGAGGGAGCCTGGAAGACTGTACAATAATGACCTTGACTTTTGTGTCAGTGAACCCAGAATCAGTAGGTAGCTTCCTCTCTCTGACGGCATGGTATTTGGGTAATAACATTTCCACCAGTGTTTGAAGACTGAATTTACGATCCGGACACCAGAAATCATAACGCCAACAACAAAACTAGTTGAGGGATAAGTAATTAAGCACATGGTGAGGCATCTACCGGAGGTGGTGGTTGCGCTCTCTTCTTCCCCGCCAACTAGTTCTCACTGAAAAGGTGCAAAACTGGACTAAATTATTAAGTACGAAGAAAAGAAAGTGGGTCCCATAGGGCCAGTGAGGATACAACATCTGTATACTAAATCTTCGGTACACAAGGAGGCAGCATGGCCGGTACTGCATTCGACCGCATTTACAGCTGGGTGAACTTCATGGGAGTGCCCGGGGATCGAACCACCAACTCACGGAATAGGAGGCGAGTGCTGTATGAAATATTTTAAAGCTAAATTATGAATATACAGTAACTGTACACAGACACTACTAAGAGAAAACCTACTTTAATTCTAAAGTTAGGCTTAGGTGGACGTCAATCTGGTTAGGTTTGGTACAGCACTTTCTTATACCCGGTACTCAGAAATCCGACGTCAACTTAGGTTTTTTTTTATACATGTTTATATGCATAATTTACCTTTGCTAAGTGAATACGTCGACAATGAGGAATGGTTGAGTTATCTTTTCTCAATAACCGATCGTTTCTATACGTGTAAACGCTTGTTTGTTCGCACATTTCCACTGATACTAGATAGGTGTTGTTTCTGTAACGAATAACACGCTAGTAGAGTACACACAGTTTTATAAGTTGGCCAGACCACGTTAAAAACATCGCTTCTAGTTCGACCATTAAGCAACGTTGGGTCTAGTTAGTACTTGGATGGGAACACCAAATGTTCTTTGCATTTAACTAAATGATCCTAATGGAAATAAGGGAGGGAGGGAGGGAGGGAGGAGAGGAGGGAGGGAGGAGAGGAGGGAGGGAGACACGGAGGGAGGCGGGAGAGAGGGGGCAGGTGTAGCAGACGTTCCCACTGAACATGCAATAAACCGGTGATATGGGGGCCGCTAGTGGAGATGGAAGTAAGCTAAAGACTTCTTAAACACGGACTCTGCAGTCCCCGAAGACTCTCAACACTCTACTTAATGAAACCTGTAGGCCATAACGTTCCCTTTCACTTCTCCCAGTTCCGGTATCAAAGGTCACAACCCCAAAGCCAAAGATCTTTCCAGCACCAAGAATAACCCATGAACCCCGCCCCTAAGGAAGGTCATGACTTAGTACCTAGTTCTCCCGTTCCAGTACCAAAGTCCAGTACCCGCGTGTCAAGGTCACTTCTCATGCCGGAGTTTCCATGCTCAAGAATAACACAATGTGCTACGTACCACCACATAGTGACACAGACCACCACATAGTGACACAGACCACCACATAGTGACACAGACCACCACATAGTGACACAGGCAACCACATAGTGACACAGACCACCACATAGTGACACAGACCACCACATAGTGACACAGGCAACCACATAGTGACACACCACCACATAGTGACACGGACCACCACATATTGCTACAGACTACCACACCAAAACCGTAGTCATGCACATCCAGTTAGTGTAGTCTGCCAAACTCCTGGGTGTAACTATAGACCACAAACTGGACTGGAAGGCCCATGTAAACAACACTATCAAGGCAGCCTCGTACCGACTCTACATGCTACAACAACTCGGGTCACTTGGGGCACCCACGCCAGAGCTGAGGACTATCTACAACGCATTTATACTCCCAAAATTAACGTATGCGTCACCAGCCTGGTCGTCTTCTCTCAACTCTACCCAACAACGTCAGCTAGAGAAGGTACAGAAGAGGGCCTGCAGAATCATGCTCAGCACAGACTACTCCGGCTACAACAACGCTCTCTCCACCCTGGAAATGCCATCCCTCAGTGACCTCCACCACCACGCACTAGCAGGGTTTATTTATGGACTACTACACCATCCTCGTCATCGCTACTTACTGCCACCGTCAGTCCCCCGCCCACCTCGCGCAGTCCGCCACTAGAACAAAATTCAGCCCATAGGAGCCAGCACTGATAGATATAAGAATAGCAACATCCCATCTATTATTAGAATAATAAACATCTCCTGATTTATGTACTGTACAGCCCTGTAAATGTATTGAACGTATATCATTATGTCTAAATCTCATGTAAATTTGCATATTTTCAGCCACCGGCTGCAACTCTATTAATAAACCGTATATTATTATTATTTTATTATTATTATAGTGACACAGACCACCACATAGTTCTACAGGCCACTACATAATGCTACAGGCCACCACACAGTGCTACAGGCCATCACATAGTGACACAGGCCACCACATAGTGCTACAGTTCACCACACAGTGCTACAGTTCACCACATAGTGCTACAGGGCGCCACATAGTGCTACGGGCCACCTCATAGTGACACAGACCATTACATAGTGCTACAGGCCACCTCGTAGTGACACAGACAACACATAGTGCTACACGGCACCACATAGAGCTACACGGCACCACATAGTGCTACAGACCACCACATAGTGCTACAGGGCACCACATAGTGCTACAGGCCACCACATAGTGCTGGGGCACCACATTAGTGCTGGGGCACCACATAGTGTTACAGGCCACCACATAGGGCACCACAGGGGCACCACATAGTGCTGGGGCACCACATAGTGCTACAGGGCACCACATAGTGCTACAGGGCACCACACTGGGGCATAATGCTGCACCACCAGTACACATAGTACTACAGGGCACCACTATAGTGCCACCACATAGTGCTACATAGTGCTACATAGACCACCACATAGTGCTACAGGGCACCACATAGTGCTACAGGGCACCACATAGTGCAGGGCACCACATAGTGCTAAGACATAGTGCTACCACATAGTGCTACAGGGCACCACATGCTGCTACATGGCACCACATAGTGCTACCACATGGTGCTACAGGGGCACCACACTGTGGCTCTACGGGCAGGGCACCACATGCTGCTACATGGCACCACATAGTGCTACAGGGCACCACATAGGGCACCACATACTGCTGGCACCACATTAGTGCTACAGGTGCTGGGGCACCACATAGTTAGTGCACAGGGCACCACATATGCTACAGGGCACCACATAGTGCTAAGCACCATAGTGCTACAGGGCACCACATAATGCTACAGGGCACCACATACTGCTACAGGGCACCACATTAGTGCTACAGGGCACCACATAGTGCTACAGGGCACCACATAGTGCTACAGGGCACCACATAGTGCTACAGGGCACCACATAGTGCTACATGGCACCACATAGTGCTACAGGGCACCACATAATGCTACAGGGCACCACATATGCTACAGGGCACCACATTAGTGCTACAGGGCACCACATAGTGCTACAGGGCACCACATAGTGCTACAGGGCACCACATAGTGCTACAGCCCCTCACTGCCAAGGGAACATCATTTCTTTCTCCTTCCTTCCACTTTTATCACCACTCCGAAGGGCTTCAGTACTCTTTTCCTCCATACTCTCCCCACTCCGAGTGGTAACGAGTCCAGTCCACTCCAGCGTCACTTACAGCCGTACGTGCTGCTACACACCTTCCTTCTCACCAACACATCATGATAAAGGTTTCTCTTACCTGAAATGCGAAAGTGAGCTCGAGCCTGAGAGTTCGGTTGTCACTGAGTATTATATTTTTACAACTTTGTCACTAAGTTTCACCTGTTATAATCAGCTGGAAAAATTTGTCGAAAATTTTCACAACAATTATGAGTCAGTCAGCTGGAAGTTGTTTTTTTTTTTGCTTCTTCTAATGTAAGAAACCAAGAAGAGGATGAAGAAAATATGACTGGATCACAGTGTCTGGTTGTGACACAAACAGAACCCCTGAACACGACACACTGTGCCTCCACAGTGATTATAACACCGGCCAGACTGACAAGGTATACACTACACCAAGTCCTTCACACCCCCCTCATACCCTCCCTCTTCCGCCCTTCCCTCCATACGCTCCTCCCCATCACACCTTTTTTGCTTTACGCCCATCTCCCACTCCACGCCCCCTCAAGCCCATTCTTCCTTATGCCTCTCTCCCCATCAAAACCCATCCTTCTCATACCCCTCCCACCTTACGCCCCCTATCACCCCCCAGAAATCATAAAGGTAAGAGGTTAGAGCTGGTGATGGCAGGATACACCCTCGCTTACCTTCTAGGATATGAAAGTTGTGACCTCGGTGTTGTCTTTTATATATACTAACTGATACTGCTACCTCCCCTCCCTGCTGTATCCTCCCCAACCTCCCTCCCCTGCTGTATCATCCCCACCTCCTCTCCCTGTTGTATCCTTCCCCAACTCCTCCCGGTTGTACCACCCCCAGGTGCACCTCTCCACCTTCCCTCCCCATCATCCACCTCCCACCTTCCCTCCACCCCACCCCTTCTATCCTTTCTCCATTTCAAGGTTTGTTCACCCCTTTTTGTGTGATCTCATAACATTGCTCTGTTTTGTGACTGTACGAGCTCATCTCTACTTTATGGTATAATATTTATCAAGATTTGGGCATTTTTTCAACTGATAAACTCAGTACACAAACTTATGCTGCCCTGCTGAGTCTTCTTCCCTCATACAATTATTTGATTTACTGTGGAGGATAAGTGACTTGAAATTTTTCGCCCGTGAAAAAAAAAATTCTTTAATTTGAGTTTGAATGGATTTGACCTTTCCTGCCAAAAGTGTAAGAACGGAACCAGATGGACACCGCAAAGGAGATTAAAAAGTTAAATAGATTTTTGTCAAGTTAAAGAAACTAATTTCCATATAAATCGCCCAGCTGTTGAATGATGATAAGGGAAAAGAATATCGAGTTTTAAGGTGTAGTGAACGGAGGGGTCCAATATACTGTACTTCAGAAGTGTGCCTGATGAATAGCCACACCAGCTTATTTCACCTAAAGATTAACTACCCTGATGCTAACCTAACCTAATGCAAACGTAACGTAACGTAAGTACTTAATGCTAACCTAACCTAACATAAAACATCAAAAATTGTTTTAAAGTGTTTAATCTTTAGGTGAAATAAACTTGGTGGACATTCTTCAGGTAATCAGATTTGCGAATATATTGTTTGGATATATTTTACGAAGTTGTAGATATCAGTCATCATCAGAGACTACGGAATGTACACCATTACGTCACAAGTTCATCACCATCACAAGGTCTCGTATAGTCCACACCATTTGTCATGGGTTGCATTAGGCTTACCCACGCAACCAACTCCAAAGTTTGTTTTACTAGAGATAAGACACCCGGCGAGGCATAACTGGGACATGTATTTTCAATAAGTGGTATGTTAGCCAGCCTTTAGCGGGGTGGGCAGTGAAATGGTACTGTTCATCGCTTCACACCCAAAAACCTCATTTTAAGAAGTATCCTGGACCATGGCATACTTAAGACGTCATCTCCATCCTCCCTCCTGAAAGGGCGGGACACCACACCACAGAGTCCTCCACCGCCACTCCGTCCTGTGAACCGTCGTCGACACGTACTAAGCGTGTTAACCTAGGTTGTTATCCCGTGGAAAATCATGGGATGCCTGGTGCGACAAGAGCAATCCAGGCTGGTCTATCAAACCTACAGTAAATGGTTAATTAATTCACGCTTACAGAGTTCTCCTGCACGACACCGTCTACAGTGACCGTGATCGACACGAGACTAAGCGTGTTAACCTAGGTTTGTTATCCCCGTGGAAATATCACGTGTGGAAGCCTGGTTGCGACAAAAGCAATCCAGGCTGGTCTATTGCACCTAAATGGTTAATTCAAGTCATGCTTACCAGTTCTCCTTGCCCGACAACCGTCTACAGTGACTGTCAGTGACGCGAGACTATGTGTGGTAACCCAAGAGTACTTTTTGTTGTTATGGCCGTGGAAAGAAGTTCTTGTGATGAAGCCTAGTTGTAACAAAAGCAATCCAGGCTGGCAGTAAATGTATCACTTGAAGAATTAAGGCTCTGTTAAGTCATACCCACAGAAGGGTAATCACATGTGTCCCCAAGTTGAAAATTCCCTCTTTTAGAAGATTAATTTTATTACAGCGTGAACGTGAGTGAATCATATATCCATGCAAGTTGTAAATCATTGTATGGAAGCTTGACAAATATATGTAAGTGCAATTATCTGCCTGTATAAGTGATCCTATCTTATTATTACTAAAGGTAATGACTGATTGGTTATGACAAAGTATAACCAATAACTTAGATGGATGTTGAAAATTAATGGAATTCATTAAATCATCATTTATCAAGTATAAATCATAGAATGTCGAGTGGTGGAGTAAACTTCTACGTAGATACGCCATAGTCTCCTGTAAGTAACCAGTGTGAAGGTATCGAACTCTACGGTAAGAAATAAGAAATATTATTATCTTTATATAATATAATCCGCTCATATACCACCGAGCTACTTAAAACCATGACACCATTACGATACTCACACCCACCATCACCATGACTGACACACACACACACACGTATACATACATACACACACACACACACACACACATATATATATATATATATATATATATATATATATATATATATATATATATATATATATATATATATATATATATATATATATATATATATATATATATATATATATATATATATATATATATATATATATATATATATATATATATATATATATATATATATATATATATATATATATATATGCAAGTAAATCACTGTAGGTGCGCGTGATCTAGGTATATGCTGATAACCACAAGGAAAGAAGAAAACACGAAGTTCCCAAGCGCTTTCGTGTAATTCACATCTTCAGGGGTGAGTACAGACTAAAAAGAAATACAAACCAAGGTGTATATATACAGAGGAGGGTGAGACCAGGTCCACAATGGTCAGGTATTAGGTAATGACCCTACTAATCTTTAAATAACACACAACGGTTAGTGGTCAGGTCAGATGGTCAGGTGACCCGACCTTCTCACCTGAAACCTGGAACGTCAATGTGGCATTTAAAAACTCATGCACTGTTAAACAAATGTTAATCAAGAACTTCCCCAACAACACAATTGGTTGCATTTATAAAGTTCCTTGCAAGGAATGTAATATGTTTTACTTAGGCTAGACAGGTAAAGATCTTGCAACTAGAATTAAACAACACAAATACAGTGTTAGGACAGGCCAGGAATCCAATGCTCTGTTTGTTCATTTGAGGGATAACAAGCATTGCATTGACTGGGATAATGCCTCCTCAATATTACCATGTAATTCAATTGATAGTAGGAACATCATAGAATCTAGTCTTATTAAACATACCGAAGCATTCAACATGAATTTGAGTAACAGCATGTACAAGCTGGACAATTTTGTAATTAAGAAGATTTGTAACCAGGTGAGAAGGTCGGGTCACCTGACCATCTGACCTGACCACCAACCGTTGTGTGCTATTTAAAGATTAGTAGGGTCATTACCTAATACCTGACCATTGTGGACCCGGTCTCACCCTCCTCTGTATATATACACCTTGGTTTGTATTTCTCTTTAGTCTGTACTCACCCCTGAAGATGTGAATTACACGAAAGCGCTTGGGAACTTCGTGTTTTCTTCTTTCCTTGTGGTTATCAGCATATACCTAGATTACGCGCACCTACAGTGATTTACTTGCATATACTGTGTATATATATATATATATATATATATATATATATATATATATATATATATATATATATATATATATATATATATATATATATATATATATATATATACCTTGTTATGAACTTCTCCTTAGTCTGTACTCACCCCTGAAGATATGAATTACACGAAAGCACTTGGGAACTTCGTGTTTTCTTCTTTCCTTGTGGTTATCAGCATATACCTGGATCACGCGCACCTACAGTGATTTGCTTGCATATATATATATATATATATATATATATATATATATATATATATATATATATATATATATATATATATATATATATATATATATATATATATATATATATATATATATATATATGTGATATCCAGAAATTTCAGAGTAATTTCAAATGCCCCGCCATGAGTGATACTGAGCGTTCAAGGTCATCTGAGGGGAGGGAGCGCTGCCTGCTCGTAGCGAGAGACTGCGGAACTAGGCCTATATGATATTAAATGTAATTTACCGAATTAATAATGATGCGATTCATGAAGTTAAGGGACTATTATTGAATTTGAAATTATTATAGATCGTTTAGCAGTCTGAATAATGTTACGGGTGTCCCAAGGAGTTATTAGTTAGGCGGAAAATATATCACGTAGGCCCAAGCTAGCGCCTTGGGGAGACACGACGCTGGCTAGGCCAGTCCCGGAGAGCATTCACACAGACAAGACGTTCCGCGCGTCCATCAGAAATAGTCACCTGGCCTAGTCACCTGTGCTGCGCTATTGCAGTATAACAAGTAAGTCTCATTCGATCTCAGACAGGGTTAGATAGGGCAGTGATAAAGTAAACTAGAGCTAACAGTGAGTTCATTTCAGGGTTTCCGTCAGAACCCACTTGATTGGAGTTGACCGGAGTTGACTGCAGAGATTGACTGCCGTTGAGACTGCCGTTGATGATTGAGGGTGGCGATTGTCGCCATTGGACCGATCAGTGTAGGCCTGTCACTGTTTAGCGGGGTAGCAAAGGATCTCTTGAGTGAACGAGTGCTCCCGACAACTAACACGACACGGGACCAGCATCAGCAGTGGGTGATCAGTTCTTACCACTCCGGTGCACAACCCCACATGTCCCGAGCAGCTAGTGAAACCCTCTTGCTAACGGGAAGCTAAAGTTTCTCTCAACTGCACAAGGTCTGATTGGCTCACTCTCTTCCTGCCCATGGACGCACTGGGAGTACACTGAAGCTATCTGAGTATATTAATGGTCACACACTGAGACCGTGAGTCTAGGACTCTAGGAGATACCTAGAGGAACATTTTATCTTCCTTATCACGGGTGTAGTTAACACCATTCCTCAGACTGATATTATCTTGACGTGTGTAGTTTAATATTTCTTAAATAATTTTGATAGTAGTGTTTTTTTGAATGTTTGTGCCATTAAGTGGAACCAGAGTGATACTGTGATTTGATTCTTTTAATGCCTCTAATTCTTCATAATTCTGATCTCAGGTATAACCTTGTTCCCCAGAGCAGTGGTTAGGTTAGGTTAGGAAGTGTACACCTGTTGGGGTGCTATAATTTTGTTGAGTGATATTATTTTGCTGAAAGCCCTTAAGGCCTATTCATTGTAGAGTATTTAATTTCTTATCTTTTATTACCATTCCTCAGTGACTGATATTATTTTGTTGAAGACCCTTAAGGCCTATTCATTGTGGAGTATTTAATTTCTTATTTTTTAGTACCATTTCCTAAGTGACTGATATTATTTTGTGAAAGCCCTTAAGGCCTGTTCATGTGTGCAAACAACATTTCTTAATACTTCAAATTTATTGTTGCCTGTGTTTCTAATAATTTCTATGTCATGTATAACTTTTATTCCCCAGAGTAGTGTTTAAGTTTAAGTTAAGAGGTGCGCATATTGGTGTACCATTATTTGATTGTGTTTGTAGTGTTGGAGGGAATATAAGTGTCTAAATTTTACAGTGTGTCTCATTCATCCCAGTCACAGACGCTATCCTTCCACGGGTCACGGACAGTTCATTTTGTGTAGTAGATTTAAGTGTTCTTGTGCTGGTTCGGGATTTTTCTCAAAGGGGCGCTTCCACTGCCTTTACCATCTATTAAATTTTAATAAACCCAAAGTCAAGTGAGAAATTAAAGTCCAGCAAATTCCGACCGGTTACAAATGGTAGCAGAGCGTAGTTTTTAATGTCGTGACTGATAGTACTGTGGTTGGGATAATGAACGCCATCATGTGTTGGTTAGCAATGGTAGGGATTGAACTCGCACTGATGCTCATCCTTGTGCCCGGACTGAGTTGGTTAGGCTTGACAGTAGAGATGTGTATGAGGAGGAAGAGAGACGGCCGCGGGACCTTGGTACAGCTGAGAGAGGAGTTCGGAGACCTAAAGAGGGATTATCAAGCACAGGTAAACAGGTTCAAGTGGGAGTCTCAGGCACACATTCAACGGTTCAGGGAGGAAACAAGGGGTGAATGTCAGGCACACGTCCAGCAGTCAAGGAAGTGTGAGGTCCAAGTGGGAAATATAGGGGTACGTAAGTAGTTCAGAGAGGTTGATCGAGCCCTCCAGCTGAGAGACAAGACGAAGCCGACCGATTACAGTTTAGGGTGCATGGTAATGAGAAAAGGCAGGTTGTAGGGGGTGAGTTGGAGGAGTTGTGAGTAGGGCAGAGGGGATTGGAGAGATGGTTAGGTCAGAGATGTGCGTTGAGTAGTGGTTGCTGTCATGAGCGGGATTGAGTTGCTGTCATGAGCGGGATTGAGTTGCTGTCATGAGCGGGATTGAGAGTACGGTTGTAATGTCCAGGGCCTCACTAAGATGGACTGGTACATTTTCAGAGGGTTGGTCTGCCGGCATGAGGTTCGGAGACGTGGACTGAGTATTTTTTTGACACTGGTTCCTCTTAGCTCAAGGGCCAGGCAAAAGGAGAGCATGCTTGTTTTGGACTGTGTATTTTTTTTTGACACTGGTTCCTCTTAGTTCAAGGGCCAGGCAAAAGGAGAGCATGCTTGTTTTGGACTGTGTATTTTTTTGACACTGGTTCCTCTTTGTTCAAGGGCCAGGCCAAAGGAGAGCATGTTTGGTTTGGGCTGGTATTAATTTTGACATTGGTTCTCTAGTTAAGGGCCAGGCAAAAGGGGAGCGTGATGTTCTGGTTGGATTGAGTTGGGCTAGGAAGAAATGGAGTTGCTAGCTGCGAGTGGAATAGTACAGAGTTGAAGGTGGGTTCTAAGTTGTTCTCTCAGCACATGAGGGCAGTGCTGTCTTTTTTTTTAGGGGGGTCGAGTGTTAGCGGGAGAGAAAAGGAGAGAAGAGAAGACAAATGCTGCATTTAGCACGCTAAAGGGGTGAGGTGCAGTCCTTAGAACAAAATTTTAGGGGGGTCGTATGCATGTTTTCTCAGCACATGAGGACAGTGCTGTCTTTTTTAGGGGGGTCGATTGTGATATCCAGAAATTTCAGAGTAATTTCAAATGCCCCACCATGAGTGATACTGAGCGTTCAAGGTCATCTGAGGGGAGGGAGCGCTGCCTGCTCGTAGCGAGAGACTGCGGAACTAGGCCTATATGATATTAAATGTAATTTACCGAATTAATAATGATGCGATTCATGAAGTTAAGGGACTATTATTGAATTTGAAATTATTATAGATCGTTTAGCAGTCTGAATAATGTTACGGGTGTCCCAAGGAGTTATTAGTTAGGCGGAAAATATATCACGTAGGCCCAAGCTAGCGCCTTGGGGAGACACGACGCTGGCTAGGCCAGTCCCGGAGAGCATTCACACAGACAAGACGTTCCGCGCGTCCATCAGAAATAGTCACGTGGCCTAGTCACCTGTGCTGCGCTATTGCAGTATAACAAGTAAGTCTCATTCGATCTCAGACAGGGTTAGATAGGGCAGTGATAAAGTAAACTAGAGCTAACAGTGAGTTCATTTCAGGGTTTCCGTCAGAACCCACTTGACTGGAGTTGACCGGAGTTGACTGCGAGAGATTGACTGCCGTTTGAGACTGCCGTTGATGATTGAGGGTGGCGATTGTCGCCATTGGACCGATCAGTGTAGGCCTGTCACTGTTTAGCGGGGTAGCAAAGGATCTCTTGAGTGAACGAGTGCTCCCGACAACTAACACGACACGGGACCAGCATCAGCAGTGGGTGATCAGTTCTTACCACTCCGGTGCACAACCCCACATGTCCCGAGCAGCTAGTGAAACCCTCTTGCTAACGGGAAGCTAAAGTTTCTCTCAACTGCACAAGGTCTGATTGGCTCACTCTCTTCCTGCCCATGGACGCACTGGGAGTACACTGAGGCTATCTGAGTATATTAATGGTCACACACTGAGACCGTGAGTCTAGGACTCTAGGAGATACCTAGAGGAACATTTTATCTTCCTTATCACGGGTGTAGTTAACACCATTCCTCAGACTGATATTATCTTGACGTGTGTAGTTTAATATTTCTTAAATAATTTTGATAGTAGTGTTTTTTTGAATGTTTGTGCCATTAAGTGGAACCAGAGTGATACTGTGATTTGATTCTTTTAATGCCTCTAATTCTTCATAATTCTGATCTCAGGTATAACCTTGTTCCCCAGAGCAGTGGTTAGGTTAGGTTAGGAAGTGTACACCTGTTGGGGTGCTATAATTTTGTTGAGTGATATTATTTTGCTGAAAGCCCTTAAGGCCTATTCATTGTAGAGTATTTAATTTCTTATCTTTTATTACCATTCCTCAGTGACTGATATTATTTTGTTGAAGACCCTTAAGGCCTATTCATTGTGGAGTATTTAATTTCTTATTTTTTAGTACCATTTCCTAAGTGACTGATATTATTTTGTGAAAGCCCTTAAGGCCTGTTCATGTGTGCAAACAACATTTCTTAATACTTCAAATTTATTGTTGCCTGTGTTTCTAATAATTTCTATGTCATGTATAACTTTTATTCCCCAGAGTAGTGTTTAAAGTTTAAGTTAAGAGGTGCGCATATTGGTGTACCATTATTTGATTGTGTTTGTAGTGTTGGAGGGAATATAAGTGTCTAAATTTTACAGTGTGTCTCATTCATCCCAGTCACAGACGCTATCCTTCCACGGGTCACGGACAGTTCATTTTGTGTAGTAGATTTAAGTGTTCTTGTGCTGGTTCGGGATTTTTCTCAAAGGGGCGCTTCCACTGCCTTTACCATCTATTAAATTTTAATAAACCCCAAGTCAAGTGAGAAATTAAAGTCCAGCAAATTCCGACCGGTTACATATATATATATATATATATATATATATATATATATATATATATATATATATATATATATATATATATATATATATATATATATATATATATATATATAATGGTTGCCCCTTGTGTAACGAGGATGGCCGGCCCAAGGGCCACCTAGGCGTTAATATGATTAAGGTGTAGAATCTGTCACCAACACAACAACCACATCCTAAGTTAGCGAGTTGCATGCCCCAGTGTCAAGGAATATTCTGAGAAAACCGGAAAACTCGCCAACTGCACTGGCTAACCATTACCCATGAACACGATCAGCAAATCGATGTCCAGGTTCCCAATTACTGCTGGATAGAAAGAGGCAAATGGCGTAAAGAAACTTCCCCATTGTTTCTCACACGCACACATACACACCCAAACACACGTGCAAACACACACACACTATTACCACACACACACACATTGTCATACCCCTTGTCCATACACACACTCACATGTACACGCACACATACACAATCGCCACACACGCGCACACACACAATCGCCACACACACACACACATACATCGTCACCCCCTTCACCCACATATACACACCCACAGATACACACGCACAAACAAACACACACACAGACATCGTCATCCCCCTCGCCCACACACACACATAAAAACTCACACACACAAAAACTCACACACAGACACACACACACACATACATAAACACACACACACACATCGTCACCCCCCCACACACACGCTCACACACACCTCAACATAGCACTAAAGCCCCACCAGTGGAGTGTGTCTGAAGGGATCCAGTATAAAAGCGCCGCTTTGAAGGGATTTCCAAGAACCTATTCCGTCCACCTGATTGCAGAAACCTTCGCTACTGGTCGTTCGTAAAATGTGTGTTCAGCACCAAAGATCAATATAAAAAGTCACTCAGTCGGTTTAAAGCCATCTTAGGCGTCTTGTGAGAGCCGAGGTATTACAGCTTTAAGTCCTCCTACATCATTTGGCCGCCTACTTGCCAGCAGATCCAGAAGAATTAAGTATTCATTGGAAACTTAGCGAGGTAGACAGCTGTCCATCCGTCGCTGAAATCGCGGGCGCACTGCAGCAACCATGTCTGAGTTAGAATCTCAGAGAAGAAGCCAATAGGTACACCGTCCTCGTCTTCAAGGTTCACTTTGCTTTATTACCGACTTGATGATATGCCTTAAAGGGAGAGAGCGCACGAGGGCTGTGTCTTGTGAACATATACAAGAAGTCGTCAGACATTGGTTGTCATTGGTTGAAGCTTTGCCTTGAGATACGTAGTTCTACCGGCTAACCTTTAGCAGTCAATAAGTGTAATGCCGTGACCTAAGTTGCTAGCATCATTAACACAATAGAAGTGAAAAACCAAAGGCTTTGCCACCAGTGGTGGTGGTCAACAGTGGTGGTGGTGATCAACACTGTTGATAGTGGTCAACAATGTTGGTGGTCAACAACAGTGGTGGCGATCAACAATGTTGGTGGTCAAAAATGTTGGTGGTCAACAATGTTGGTGGTCAACAGTGTTGGTGGTGATCAACACTGTTGATAGTGGTCGACAATATTGGTGGTCAACAATGGTGGCGATCAACAATGTTGGTGGTCAACAATGTTGGTGGTCAACAGTGTTGGTGGTAGTCAACAGTGGTGGCGATCAACAGTGGTGGCGATCAACAATGTTGGTGGTCAACAATGTTGGTGGTCAACAGTGTTGGTGGTAGTCAACAGTGGTGGCGATCAACAATGTTTGTGGTCAAAATGTTGGTGGTCATGTTGGTGGTAGTCAACAGTGATGGCGATCAACAATGTTGGTGGTCAAAAATGTTGGTGGTCAACAGTGTTGGTGGTAGTCAACAGTGGTGACGATCAACAATGTTGGTGGTCAACAGTGTTGGTGGTAGTCAACAGTGGTGGCGATCAACAATGTTGGTGGTCAAAAATGTTGGTGGTCAACAGTGTTGGTGGTAGCCAACAGTGGTGGCGATCAACAATGTTGGTGGTCAAAAATGTTGGTGGTCAACAGTGTTGGTGGTAGTCAACAGTGGTGACGATCAACAATGTTGGTGGTCAACAATGTTGGTGGTCAACAGTGTTGGTGGTAGTCAACAGTGGTGGCGATCAACAATGTTGGTGGTCAAAAATGTTGGTGGTCAACAGTGTTGGTGGTAGTCAAAAATGTTGGTGGTCAACAGTCAGGTGGCGATTGTTGGTGGTCAACAAGTGTTGGTGGTCAACAGTGTTGCAACAGTGGTGGCGATCAACAATGTTGGTGGTCAAAAATGTTGGTGGTCAACAGTGTTGGTGGTTAACAGTGTTGGTGGTAGTCAACAGTGGTGGCGATCAACAATGTTGGTGGTCAAAAATGTTGGTGGTCAACAGTGGTGGTGTAGGTCAACAGTGGTGGTGTAGGTCAACAGTGGTGGTGGAGGTCAACAGTGGTGGTGGAGGTCAACAGTGGTGGTGGAGGTCAACAATGTTGGTGGTCAACTGTGGTTATGATTGTCAACAATGTTGGTGGTCAACAGTGGTGGAGGTCAACAATGTTGGTGTTAACAAATGGTGGTGGTAGTCAACTGATGGTGGTCAACAGTGGTGGTGGTGGTCAACAATGTTGGTGGTCAATAGTGGTGGTGGTGAACAATGTTGGTGGTGGGGAGGGCTAGAGATAGGGGAGGAATCCCGATAGTATGTGATGTCTTGCCTAGAAGAGGAGTTGGTGGTGAATGGTTGTCAAGGGCAGTTGGTGTCAACGGCCGTCTTGACAGATATTGCAAGTCAATATCAGTCCCATTCATCGACAACTCGGACAACTTCTACGGCAGAAGAGACCTCCATGCTAGGGATGGGGTGGCAACCCTGGCTGGCTCACTAGAGAGGGCAGTTAAGAAATGTCTAAGTCTTTAAACTGCTAGGGGAACATGTGAGCACGGGGGTAGAGGAGACTGCAGTGGGAGAGGGAAACAAAGTGAAAGGTTACAGGGAAATAGTGCTAGGAATTATAACAAAACTAAATTAGGCAGGGAGTTAAAACCTAAACGTGACAAAGAGAGGTCTCAAAACACGACTAACTTAAATGTTTACTAGGCAAACAGTAGAAGTATGAGAAACAAAATGGACGAAATCAGGGAGTTAGTATGTACAGAAAAAATCGATATAATAGCATTCACCGAAACATGGATCAACAGAGACTTGCGTGAGTTACCTGTCGAATACCAAATTGCAGGTTACAAATTATTCCATACCGAGAGGCAGATTAGAAAGGAGGAGGAGTACCAATCTATGTCAGGGATAATCTGAAGTGTGAAATAAATAAGGAAATAAAAACTGAGCGGAATACAGAAACAATTTGGATAGAATTAATCGATGGTAGGGAAAAATTAATCAGAAGAGTAATATATAAACCTCCTAATCTTGATAGAGTTAATGAGAGACTTATTTAGGATGAAATGCGCAGGGCTTCCACACATAGTGAAGTCTGTATAGTAGGCGACTTTAACTTTAACCAAACAGATTGGATTGACCTTACGGGTAACTCAGAATCGGAGGATTTTCTTGAAACAATCCAGGACTGTTTCCTAAGCCAACATATAATCGAACCGACCCGGGGTAATAATAAACTCGATTTAGTTCTGACAAACAGAGAAAACCTCATTAGTAATGTCGAGGTAGGGAACGAACTTGCTAACAGCGATCACAAAGAAATTAGTTTCCAGTTAGAATTTCAGGGCGGCAAAAAGGAAAATTCCACTAACATCCCAGATTTCGGAAGGGCAAACTTTGATAGCTGCCTCTTCAACTATAGTTGAAGAGGCAGCTGAAAGAAGGGGTATCACTCTTGAGGGTGAATTACTGTACATGATCTCACATGAGGTGACCTCACACAATGTACCCACAGAGGGCGACCTCACCTTACCTGGAGACCTGACGGTTGAGGATGACCTGATAACGAGATCTCAGGTTGACGAGTTCCACAACAATTTAAATAATGAGTTACTTAATGCACAAAGGTAGAACATACCATATAGAAAACTCAGATCAAACAACAATGACCCTAAATGGATAAATAATTATTTAAAGAACACTATTGGACAAAGGAAGGTTATAGGTAGGAGAATAAATCGTGGGGAAGTTTACCTCCGAGATTATTATAAGGTATTTGCCGGTAGGGTTAAGACCGAGAAAAGAAAAGCAAAGAGGAATAATGAACTGAAGGTAGCAAGGGAGGCAAAGTCAAACCCCAAGGGGTTCTATCAAATGTATCAAACTAAAACACGAGAAAAGATTGGGGCAATACAGTCGGATACCGGCGAGCTAACTGATAACAACGGAGAAATGAGCAATAATCCGAATAAATATTTTGCAACAGTTTTCACCACCGAAAATTTAAACATGATACCCGAGGCACGACTCTATACAGAGATAGTGAAGAAAATAAATTATGCGAGATAGTAGTGACTAGTAACGATGTTAGTAAGCAAATAGACAAACTAAAGCCTAATAAGTCGCCAGGTCCCGATGAGATATTTGCCAGAGTATAAAAGGAATGTAAGGAAGAGCTTAGTATGCCCTTAGCACAGTTGTTAAACATGTCCTTAAAAACGGGTGTAGTACCAGAATCCTTGAGGATAGCAAATGTAATACCGATTTTCAAGAAGGGAGATGGATCACTATCCTCTAACTACTGTCCAATTAGTCTAACATCAAGTATAGGCAAATTACTGGAAGCAATCATTTCAAACTCTATTCGAAATCACCAGGAGAAGCACAAGTTGATCAATGATTCCCAACATGGCTTCTCAAGCAGGTGTTCATGTCTAACTAATCTAATAACATTCTTTTCATCTATTTTCGAATCAGTGGACGAGGGGCACAATTACCATGTGATATATCTCGACTTTAGCAAAGCCTTCGACAGAGTCCCCCACGGAAGACTAATAAGAAAGTGGAGGCTCATGGTATTAAAGAAGATATTCTAAAACGGATTAGGGCATGGTTACAGGACACGAAACAGCGAGTGAGCATTAACGGCACTAAATCCGATTGGAGCAACGTCACTCGTGGAGTTCCCCAAGGCTCAGTACTTGGACCATTATTATTTATTGTATACATAAACGACATAGATATCGGTTTAGACAGCAACTTAAGTAAATTTGCTGATGACACTAAAATAGGGCGTGTAATTAAATCTGACGAGTACTCCGCAAAAGTACAGGAAGATCTTAAAATTTTTTTCGAATGGTCTGAAAAATGGCTGATGAAATTTAATGTGGACAAATGTAAAGTATTCAGTATAGGAGATGTAAACAGGGAAACCAAATATCAGGTGAACAACGATGTTAGATGGGTAGGAGTCTCGGAGTAGCAGTGGACCCCAGAGGGACGGTGCATAGGCCCACTGGCATGTGGACACGTCCAGGCATCTACCAACCACTGTCCCACTGCCTTCCGTATTAACCTTGGTAGATGTAAGACTATGGGAGTAAACCCTGTTCAGAAAATCTGCGGTGTAGCCCCGCATCAGGCAGACATGCTTACAGAGCTCCAGCAAGGTCCTAACGGCAGTATAGGCGGAAGAGGTGACCATCATGGGAACCCAATGACGACACCGGTGGACGAAGGCAATGCGTGATGGACAGGCTACTAAGGCGAAACCCAACAACCTGGGCTATCGGTAGCCCATTGCAACTCTCCCTCTCCCCAGTCGTTGCAACACTTGCTCCACTGCATCAAGAAAAGGGAGAGCCAAGATGTGTGGTTGTAGCCTGCGCTCCTGCCTCACCACATAAGGCATCTCATGCGCACCCATCATCCAGATCATCATCAAAACCCCTATAGCCCCAAATGTCCTATGGCGACCGAAGAGTGGTGACGAAGACAAGCAGAGATAAACTCGCAGGAGTCTCTAGTCACAACTCTGCACATGGGCAGCACAGATAAGATGGTCGTAAATGCACTGGGATCTAGGCAGCAGCGCAATCCGGTCCTGTCTGTGCGACTGAGCAGCCGTTTTGAGGAGCCACTCTGCTCATCCCAATAGGGAGAGGGTTGGGGAAGGTGTCCTAAGCATAACCTACCTAAAAAACAACCTGCCTGGGCAACCACACCCAGTAAGGTCATTCTTATGCAGTCAAAAACATAATAACAATCAGAGATCAAAACATGGAATGTCAGGACCCTTCTGGATACTGAGACAAATGAGCGTCCTGAAAGAAGAACTGCCCTTGTGGCAAAGGAGCTGTCTAGGTATTACCTCGACATTGCAGCCATTAGTCCCAGCTCCCAGACGATTGTCGACTCACAGAACAGAGGTCTGGGTATACCTTTTTCTGGAAGGTAAAGCTTGCTGTGGAGAAAAACCGCTTTTATGGAGTTGGCTTTGCCATCCGCGAACATCCTACAGAGGCTAACTGAAATGCCTGTTGGGATCAACAAACGCCTCATGATACTCAGAGTCCCACTGAATTACTCACGTCATGCCTTTTTCATCAATGCGTATGCCCCAACACTGGATGCAGAGGATGACAGCAAGGAGGCCTTTTATGCCGACTTTGACAGAGTGCTAACCTCTAACCCCAAAGAAGATAAGGTTGCGCTCCTTAGTGACTTCAATGCCAGAGTTAGCAGAGATGCTGGCTCGTCCATAGGGAGAAATGAACGAGGAAAGTGTAATCCCTATGGCCTACTCCTCCTCAGCAAATGTGTTACATAAAACCTCACTATCACTAATACCTTATTTAGGAAGGCCGACAAGCTCAAGAGTTCGTGGCAACACTCACAATCCAAGCTCTCATTTCACGCCTCCTTAAAATGACGAAGGCAACAAGCTTCCAGAAGAGGCTTTAATACTAAGCGTTTGAAGTAACCAGCACTAGCACAAGCTTTCAGAGAACAGCTCGAACATGGGCTGATAAACAACTCGGCAAAAACAACCCAAATCCCAGTGCCGAATGGGGTATTCTTGACACTTATATAAAAAATCTGCAGAGAGACCCTCGGCCAGATCGAACGAATATGCCAGGACAGGTTTGATGAAAATAACCGGGAAACTAATGTATTCGTCGATGATAAACGTGCTGTTTTAACTAATACCTAATACCTTCCTTAAGAAGAAAGCGGCAACCTAGCAATAAGTTCACAATTTAAAGTACGAATGGTTGAAAAATAAGTCGAGTGAAATGCAAAAAATTACAGATCAACACAATATGTGCGAATTTTTAAATTTAATAATAACATTTTCTGGCCCATTTACTAAAAGCACAACCCCCTCGGCTCATCGGATGGTAACACCATAATTAAAGATGAAGAAGGCATCCTTCAGCACTGGAAACAGCATTACCATTCGCTTTTTAGCCGAAACACTGATATCGATGTCCTGACTACCCACCTGGCCCCTCAGCATCCAGTGCTGACCCATCTCAGCTATCCTCCAACCCTGGATGAGGTAGTTACTGCCATCAAACAGATGAAAAATAACAAAGCCTAGGTGTATAAAGCAGCAGGACCTCTGTTTACCAGCCATCTCCACTCTCTCCTGGAGAATATATGTAAAAGGAAGAAATCCTCCAAGCATTAAAGATGCTTGGAGGGAAACAGGTCAGACTATGGCAACTACCGCAGGATCTCACTGCTGTTCGTAGCTGGCAAGATTATCGCCCAAGTTCTCCTAAAGAAACTTCTTCTTGAGGCAGAAAACGTCCTACCAGAGTCTCAATGTGGTTTTAGACCTTCATGTGGCACCATTAACATGATCTTTGCTGCCCACCAGATACAGGAAAAGTGCAGAGTACAGAGTCATGAACTGTACATAGCTTTCATCGACCTAATCAACGCCTGCAACTCGGCCAACAGGGAAGCCCTCTGGCGTACTCAGCTGTTTTGGCTGCCCACCAAAATTCATCACCATTGTGAGGCAACTCCACGATGGCATGAACGGCAGTGTCCTGGACAATGGCACCCAAGTGTGGGTTCTTCCCCTTCCAAACGGGGGTAAAACAAAGATGTGTACTGGCACCAACTTTCTTTTCCATTTTCTTGGCTGCCTTCCTTACTTGTGTCCTTGCTAATTTAGCCGGCTGGGTGGACATCCAGTACTATATGAAGGGTATTTTCAACATAAGACGACTCCAGGCAGGAACAAAAGTGTCGCCAGCTTCCATTACTGAACTTCAGTATGCAGACTACCTCACCCTTTTCGCTCACACTGAACGCGACCTACAGGAGATCCTCAACACCTATACAGTTGCACGTCCACCATCCATGGTACTACCATCTCTAATGTTACCCACTTTCAGTTTCTCAGAAGCCACCTGTCCATAACCGCAGACTTCGATGAAGAGATTCAACATCGGATCAGATGTGCATCTCAAGCCTTTGGCAGACTCCGTACTCATGTCTTCAGCTGAAGGGAGCTGATATTATATGCAAAGTTGCAAGTGTATGGAGCAGTGGTCCTCCCAACCCTGGTATATGGCAGCGAGACATGAGTCACATACAGGAGGCACCTCAAGACCCTTGAAAGCTTTCACCAACGTAGATTTCGCTGGGAAGACAAGAGAACAAATGCCAGTATTCTCGCTGACGCCAACTATAGGGGCAACGAGGCTACCATTATCCATGAACAACTTCGTTGGACTGGCCAAGTTACCCACACGAACGAGAGTAGACAGCCAAAGCAGCTACTTTACAGTTACCTAACGAATAGTAAACGTAATGCAGGCGGGCAACTGAAAAGTTGTAAGGATAGTCTTAAGACAAACCTGAAAAAGTGCCAACTCGATCCCCTCACCTGGGAGACAATTACTCCACAATTAATGCTTGGAGGAGCACTACACGAGAAGGTGTCAATACTTTCGAGTTAGCCCGACTGCAAACCAAGGCAGACAAACGCCAACGCTGAAAAGACGCTGCCGCCACATCTCCCGCACTAGATGCAGCCTTCCATAAGTGCAGCATCTGTGAACGATCCTGTCGGTCCCGTATTAGCGTCTTTAATCACCTCAGAGCTCATTCGATTCCGGTTGACAGCAAAGTAGTAGTAGGTGGCGGTGGTCAACAATGTTGGTGAAGATGGTCAACAGTGGTGGTGGTGGACAATAGTGGTGGTGAAAATAATGGTGGTGGTGGTGGTGGTCACCACTATTGATGGTCGCTAGTGTTGGAGGTGGTGGTCGTCAGTGTTGGTGGACTGGTGGCCGTTAATAGTGGTAGTGGTCTGCTGTAGTGGTGGGGGGGTCGCTAGTGGTGGTGGTGGTCGTCAATAGGAAACATCCTCCAAAGAGTGGCAACACACCTCTGTTCAGGAGGCTAGCTACATTAAGAAATAAAAGAAAAAAGAAAACTGGTCAGCAGTTTTTTAAAGGGAAGACTATGATTGTGATACCCTTACAGTGCCCGTCTGTAATACTTAATATATTATTTCTCATAACCACTGTAACTGCCTTTCTGTCCTTTGCTAATGACATCTTGAACTCCTTTGATGATAGTCAGTTCTCAGTAAGAATATTCCTGGACTTCTCAAAGTCCTTTGACACTGTCGACTTCACCATCCTCCTGTTAAAGCTTGAGCATTACGGCATTAGGAACTTATCCCACAATAGGTTTTCCTCGTATCTGTCTAACAGGAAGCAATATGTCTGCAATAAAAATCATCAATCTGACTCTTGACCTCTTTTGTATGGCGTCCCTCAAGGCTCCATTCTCGGCCCAGTACTGCTCTTGTTGTACAGTCAGAAACCATAATCTCTGACCCACTAGATTGAGCGGGAGGTGAGGCTAGGGTGGTGTTTCTGGTCGGCGGCTCACTGTGATGGCCCCGTGGCCAGACACAGGTTGAACAGGCGAGGCGATAGTTCAACTAAAGTATGCAGGGGAGTTCCAGCTCGGCACCGTGGCCAGAGCCAGGGTAGCCAGTAAGTCTCCATAAGAATATTTGATGTTAATGATATTGGTATTAAAAATGATACTGGTCAAGTTAACGATGTAGGTGTAAGAAAATCCTCTTTTTAATAAGTTGTTCATTACCATTTCAGCATTAACATTAATGTCTTAATAAAATGATAAACCAAAGTTTCACAAACTGAAACAACAATAATTTATATTTCAACAAGTAATATTGACAACTAATATGTCCTTTAAAACTGATGTTAGGAGTAATATCACAATCAGTGTGGTGATTAATGAGGTGGTGTTTGTGATGATGGTGCTTCTCTGCATGGTGAGTGTGATGATGGTGCTTCTCTGTGTGGTGAGTGTGATGATGGTGCTTCTCTGTATGGAGAGTGTGATGATGGTGCTTCTCTGTGTGACGAGTGTGATGATGGTGCTTCTGCGTGGTGAGTGTGATGATGGTGCTTCTCTGTGTGGCGAGTGTGATGATGGTGCTTCTCTGTGTGGTGAGTGTGATGATGGTGCTTCTCTGTGTGGTGAGTGTGATGATGGTGCTTCTCTGTGTGGTGAGTGTGATGATGGTGCTTCTCTGTGTGGTGAATGTGATGATGGTGCTTCACTGTGTGGTGAGTGTGATGATGATGCTTCTCTTTGATATATCTCATGTCTTATGGAACCTATGTATTACATAGGCTCTTGTATAGTGACATTATTTACAACTTATTACAATAATTTATTAACTTTATTAGACAATACTTTTAAAACAGTATAAAAAATGTTCATGTGTTTCTGTGTGAGTCACTTCATGAATCTCTCTAATTATTTCCTTGCTGGCCATAGAATAATGATGAACCACTGCTGTATATCACATCATTACCTTGTCCCCTTGGCAAGTTATATTCAAGTGTTGTCAAAAAAATTAAACACGTCATGACAGGATATTTCTCCCACACACCACCTCCTCTCCTATTCCCTTACCCTTGTTCATGTTTCTCAACCACCTGTGTGTGTGTGTGTGTGTGTGTGTGTGTGTGTGTGTGTGTGTGTGTGTCCGCTTAATAGGGATAAAGGGATAATCTTTTTTTCATTGTTATGACAATGTAAATTAATTTGCATATGAAAACAATGCTGTTTCATAATAAGACGTCGTTTACAATCATAATACATTCAAATTATATATACCTAAAGCAGGTTACGTTATATTTCGTTACATTTCGCTACATTTCATTACGTTACGTTACGTTTTGTATGAGGCTATTCATTTATATGTGTTATTACAAGGAAAAATAATAAATATTATATTGGAATGTCGGCCATTAACTTGGTAAAACGTTTGTATTGACCAATACATGATGCCTTAATGAGCCTAAGACATTGGTGCTGATTATAGAACATTCCGTTCTTACTGTAAGGCTGCTTTAATTCTCTGAAGCTGTTGTACACAACCGACTTGGATGTTCCCACGGTTGTAGAGGTGAACCAATAGCCTCCAGGCTGCTGGCACGCCGAACAACATTGATGGTCATTAAAATTTTGATTACATGGGCCGAAAGAGATAATTACGAAATACTTCTAGTATGTATTGGCAAGGGCAGCCCAGAACCTCCAGGAACTTCGCCGAGTGGGTCCCATAGGCCACCCTTCTTGGCCAATCTCCTTAGGTGGGGAGGCAGCTGAGGGTCTTCAGGGCTTCGCCGAGAGGGCCAGAACAGCCGCCCTCACGCCCCCAAGGAGTGATGCTAGCGAAGGTCCCGCTGGACCCCCGTGTAAGGTTGAGATTTTTCCTCTATTTCTCTCTAAGACAGAGAGGCAACACTGGCTAGTGACGCTAAGAGTATCTACTGTCATTTCTTGATATATTTATTATTTATTCTAACGTAGCGTCCACAACACACCGAGACTGATGTTTGCTTCTGCGAGTGAAGGAAATATAATGAGTCAACCTGAGACGTTAGCCAGCTGGTGCACAAGTTTGGACTTACGACCACAAGTACCCACAACTTACATGAAGTATACAGGTATACAGTCCTCAGTAACTTTTTGCCAGATTCTTAACATTCTGGTATAAACAATATTAACATTATTACCACTGCTTAGAGGTGTGATGTTTGATGTTTCATAGTTTAATATTTATAGACAGGCAGCCTAATGAGGTGATGACCTTCACGGCCAGCAGGAGTTGTACTGACAGCCCAACGATGTGTTCAGTGTATCAGAGAACTGTGTCTGTTAACACAAAGCATGAGACTTGGTCTGCTTCTGTACTATGGCTATGACAACATTATGTCGTGTGGGACATCACCAGAGTACTCCTGTGTTGGCCTAAGCAGACATATTCTAAAACTGCTGCTATGTCCTTATAGCAGCGGCCAGTGGACATGTTGCTGGTCCATTAGACATACTTATAACTGATTTACTTCACGTTTGTGGGAGCAGTAAAAGTAACATTATTTTCAAAGTTGAGGGGAGGTATGACCTGAACGACTGGTGACGAGTATTCAAGGGTATGTGATGCTCTGTGTGTTCGTGTGTGTGTTGACACTCTGTGAGCTGCCGTCCAGTAAGGACCCCTAGTCTCACCTACCGCTCGACCTGAGTGGACCAGTAATTATGGTTTCTGACTGTACATCAATGATATAGTCCACTCCAGCTCACTCGAAGATACAACCTATTTGCAGACGATAGTAATCTCTATGTCAGTCGCTCAGATCTCTATTCCTTGATGAGAATTATGAACACTAAATTCAGGAACTGGGTAATATGTAAGAAACTAACCTTGAACGTCAAGAAAAAACACAACACAATCTTTCATAGAAGGAAAAACTTACCCCCAGATTTGGACCCCCTGTACCTCGGTAATACAGTCCTCAAACGTGAACAAGATACTAAATCATTTGGGCTTATGGTGATGATAAACTAAAATGGAGAAACCACACACAAGACATTCACAGTAAAGTCAATAAACAGTGCACTAGCTTGTATTACGCTCATCCGTCACTCATTCTTGCAGCAGTGAAAGTAATCTATTGTGACCTTGTTTACCAATACCTGATACACAGTCACACACTCTGGAGGCCTCGAGCACCACGAAGACACTACCCCTGATCACTGCCCAGAAGAGAGTCGTGCGGACAATGACCTACTTGAAAAAACTGATCACACTAACTAAATTAAAAATGTTAACATTTCAGGATATAAACACTTAGTGCTGTGATTTATTTGTTTATAAACCAGTTAATAACTTGATTGAGAATAAATATTTCCAGTTTTGGATTAACTAGAGGTACAACTTCAGACACCCAGATCTACTAAGTCCAACCCCATGCACCACACTTGGTCTCAGAACTCCTTAAAATATCATGGTGTAAAGGTGTAACACTTACTTTCATACTCTTACTTTTACTGTACCACCAAAACCATTATATCATTCTGCATTGCATCCTCGCACTTATCCGATTACTATGTATCAATTCTACTGTAAAATATCTATATACTTATATTACAAATGTAAACAAAATATATACAAATAAAAAAAATAAAAAAATAAAAAATAGAAAATAAATAAAAAATGTGATAATCGTGGTAACAGTCTCATATGTATTTACTAACACCATTTTACGTATTCTAATCCAGATGATAATAAATGTTATATAAAAATTCCTTGAGATAAATGTACAGTAATTATCAGGTACCACTAAGAGAGCTCACGCTCTCATTTGGTCAGCCATGTCAATAATGTTATTATTGTCCACTCTGTATCTGTATTTTTCTGGTTAAATACTCTGTTTCACTATCAATATCAAATACTTTTCTACAATCAACGTAAATAAGAAGTCAATCAGAGAGCGAAACTTGAGAACATCCTTAAGCTGCCCACTCATGACACACCCACCTACAGGTGCCACCGAAATTGTGATTTTTCCCTATTTTAAATGACCTGCATCTTTGACCGAATTCAATCAAAACTTACGCGTTTCTTTCGTAGCCTTAGTATAATTAATTATAACATACCCTTAAGTTTGCTATATAAATGTTAACAGTAAAGAACAAACGCGCGTGCACATACACATACACACACACACACATACACACACACACACACACAAATATATTAGTTTTCCGGATCTAAAGAGTAAAAAATTACTCCCGAGACAGCGGTGCAAAATGAACGCAGCTATATAAAACATTCCCATCTCGGCGCCTACGTGGGAATGGGAACAGAAGTATACCACTGGGAATTGGAATCGGCAAGGAAGAGTTCCGTGGGAATGGGAATTGGAATGAGAATGGTGTTAAAGTAGACTCAGAAATGAGGATTTGAATTCCGAGGGCCAGGCGACTCTGGGAATGGATTTGAATTAGTGTAAAGTTGCCAGAAGCGCTTTTTAGGAGGTCGTGATCAAGTGAAGTGTGGGGGAAGGCTGTGGTTAGGTGGTGTCTGTGTTACTGAACAAGTAACATACCCAGGAACATGGAAATAAAATTTGCGAGTATCTATGCACAATTTCAGTACACACGCACACGAGGACATGCTGAAAATTAACGCCTCTTATTTTCCCTCCAAAACAGGTTATGTAGCCGAATGAACTAAAGTGTGATCAATAATAATTTTTTCTCGCCCATTGATGTGAAGTTTCTTACTTCTGCCACTTGAGGTTTCAGACTTAGAAATATGTCAGTTAACATGACGGACGGTGACTATACAATGGGAGAGCTGTTAAAACATAGTTGTAACTATCGAGTTTCGAACTACAGAAAACATTCCACATACTGGCATTCACTGGCGAGTGAAAGCTAAGTGCAATGATGAGCGTAGACGTGATTACTGTCCACCGTTGGGCTGAGCTTGTGGCTGATGCTAATAATGGACATACCGGACTGGATGAACGACCTCATATGGGTGCACTTGATTCAACGACTTGGTTTCACTGTCTTAGACCACCCACCACACAGCCCAGATCTGGTTCAACCAAGTTTACAATTATTCCCTAAATTGAGGAACATCTTCGAGGA
The DNA here is from genome assembly GCF_018991925.1 of Homarus americanus. Lineage (NCBI taxonomy): Eukaryota > Metazoa > Arthropoda > Malacostraca > Decapoda > Nephropidae > Homarus > Homarus americanus. Next base: position 6,178,936 of record NW_024740094.1, read on the forward strand.
CTACGCTCCTCTTCGAAGGTTGAATTCAAGACAGCTATGAGGAAGTGGTTTCCGTCAACAAGACATAGCTTGAGTGATGGCAGAAGTGTGTGGACCGCAGAGGTGATTATATTGAGAAGTAATTATGTGAAACTTAAAAATAAAGTTCATTGGAAGTACTGTATCTACTGTATCTGTTTTTGTTATATTGTAATATTTCATCTCATCTCAGAAGCATAGCACAAGAAGTATCACATTCCACGAGGGCAAGAAATAACTAACACATTCACAAGGCTGAACAGACCCACCTGTGACTCTGTTATTTGTCGTTCACTATATATATATATATATATATATATATATATATATATATATATATATATATATATATATATATATATATATATATATATATATATATATATATATATATATATATATATATATATATATTTTTTACAGGACCTCAATTATAATTTCTTGAAATAAGCGATAATAAAATTGAGATACATATGACAGGTGAATAAAACAGAGTTTATAACAACTTGTATATATACACTTGCGTACAGTATATAAGAATGTACACTGGAAGGATTCCCAGAGTTTATAAATACACCTCCAATTATATATGATATCCCAGTAAGTGGAGTTACAACTCAGAAATGTAGGAGTTGAAATAAACCACTGTTGGCCACCTAGAGATGGCTAGAAATTATTAGAGAATTGAGATAAAATATAGAGAGATCCCTCCGAATAGAGATACTGTACTAGCCAAATCGTCCCATAGAGTTGTAATTGGGAGATAGATGTCGAGATAAGGTGATAACAGATGCTAGGACCTCACAAGCTGCTGGAATAACATCGGATTACCTGAGGAAGAAACTGCTAAAGGTTACCTGACCTAGACTACAACACACACCTATCATTAAGGTGTCTGAAACTTGGGGGTAGGGTATGGGGGAGGGGAGACGAGTCGTGAAGTGAGAGAGTGGGAAAGTGACGAGTCGTGAAGTGAGAGAGTGGGAAAAGAGGGCTAGAGGCCAAGCTGACGGGCGGAGGAACGCTGAGAATGGGATATGGGAAGAAGGAAGGAGGAATAATAAAGTACTGTAACTATGAAACTCCGAGAAGCCTGATGCAAGGTACGTATCAGTACTCAACATGTGGTCTTTGACATCGATTGTCTAAGAAAATAAGAACATAAGACTGGAGGAAACTACAGCGGGCCTATTGGCCCACATTGGGCAGTTCCGTTTTCACCCAACCCCTATCGCTCATATATCCGTCCAACCTATATTTGAAGCTAATCAGGGTATTCGAGTTAATGATGATATTTGGTAACTTGTTCCACTCACCAACTACTCTATTTCCAAACCAGTGTCTACCTATCTCGCGCCTAAATCTAAATTTGTATAATTTAAAACCATTGCTACGAGTTCGTTCCCGGTTGGATCATTTAAAACCTTTGTTATATCACATTTGTTTAGCCCTGACTTCCATTTATACACCTCAATCATATCGCCCATCACTTGAAGTCGCTCGAGATAGTGCAAATTCAGATGCTTTAATCTGTCTCTAATACTTAAATTTCCTAATGCCCGGGATTAGTCTCGTCATTCTCCTCTGAATTCTTTCTTGGGATTCTATATGCATTAATAATAATAATAATAATAATAATAATTAACGGTTTATTGAAAGAGCTTGGCAGACAGAAGGCTGAAAATATACAGTTACATATTTGGGGAATGGGTTTCGAATTACAAATAATATACAAGTAACATAAGTGAAACAAATAAGATATATAATAACTAGATGGGGAAAAGCTGTAGTACGGTGACCAGAAATGAACTGCGTAGTCTGAGTGGGGTCTCACAATCTTTCTCAGTCAGATATCTCTATAACAACGTTGTTCATCTGATATCTGGTTTCTCTGTTTACATCTCCTAGGTTAAGTGCTTTACATTTGTCTACATTAAAGTTCATCTGCCATCTTTCAGACCATTCGAAATTTTTTTTTAGATCTTCCTGTAGTTTTGCGGAATCCTCATCGGATTTAATTACACGCCCTATTTTAGTGTCGTCAGCAAATTTACTTATGTTTCTGTCTACGGCTGTATCCATGTCATTTATGTTTATAATAAATAGTAATGGTCCAAGTACTGAGCCTTGGGGATACTCCACTAGTGATTTTACCCCAATTGGATTTAGTGTCATTAATGCTGACTCTGTTTCCTGTCCTGTTGTAGTGGATTCCTCCCCTGCAAGCACCGAACCTTCTCGAATTCCCCAGCCTATGCCTCCAGCGCCGCCCACGGAGCGGGGGTCAACTATCTACCCACGCCTACCCCCGCCTTATAAGGCCTGACACCGCTGTGACCAGCCTCTTTTCTACCCAGTGCGACCAGCAAGCAACTCCTCCTCCTCCGCGCCAGCCTGGCGGCTCCCGCTCCCGCCGGCGACCTAGGCGTCCCTCAAGCCGCGTGCCCTCACTCTGGGCACCCTCACCACCCAGCTCTCTCTACTCAATGCTTATTACCATGCTACCTACCCAGCAACAAGCTGCATTGTACATCCAATACAATATGTATACAGTGAGCACATTGTGAGTTTCTATTCTACCTCATTCCTGAGTGTGAGATATCAACATATACGTACGTTTGTGTGGCCATACAAAGAGAAAATAGACATCTAAAGAGAATTGACTACTGGCCACATTACAGTACGCTACACTGTAACCACGCACTAATCCAGTTTAGAACCTCTCCAGGTCCAAGAGCCTCCACTTTACATATTAGTCTTTCGTAGGGGACCCTGTCGAAGGCTTTGCTAAAGTCAAGCTTAACCGCATCATAATCGTGTCCGTCATCCACTGATTCAAAAACAGTTGAAAAGAATGATAATAGATTTCTCAGACATGAACGCCCACTTGTGAAGACATGCTGGGAATAATTGATCAATTTGTTTTTCTCGAGGTGATTTCTAATTGAGTATGAAATTATTGCTTCCAGTAATTTGTCTACAATTGATGTTAAACTAATTGGACGGTAGTTTGAGGATAGTGATCTATCTCCTTTCTTGAAAATCGGTATTACATTCGCTATCCTCCAAGATTATGGTACTACACCCGTTTTTAATGACATGAAACAAGCTTGATAAGGGCATACTAAGTTTTCCTTACATCCTTTTAATATTCTGGCAAATGTCTCGTCGGGACCTGGTAACTTTTATTAGGTTTTAGTTTATCTATTTGTTTACTAGCATCGTTACTAGTAATGGCTATCTCACTTAATCTATTTACTTCACTATCTCTGTAGATAGCCGGTGCCTCGGGGATCATGTTCAAATTTCCGTTTGTGAAAAGTGATGATAAATATTTATTCAGATTATTGCTAATTTCTCCGTCGTTATCAGTTAGTTCGCCGGTATCTGATTGTAATAGTCCAGTCACGTCATGATTCAACCGTTATTTCAATTGGTTCCAAACCCCGCTTCAACCAATGTCACAATAGGTCATAACTTCCATTTCACTGTTACAACAGCTTAACTAGTGGTGAGTAATGTAGATTGATCAAAAATTAAAACATCAACAGGTCACTAAACCTTACGTCACCGAGCTGCTTTACATTACGTGATTACTATGGTGCTGTCAGAGGGTAGCGTACGTGGTAATGAAAGGTTAACTCTTTCTCTCTTAAAAAAAAATATATATATATTTACGTACCTTAAAACACATTCCCACATAATCAATATACTGTACAATACATTTAAAAACCACACATACATACAGTATAAACATAAGAAGCCTGTGAGTGTTGTTATCATAATATACGTATATACATAAATTGAAAAGCATGGGTGCATGGTGGAGTGGGTGCGTGGGTGAGTGGGCGTGTGGTGGTGTTGGTGCATGGTGGTGTTGGTGTTTGGTGAACTCGTGCGAGTTACCTGTCGAATAACAAATTACTGTAAAGGTTATAAATTATTTCACACTGACAAGAAGATTAGGAAAGGAGGCGGAGTAGCAATCTATGTCAGGGATAATTTGAAGTGTGCAATCAGTAAGAAAATAAATTCTGAATTGAATTAAAAAAAAGTTTGGATAGATTAACCGATGAAAGGGAAAATTAATCATAGGCGTAATATATAAACTCCTAATCATGATAGGGTTGATGGGTAAAGTCTGGATAGTAGGCGACTTTAACTTTAGTCAAATCGATTGGACTGGCCTTAAGGGTAAATCAGAATAACAAAGAAGTGAGATTCAAAATCGAACTTAATGTCAATCGCAAGGATAATTGCATTAAAGCCCAAGATTTCCGAAGAGCAAACTTTGAAGGTTGGAAAAGACAGCCGAGGGAAGGAGTATTGCATTTGGGGGTGAACTACATTACTTGACTTGATGCCTGTAGATAGATAAGGCTATTGTTTGTTACTGGGTGGGAGGGGGGGGGTGGAAGTACTTTGGAGGTATTTGGGCGGGGGAGGGAGATGGGTTTTAGGAGAAGGTAAATGAGGGGGAAGTTGAAGTAACGTAGGAGAGTAAAAGTATCCGGGCTCAACCAGACAACCAGATATGCTGTATTTTAAAATTCTTTGTTGATATTTTATACCAGTAATTTAAGTTCAACCTCTCTGGCGTTTGGCTTTTCTCTCGTTCATGTTTTTTATTACAGTTGCCAGTATTTCGAGGAAGAGGTGACGACCTCTGGCCAGGTTCTTTATGGAGCTGGCTGAGCATAGTATCTTTTGCTTTGATAAATGTGGGAGGAACAGCAGCAGGAAGGAGAGGCTAAGGATAGTGTCCGTTAGTCACATTTTTTTAAATTGAAGTTATGTTTAAAATAGGAAAAGTTTTTTGCAAGGAAGTGGTGTAGGATCCAACTTGCTACTTTGGTTCACAAGGAGGTGGTCCTATCTTCTTTATTAATTTTAGAGGTTGATGGTTTGTGTTTGCAGTGTTTTAATTGGCTATTCATTTTATGCGATTTTTGGTTTTACTTTGTTATTGAATTGGTTTGAGGTTGTTAGTTGTATCTTGGTATTGGTGCTGGGTTGTTTAGTCTTGTTCTGCTCTTCTTTCTATTTCATTACCGAGCCAGTGAGCTACAGCTTCTAACTCTCTACTTGTTCCCACGTTCTTTTAGCTTTGTTGTATATGTCTACATTTACTGCCCCGATGTTGGCTCTCCAATGCAGTTCTTCGTTTGTTATAATTTGTTCATATATGATGTTATATATAAATCGTAGACATTTATTATGTATTTTTTGTAGTTTCTTGATTCTTGTGTCACTAAGTGTGTCGACTTCCACACGAGATTCCTCGTCCGCGTATTGCATTTCGACACCACAATTGCCTCCAGCCCAGACGAGCACGTACTGATCGCTACAAGAACAGCCCAGTCCCAACCATTGTAAAAAATATCAACGACTCGTAATCAACTAGTGTATTCACCCCCAGCAATCTCAATCTTACCTTTTGCACTGTCACTTACTTATTTTCTATTATATTTGTATCACTTATATTACTTGTATGTTATTTGTCAATGAAGTGACTCATTCCCCAATTATGTAACTACATTTTCAGCCTTCCGGCTGCCATGCTCTTTCAACTATTATTATTATTATTATTATTATCACACACACACACACACACACACACACACACACACATTATTATTATAAAATCATATAATAATGGTTACCCCTCGTGTAATAATGGATGGCCGACCCAAGGGCCACCTAGGCGTGAATTGTTTGAGGTGTAGAAGCTATCGCCAACACAGCAACCACACCCTGAGTTAACGAGTTGCGGAGTTGCATGACCCAGTGTCAAGGAATTATCCGAAAAGACCGGACAATTCGCCAACTACACTGGCTAACCATTACCCCAGAACGCGATCCGCAAATCGATTAACATCCAGGTCCTCAATTACTGCTGGGTAGACAAAGGCAAATGGCGTAAAGAAACTTGCCCATAGTTTCACCCTGCCCGGGGATCGAAACCGGGTCCGCTCGGTTGTGAGGCGAGCTTGCTAGTCATTACATTACACACGCATTATCATTAAGATTCATAACCTGTGCTCACTTACTTACAAATAACAAATAATGTACTCACATTCACTATACTTAAAGTTTTATATGCACTATGCAGGTTGACTTCATTCATCTTCAAGAAGATTTATCGACACATCAGGCTCCCTCAAGAGTGCATGCACTTCCTTTGTCAATGGTACAAGTGCATTTTTACGTTTTAATTTCTTGTAGCTGGTTACCATAGGGTCAGACGTTGCTAAAAGCCAATTGGTTCTTTGTCTTAATATTTTGCATGTGTGGTCTAGTTTTGTATTAAAGTCTACCATTAAACATTTTCTATGATATTAATATAAGTAAGGGTAACTATTATATTTTATTTGTAGATTGAAGTGGGTAATCGGGTGATTTTCTTTCTCTACAAAAACAAAATAAAACAGGTTTTAGTCATTTCAGTTGCCCTTTCAGGTTCAGAAGGTATTGGTATACTTTTCCTTTAAGAAAATCCACGCTACAGAGTATGAACCCACCTTAAAATGATTCATGAATAAGAATGGCAGCTGGAGTGATGTCAACACAGGGCCAAAAGAAAACGGGGTTATGGGGCAATATTCAAACCGGACAAGTCGGTACCAATGCTAATTTATGTTGTCAACATCCATTATTTGCCGATTAAGGACATTTTGGGATCTGCACTTTGCTGAATTATTATTTATATTTATTCCACTACGCAAAGGCATGTATTTTGTAATGGAACTCGATGGAATTCATATTTAACTTTATGCATTTGCAACATGTAACGAATATGCAACATATGGCATTTAATGCATTTTCTTTGGTATCCAATATGCAATACCCGATAGAAAATAATACATACAAAATATTTTAAGTGTTACCAGAAGTATCCAGAACCCAAAACACGCATTTGCAGTTTCAGTGCAATTACTTGAATGCACTCTAAATTGATATCTACCCATCAAATCCATTTCCTTATATTGGTATTATGTACCCCCAAACCAGTTTATCTTAAAAATATTTTTTTTTTTTAAATTTGCTCATTTGGGGTTTGAATGCGTTGCTCATAAATCCCGGTGTAGTTAGGAGTGTAAGGAATTGGGGGAAGGTAAGACGGAGCAGGGCGGGGGGGTCAAACAGACTGACAAGGCTGCCAAGGGGGTGAGTAGTGCCCTTAGAGATGTAACTTTATCTTTAGTAAGAGTGTGAGATCAAACTTCATGCACAAAGTTCGTTTCACTTTCACCCAGAGCCATCACCAACTTACGTTGTGAGACTTGTAGACTCCGACGAATTAATCCTAAGTAGTTTTAAGTGGATTGACCATCAAGGTAGCCTAAGTGTATTATATAGTGAAACCTTTACAATAATTAGCCATCTCCTTTGATATAAAGATAGTGTAACCGCCAGTCAGGCGGTTAAGGCTATTTAGACTCTTCACGTAGTACTCGAACATTATAATTCGGTCAAACCTGTTGAATACAATTCATTTAGTATTTCAAATAACTCATACATAGGCACTCCTACATAAATGTTTAATCCAATATATATTTACATAACAATCATGGCTATGTAATTAGTCTAATCTTAACACAAAAACAATGAGTACTCAATTTGCCATATTTCTATATTGTCACACTGATCAATGGACACAGTCTACCTGTGTACACAATAAGTACTAGTTAAACTTACGTGTTGAAAGTCTAGAGAGAAGCCAGGGTAGGTGTTGACTCTAAGATTTGGGTAGCTATACTGAAATCCCCACCCTATAGCCTGGCCCCCTGGCTGGTCAGCTATGGCTGAGTCAGGTGATTATAATTATACATAAACAAACTCCCTTCACACTCTCCAACATCCTTCTGGGCCTCTCATCATCACCATCTTCGTACACTACATACTGCATACGGGCAGGCACACCCAATAAACATGACATGACTTACAGCCTAACATAATATTTGTTTATGTGTTTGCTGCTTGCGGTAACAGATATTTTATTTTGTAAATAAATGCAAATAGTGTGATTTGAAATTTATATAATCCTGTGATAACTTTACACCACTTGAGAAAATAATACCAAGTGACTTTATACACAGTGAATATTAAAAACAAATTATTTCCTCATACTCACTAACATAGTTGGTGAGTGAGTATGGGGTGGTGGCAGCATATTAATCATTGTTTGTTTTTAGAATAACTAAAGATAAATAATAAATTATAAAAACCCAAGAGTGTGATGGCGTGAGTGTGTGGTGGCATGGGTGTATGGTGGCGTGGGTATATGGTGGCGTGGGTGTATGGTGGCGTGGGTGTGTAGTGGCGGGAGTGAGTGGTGGCGTGAGTGTGTTTAGGCAGGCCGACAAGAACATAAGAACATAAGAATGGAGGAAACTGCAGCGGGCCTATTGGCCCATACTGGGCAGTCCCGTTTACACCCAACCCCTATTGCTCATATGAGCATCCAACCTATGTTTGAAGCAATTCAGCGTATTCGAGTTAATGATGATATTTGGTAACGTGTTCCATTCATCCACTACTCTGTTTCCAAACCAGTGTTTACCTATTTCACGCCTAAATCTAAATTTGTCTAATTTAAAACCATTGTTACGAGTTCGCTCCTGGTTGGATAATTTGAGTACCTTTGTAATGTCCCCTTTGTTTAGCCCTGCCTTCCACTTATACACCTCTATCAGGTCGCCCCTCGCTCTACGTCTCTCAAGGGAGTGCAAATTAAGATGCTTTAACCTGTCTCTATACTCAAGGTTCCTAATGCCCGGGATTAGTCTTGTCATTCTCCTCTGAATTCTTTCCAAGGATTCTATATCCATTCTGTAATACGGTGACCAGAACTGAACTGCGTAATCCAGGTGTGGTCTCACAAGAGCAAGATACAGTTTTAGGATGACCTCGCTAGTCTTGTAACTAACACTCCTTTGTATGAACCCAAGTACTTTATTAGCCTTGTTACGAGCAAAAACACATTGTTTACTTGGCTTAAGGTTCCTACTTATCATTACTCCTAAATCTCTCTCGCAGTCGGATTTCTCTATGGCATCGTTGTTCATCTGGTATCTGGTTTCCCTGTTTACATCTCCTATACTGAGTACTTTACATTTGTCGACATTGAATTTCATCTGCCATTTTTCAGACCATTGGAAAAATTTGTTTAGATCTTCCTGTAGTTTTGCCGAGTCCTCGTCAGATTTGATAACACGTCCTATTTTAGTGTCATCAGCAAATTTACTTATGTTGCTGTCTATGCCGATATCTATGTCGTTTATGTATATAATAAACAATAATGGTCCAAGTACTGAGCCTTGGGGAACTCCACTTGTGACGTTGCTCCAATGGGACTTAGTGCCGTTAATGCTCACTCGCTGTTTCCTGTCCTGTAACCACGCCCTAATCCATTTAAGGATGTCACCTGATTCGAAAACTGATGAAAAGAATGTTAATAGATTAGTTAGGCAAGAACGTCCGCTTGTGAAGCCATGCTGGGAATCATTGATCAATCGGTGCTTCTCCAGGTGATTTCGAATAGAGTTTGAAATGATTGCTTCCAGTAATTTGCCTACTATTGATGCTAGACTGATTGGGCGGTAGTTAGAGGATAGTGATCTATCCCCCTTCTTGAAAATCGGTATTACATTCGCTATCCTCCAGGATTCTGGTACTACACCTGTTTTTAAGGACATGTTAAACAACTTTGCTAAGGGCATACTAAGCTCTTCCTTACATTCCTTTAATACTCTGGCAAATATCTCATCGGGACCAGGTGACTTATTAGGCTTTAGTTTGTCTATTTGCTTACTAACATCGTTACTAGTCACTACTATCTCGCTTAATTTGTTTTCTTCACTATCTCTGAATAGAGTCGGTGCCTCGGGTATCATGTTTAAATTTTCGGTGGTGAAAACTGTTGAAAAATATTTATTCAAATTATTGCTCATTTCTCCGTGGTTATCAGTGAGCTCTTGCGGAGTCTGACGTCATGGTCCAATCTTTCTCGTGTTTCAGTTTGATACATTTGGTAGAATCCTTTGGAGTTTTGTCTTGCCTCCTTGCCTATCCTTACCTCATCATTCCTCTTTGCTTTCCTTATCTCGGTTTTAACCCTCTCGCCAATACCCTATAATAGTCCGGAGGTGAATTTCGCCACGATTTATCCTTCTACCTATAGCCTTCTTTGTAATGATGTTCTTTAAATAATTATTTATCCATTTAGGGTCATTGTTGTCTGATCTGAGTTTTTTGTATGGTATGTTCTGCCTTTGTGCATTAAGTAACTCACTATTTAAATTGTCGTGGAACTCGGCAATCTCAGATCTCGTTATCAGGTCGGTGTCATCTGTCAGGTTCAAGGCCAAGCGCGACACCCCCTCTCTCAGCTGCCTCTTTAAACTGTCAAAGTTTGCCCTTCTGAAATCTGGTACTTTAGTGGAATTTTCCTTACGTCTGCCCTGAAAATCTAACTGGAATCGAATTTCTTTGTGATCGCTGTTTGCAAGTTCGTTCCCTACCTCGACATTGCTAATGAGGTTTTCTCTGTTCGACAGAACTAAATCCAGTATATTATTACCCCGTGTGGGTTCGGTTATATGTTGACTTAGGAAACAGTCCTGGATCGTCTCGAGAAAATCCTCTGATTCTGAGTTACCTGTAAGGTCAGTCCAATCTATTTGGCCAAGGTTAAAGTCGCCTACTATACAGACTTTGTTGTGTATGGAAGCCCTGCGCATTTCATCCCAGATAAGTCGCTCATTGACGCTATCAAGATTGGGGGGTCTATATATTACTCCTGTGATTAATTTTTCCCGACCGTCGCTTAATTCTATCCAAATTGTTTCTGTGTTCCTCTCAGTTTTTATTTCCTTATTTATTTCACACTTCAGATTATCCCTAACATAGATTGCTACTCCGCCTCCTTTCCTGGTCTGCCTATCGGTATGGAACAGTTTGTAACCCGCAATTTGGTATTCGACTGGTAATTCACGTGTGTCTAGGTTGATCCATGTTTCAGTGAATGCAATTATATCGATTTCTTCGGTACATACCAAGGCCTTAATATCATCCATTTTGTTTCTCATACTTCTACTGTTTGGGTAGTATACATTTAAGTTAGTCGTGTTCTGAGTCCTTCCCTTACCGCGTTTAGTTTTAAACTCCCTGTCTAATTTAGTTTTGTCATCATTCCTAACACTATTTCCCTGTAATCTTTCGCCTTGTTTACCCGCTCCCACTGCAGTCTCCTCCACCCCCGTGCCCTTATGTTCTCTTAGCAGTTTAAAGACTTCGATATCTTTTGAACTGCCCCTCAAGTTCAAGGGTTCGTGGCAACACCCACGATCCAAACACTGGGCTTCTCATTGACTACATCATTGTCAGAGAAAGAGATCGCCAAGATGTCCTGATCACCCATGCCATGCGTGACTCGACCACTGCGACACTGATCAACACTGATCATCGGCTCGTCAGAGCCAAGCTCTCACTTCACATCGCCCCAAAACGGTGAAGGCAGCAAGCTTCCAGAAGAGATTTTAACGCTAAGCGTCTGGTGGATCCAAAGGTAGCAAATGCTTTCTGAGAGCAGCTCGAACATGGGTTGATAAATAACCCGACATCAAACAACCAAAATCCCAGTGCCAAATGGGATATTCTCGTCACTGTCATGACAAAAACCTGCTGAGAGACCCTCGGCCAGATCGAAAGAATACACCAGGACTGGTTTGATGAAAATGGCCCGACAATCAAAGTACTCGTCGATAATAAATGTGCTGCTTTAACTGAATGGCAGAACAACCCTCAGTCTCAGACCAAAGCTGATACCTTCTGCAAAAAGAAAGCGGCAGCCCAGCGGGTACTTGCAATCTAAAGAACGACTAGTTTAAAAACAAAGCATGTGAAACACAAATATTTGGAGATCAGCAAGTTTTTCAATTCCGCTAAAATATTTTATTGGCCGTTCACTCATGGCGCAGCCCCCCCTCCGCTCATTCGACGGCAACTCCTTAATTAAAGACGATGAAGACCTCCTTCAGCGCTAGAATGAACACTACCATTCACACGCACGTGCACACACATGAAATGCACTGTAGTTTGAGCTTTTCCCCATCTAGTTATTATATATCTTATTTATATCACTTATGTTACTTGTATATAATTTGTAATTCGAAACCCATTCCCCAAATATGTAACTGTATATTTTCAGCCTTCTGGCTGCCAAGTTCTTTCAATAAACCGTTAATTAATATTATTATTATTATTATTATTATTATTATTATTATTATTATTATTATTATTATTATACACACAGACAAACACACATGCGCACACACATCCTTGACCACGGGAGGGTCAAGACCTATCAGGCGCTGCTCCTGCTGCCCCCCTTGGCCAATGTCGGCCCATTCCTCAAGTCCCCCTCCTCACCACCGGGATATCAACATAATCCCATCAAAAGTGACAATGTCGTTAAGTTAAGAAGTGGGATCAGTGTTGAACAGTGATGAACAGTATTCAAGCCAGTGAATTTAGCACTAGACAGTACCAGCGAAAGCAGTGACTCATCAGTGAAATAAGCACCCCTGGGAACCGGCCACCATCTTCTGACAAGGCGGTGTTAAACAGTCCACTCCGGGAACATCAGTGGGTCGGCTTTACACCTGACTACAAGATAACACAACACCACCTAGCAGAGAGTGAGGTACTGTGACGCCACCCTACCCCACATTGTGTCTCCATGACTACATGACCACGTGAGGTCCTTCATGTCAACAATTTTGGACGAGTTACTGCACCACGTGGCCTATGTGACCTCACACAGTACGGCAAGAGACCAGCCCGGGCCATCAACTGTAAATTATAATTTGTGTGTTCAACTCATGTTCCTTCTCCTTTTAGTAATGAAAGCTTTTGTTAAACGACCCAACTACCCCATCTCTGTGTATGTAATAAGTCATTTTTGTCTAATGTATATTTTCAGCCTTCGGTCTACAGACCTTTTTCAATAAACCGTTAATTATTATTATTGTTATTATTATTATTATTATTATTATTATTATTATTATTATTATTATTATTATTATTATTATTATTATTATTATTATTATTATTATTATTATTATTATTATCACACACACACACACACTGAAACATGCATGCACCCAAAGACTTATACCAATACATAAATACAGCCTCATGCACATGCACGCCCACGCATGATCATACTCTCCCTGCTCCCTGATCACTGCCTCTCGCTCGTTTTCACCTTCCATTGTTTCCACGACTTATCGGTGAGATAAAGTTGCTTACATCATCTTCTCTGGTACACTGAACAGGCAACTGTCTCCCCCTCCCACCCTCACTGACAGCCACCCCTCACTCCCTCCCTCACCAGTTCCCTTTTCCCCTGCCAGTGATCTTTTTCTTCAACCCTCCCCTTCCTCTCCCCTCTCCTTATGCTCTGATCTATTCTTCCTCCAATACTTCTCTGTCTCTCCTTCTCCCCTTATCACGACCTCTTCCTCTCTAACCGACTTCTCCCTTCGACTATTTTCTTTAGTCACTCCGTCACCCTGTCATTCTCTTCTCCACTCACTTCTTCCCTCTCTTATATCCCACCCTCCGTCTCCACCCTTACTTTCTTCCCTATTCTTATTTTCTGCATTATAACTTTCCCTTTTTCTTTTCCTTCCTCTACAGACACAGTTATGTATCTCATAATTTTTAATTGTTGATGAAATATGGCAATTACTAACCTTGTTATCTACTTAAAAACCTTAGTTGTTAAAGCACAGTAATAACATTAATAACAATATAACAACAACCTCCGCTACCGCCTCACATCCTCTTTTCTTTCTCCTCTTCCACTATTTCTCCCTCGTATTCCCCTCCCCCACCTCTCACTTTCACCTTATTCCCTAATCTCTTCTCCCTTCTTCCTTCTCTACCCTCTCATCTCTGCCTTCCTTCCACCCCTTCATCTCCCTCCTCTCCCTGCACTGCCCCCGTAGGGAAATAGGTTGTTAGTGTCAGTGTAACTCATGATACGAGCGGCGTTATCTGCCTCAACCATGAACCCACAACGCTCTATAAACACGTCCACACTGTAATAGTATCTTCGTAACATAACTAAGTTTTCTATGATAACCTAGTCTTTCATTCAGACTTTATTGTTTGTATGAAAGCCATCATATGATTTACATGGAACGAATAAATGTTGACAAAAAAGATTGATGATGACATTGAAAATGACTATAACTCACTATCTTGCACTAAATATAACTGTAAATTGACCTCTCTCTCTCTCTCTCTTTCTTTCTTTCTCTGTTAAAAGTATTATAATGTAACATGTACATATTGGTGTAAGGCCAGGACAGGAGAGGACAGCCAGGCGTCCTCCGTTTCACGAAATGTATTGGGATTCAGGTGACCCCTGGTTAGCTAGCTAGGAAGATAGGTTTACTGTTTTGAAGTATAATTGTCAAACCGTAATAGAAAGTATTCAATAAATACAGTAACCGTTAATAAGAGTCCTAATTCATCCATCTCTTATTGCCCTTCAGGCACTTACTACCTTAAATGCATGAGTCGACTAGGCAAGCATGAACTTTGCGTGCTTCTCTGTTAGGCGCTGTAAACGCGTTTTGCGCTTTGCCTTGTACAGGGTGCAAGGAAGTGCCCAATAAACTAGCCCCCGTATGGGGCAAACTGTAAAACAACAAAATTAATTTGCCCCACGGGGTAAGGGGAGCCAGTTTATCGGGCACCCCTTTGCACCCTGTGCAAGAAGAAGCGTAAAAACGTTTACAGCGACCGACAGGGAAGCATGCCGAGTTCATGCTTGCCTCTTGATTCATGCAATTTAGAATGCAAGTGACTGAAGGACCATGGATTATGTTGACAAGTTACATATCGGAACAATAGGGGTGTGTGTGGGGAGAATTCACGAAAAAATACATAGTTTATGGCAAGGGGTGGCAGGTCTCTATTAAGTCAAATGCCAGGCCTGTTTCTAGGAGAAGGGATATTTGGTCAGGAGAAAGGGGTATTTGTGACGGCTGTACTGTGGTAGGACTGGCACGGTGGGGTGGAGGGGGGCACATGGGCATTGACAGTATTAAGGGACAAACCTTTTAGTGTGAGTGTGATGACGCGTGCGTCGGTAGTAGCAGCGACGAGGAGGTGGTTAAGAGGTCAACAGTAGTCAGGCAGATTAGGGAAATATATCAAGGAATTGTGGGTTTAATGACAGAAGCACGAAATTTGGTACATGCTTAGAGGAGGGCAGGGTAAACATTTTGGACTAAACGGCCATCTCAAATCTGTCCTCTTAGTGCTGTGACAACCATTTTAATCGCGATTATTATTAAATACAGTCCCCTACATATACAGAATATAAGTAACCAGTATTAATATATCTTATTTATTTTTGAAAATAATAAACATCTTGTATGAGATGATGAGTCAGTTTTTTATCATGTAAAATTAAACTATTGCGCTTTATGAACTGCAGATATTTTCAAAAGCAAAAAAAATCAACAACATTAACATTTGTTTTTAACACCATTCACCATAAACCTGTAACACCATTCACCAAAGACCTGTAAAAACATTTATTTGAATCACCAGAATTCAACATTAAACTGAAACAGACATCTCCCATAGGTTCGAATCCTCAGAGGCTACCGGAATGCCTTCATCACAAATTATCATCATCGGGTGCAACAGACCGGCCACCTGTCCATTAAATGATTTGAGCTAAGTCCTGGTTCAGTCTCTCGAACCTTTCCCCACCTCACTCATATGGAAAAAGGCGTAATATTTGAAAAAAAAAATCATTTCTGTTGTGTTAGTAGATTAACTGCACATACAGCAAAAAATAGCAAGAAGAATAACAATTCGGCCTAAATCAGTTTATATCAAATATTGGGACAGCTCGGCTGCAATGTGTCAAATTGTGGTTATAGAAAATACAGAATACAATTAAATTGGATATTTAATAGGTGAAAAACTCCAAAAATCAGTTCATAATTTTGCTTCGCTGTACAAGATTGATCTATTCACGGTCACATAGGCCTCCACACAGGCAAAGAGCAGTACACTGTAGAGCAGCCTTCACACATTTACATTGCCCCTGCATCCTTTCTTGCAACCCCAACGAAGAAGATCCTGGCAGGCGTGAGAAGCACCGGGAAGAGCTGTCCACTTCATTTCCCAACCTCCATCCTCTTTCTGCGTCCAACCCCATGCACCATGGGATGGAAGCGAGGGAACAGCTGTAAGCCGTTTAGTCTTGTTTAGTCTGTAACCAGTATAGCAACCAGAGTATTATACACGATGGATGAAAAAGTTTTCATTATGCATTTTACATTGACCCGCATGGATCAGATGTTTTCATAGCAAGCATGTAGTAAGCATTTATTTATCCTGCGCCGACGCAGCTGCTTTAGCCACGTACACGGTCTGGCGACAGTGTCCACCAGAAATGTCTCAATATGATCATATCACCTTTGAAGCTCATTACTTATTCAATTAACGACTCTTACCTGATAACTAGGTACATTGATTATCACTAGTAGACTTCCAAGTATTTGATGTAAATTATTAGGCAGATTAGTTAGATATTTGCAACGTCAATTAAGGATGATTCACGGCTCTAACGAGATAATTTGCAGACATTTATTTCAGTAACGCTGCTGGCATTGATTCAGGTGTTCATGCCAACCCTTCCTACTGGTAGAAGCTTCAAAAAGCTTGGACCCATGCATCAGCCTTCGTGACGTCATTGTCAGTTAGCCGGGGTAAGTCCGCCCTGGTATAGCTAGTCAGTCTTTAGCTGGACACCACACATTACTCATCTACCACTGAGTAGTGGCCTGAGAGACCCCTTCAGTCCTAGCAGCTCTAAATAGCATCTTTAACATTACTCTCAAGCTCACAGTCCTCACTCCCAGATCAAGTGGCCAGCCTCTCTGTAGATACAGTACAAGTATAAATATATATCTGTACATATAACTGCTTGTATCCGTCCACCCATCTCAGAGAAGTGAACTAAGACAGACGGTTATTTTTTAACAATATATGGTAATTCCCTAATTAAATGTGAGTCTTCAGAGGAAGTTACAGTGAAGTTACAGAGGAAGCTACAGAGAAGTTACAGGGGAAGTTACACAGCTACCAACGTCTGTGCCCAGATATAACTTGCTTGGTAGGCAGCTCTCTTAGTATGCTCCAAAAGTGCAGCCTGTGTTGGGGGAAGGACAGCCATAAATCTGCCTTTTTGAGAAAGCACCTGCTTACGGGCCTCGTTCACCCCCACTGCACTGCTAGCGCGATCATAGAGGACCACAACAAAGCGCTCCAGTACCCCCAAGTGGTCCTCAACAGAGCTAGGAGTGGATGCCAAAGCAAAGAATGGTGGTGTAGCCTCATCAATTCTTTCCAAACTTCCCACGCAGTCGTCTTACCACTGCCGGCAAAGGAAGAGACAGTGTCACACCCATTGAATGCGTGAAGAAAAGTCAAGGCTTTGCATTTATCGGGCCCAAAAGAACCTGCCATCTTATGGACTGAGATGTATCTAAAGCAATCCAAAGCTCAGTGATATTAAGGAGATGAAAAGCCGCTATGGCCAACACTAGAACATCAGTGTCAACTGTGCGGATCATCACCTTGAAATAACCCTACTTGACTGCATTTGCTACATGCAGTGAGATTCAGTACCTCAGGGAACAATGACATTGGCACAGTTATTGATGCTCAACTGTTTTGTGTGCTGCCGAGAAGGTAACTCCAGCACTCTCAGACATGGGCAGAAAAGGGAAACGCCACTTCCTGTCTATCTAGGTTTACTGATTCATACTAAAACTCGCAAGAAGGAATTAGTGGATGCCCTGTTTAAGCTGGGATTATGCAGATCTTATAATAGAGTGCTAGCATAGGCATCTCCACACATTTGGGAAATGACAGCTGCCGATATTTTGAGATGGAGAAAGCTGTGTGCCCTCTTAAGCTTAAAGGAGGACTCTTCATTACTGCAGCCATATACAATATTGACCATAACCCAAGTTCAACTACTGCTCAGTGGTCCTTTCACTGTTCTGGCATATCTTTATTTCAGCATCCTAGTGTAACGTTGAGAGAACTGGATTTCAGCGCATCATTCCGGCATTAACAGAAAGTAATCATTCCAATTTCAAGCAGGGCTTGGCCAAACTACCACATTCGTACACTAATGTGCCACCAGTTACTCTGTGCAAGAAAGATCCAGCTCCTCCTAAGCTTCAAAAGACCAATAAAATCAGACTGTCAGCTCATGTCATCGGTAATGCAGACAGAATACAAGTATGCTCAATTTGTCTGTCATCTGTCTGTTGTTGATTCCTCATGTTCGTCATCTGTCTGTTGTCAGCTTGCCATGTCTGTCATCTGTCTGTTGTTGGTTCCTCATGTCTGTCATCTGTTTGTTGTCGGTTCACCGTGTCTGTCATGTGTTGTTGTTCTCACTGTCTGTTTCTAAAAATGCCGACAATAAAATAGAGCGGTTCTCTTTCTTGAGCAAACAAGTAGCAGCCCTTGAGACTGATCGTCAGGTCATTGTCATAGACCACAAAAATGTACTCTGTACATTACCAGCCTTGCCCCCTGCACTCAGGAGGAGGCCGATAACTTGATTGGGTTTTGATTTTAGGTCCATACTAGATCATAGAAACCAAAGCCATCAGGGAGTTTGGAACTGATGATTCTCGGCATTGGCTGTCGAGGGTGCCAGTCTCTTCTAACAACGCTGGCAGCCAGTGCAAGATGAATGTCATCATCGTCAGTAACATGTTAAAATACCTTCCTCAGTTCTGGTCCAACATCCGCATTAAAAACAAAAAAGACATCACGCTCTTCTTTATGAGCTTGTAAGTCTGGAAAATATTGAGAACCTATTTTTGAAAAGGGTTGAATGAACACACCCGGATATACTTGTTCCTAGCTGTTCCGGTCTGGTGGTGTACATACTGGTGAGATCTGCTAGTATGAATACTCTTACAGTTCAGTGTCTGTATGAGCATCTTCAATGTAAGAGACAAGCTCAGCTAATGCTAATCCTTGATTAATGAGGGTATTGTCTACCATTTCATCAGATACCAGTACCTTTGCTTGTCTGGCTTTGTTAATAAAGAAGCACATTTCTGTCTCACAAACACTGTTCATCAGACTCTGACGGGTGTATTTCTTCGTCTTGGGAGAATCAGAACTTCCCTGTGAAGTGCCTTTTCTCTTTTCTGCTCGATGAAGTTTGGTTTTAATAAACTCTGGTCTACATCTATCATGTCATTTGGCATTGTGGCTTGCAAGTGTGTCCTCAGTGACCTCGCCATCACCCAGTCGGGAAAAAACTCCATAGCAAACAATCTATCTTTTAGAAGCCCAAGGGATTTTCCGCAAGTGTCTTGTACCCTGCTCCTCCTGGGTTACATTTTGATTGGGCTGGACAAATATGTGCTTCACTGGACAAATTTTGACATTGCAAATTTGTCCCAGTCAGTTTCTGTAGCAGCTGATGTGCTAGGCTGTTGGAGATCTGCTATTTTATATATTTTGGACATTGCCATCCAGTTTAAGTGACTGTCTGGAAATAGAAATTTTTTTAATTGTCACACCATCTTTTGCCATCTAACCTAACCTAACCTAACCTAATTACAGTGAAGCCTAGGAAACATCTAGCAGCATTTCCTGAAAGAAACATGTGGGGAAATAAGCAAGATGTGGAATAACATTGCATAGAAGTAGACTCTCGTATAGGCTGGCGGCCATTTTGTTAAATGGCTACCGTAGTCTTCAAGGAAATAATATAAATGGCCTTGTAGCTTCTATCATTAATACCACAATTTTACCACCAGTCTGCCTGACTATAGGGGACGTCCTTTCTGACACAGATACAGAGTTAACATGCATGTCCTCAGTAGGGGCCAACGGCCTGCAGATGGTGGATAGGTTGAGGTACGGAGACGGAGTAGACAAGGTCGGGGTGCAGAGATGAGTCAAGGCAACGCTCGGGGAAAGTAGGTCGGAGAGCGCCGTGGCAGCAGTGACGGACGGCAGTGGTGAAGGATGCTGTGGGTAGGTAGGGCTCAAACAGGGCACCATGCAACGGTGTAGGTCGGTGATGACAGCAAGAGAGGATCCAAAGAGATGTTCAAGGAGGGACATGAACTGTGTCACTTCGCCGGATGAGAGTTGGGGGACAGATGGTAGCACCAGGCCTGGCAGCGTCAGAGTAGAGACGGGGAGGAGGATGACGTGCTGCGGCAAGGTAAGACCACGCCGGGGAAGGAGGCATGACTCGGGGCAGAGAGGTGAAGCTGGAGGGGTCAGCAAAACCGGACTGTCTGGCAGAGTCGAGAAGGCAAACATGAACTCCAGTTGTGCCCTGACCACATACAGTTACGGACGTGTCCTTCAGGTGCTCCTGTCGTCCCTTTCGTCTCACAGAGAGCCTTTGTCTTCGATTCCCTCTGCAGGCACCTGTTGTTAGCATTGTGGGTTGCCAGCGACGCAAATGCAAAAGAGGCGCTTCCTCTCGCAAGGATCCACATATCCCTGATACTGATACAACGCATCCCACACCTCTCAAGATTCAGACCTCGGTGATTGTGACAGTAGCAGTAATTTTTTTTTTGGAAAACACTGGCTGGTATGGCACCGATGGTGGGCCGCCCGCTGCCCCAGATGCGCCACCTGCAAAACAGTCGAATCAGCTGCTTTTGCATTTCCCCAAGGACTCACACAAAGACGTCGAGGATCGGCTTAATTGAACGACAAAGTACTACAAACTACACGGGGTCACCCTTAAATTCCTAAAGGGTAGGAACCAAAACTTTGTTAAGTGTTTGACTCCTGAGGTCTATGAAACACTTAGTACTGTGGGGTTTGACGGGGTTGTCCTCGAGCCCCCACCAGCTGACGTTGCTTAATGTTGCCACATCCTAGTTAAACAATTTCCTCTTTTCGCTTATATCGAAGATGATCGTGAATTTAATTATCGTATACTCAGTATACGCAGACTATACCGGGGGAATTCCCCGCAAGCCGCCGTTGTTGTTAAATGGCAGGGGAGGGAGTGTCCAACCACTGTTGAGGCCCACCCGGATCTCCCCCCCCCCCCCACTTTATGCAGAACCATATCAAAGTCTGGCACGACGGTCTAAAATATAAGATCCTCCACCTTGGACTTCCCACCAACATTGAAAAGTTGCTTTGCAACTTTCTTGACGGCAGAAATGCCAGACTGAGGGTAGGACAACACACAGGAGAGACCTTCCCACTCATGAGCGGAGTCCCTCAGGGGAGCGTCCTCTCCCCCACCCTATAAATTATATACACAAGTGACACCCCGCCTCCCACTAGAATTGGTAACGAAGATATTATGTATGCAGATGACATCACTCATATAACAACACATCAAGGAAAATCGCGAGCGCTACAGGCCGACAACACCAGGCGGGAATTAGAAAGGGCAAATAATTACGAAAAACAATGGAAAATCCAAACCAGTCTCCCGAAATTCACAGTGATACCCTTATGCAGAAGGAAAACCCATCCATTAGTAACCAATAATGCCCAAATAGAATACAAAAGCAGAGGGACCCTCCTGGGCCTGGACCACCCTCGTCATCGCCACCTCCTGCCACCTGCAGCCCCCCACCCAACTTGCGCAGTCCGCCACTACAACAAAATTCAGCCCATAAGAGCCCGCAACGATAAATATAAGAACAGCACCATCCCATCTATTGTTAAAATAATAAACAACTCCTGATTTATGTACTGTACAGCCCTGTAAATGTATTCAATGCATATTATATCATTATGTCTAAATCAAATGTAAGTCTGTATATTTTCAGCCACCGGCTGCAACTCTATTAATAAACCGTTTATTATTATTATTATTATTATTATTATTATTATTATTATTATTATTATTATTATTATTATTATTATTATTATTATTGCCACGACAGGTTACTCCCATCATGTCCACAGCAGGAAGGAAACAGCAAAAAGAGAGTTGAGAAGACTATACCGCTTTAAAGCGCTCCCTGATAAAATAAAACTCCGCCTAGTGACACCATTTATCACACCGATATTAACTTACTCAGCAATACCTCTTCATACTATGAGCACCACTCAAATATTAAAATTACAGGTGGTTCAAAATGAAGCCCTAAGATTCGTCACAGGCGAAAGATACCCTTTCACCAGAACCACAGCCGAGATACATAGATACCTGAAAATGAAACCCATCAACCAGCAGCTGCACACCCTGGTCAGCAGAATCTGGCAAAAGATAGAACGATCAGAGCAAGAACTCCTTCAAAGACTCCCACCAGATAACGACAACAATCATACATGGTTCCCAAAAAGTTACCAAATCTCAAAAGGTCCATTACCACCCCCGATCTACACGGACAGGCAATAGACAACCTCCCTAGACTAATATCCGCCAGTAGGGCCGGCGGAATATGAAATAAGGCCCTCAAAACACCCATGTATGGTATAGGGTAGGATGTCTAGTGCCTGTACCGATAGACAATAACTAACCCATGACACAACCCTAACACACTATTAGCTTAGCTAGGTGGTCAGCCCGCCCTCTCTTACCTCCTCCTAAACTTCCTCAATTTCCGAACTATAACTTCCTTCCCCCACCTCTAATCTCCTTTCACCCCACTTTCTCTACAAAAAAAAAAAAACATCTCGGGCCTGCTTTCTGTGTTATCCGTTGGCTTTCGGGTCATACCATCGCCACCTGCTGCCGACACGATCGTCCTAGATGTTGTTTCTGTTCACGTAACCATCGCTCCGCTGTCTGTGCACAGAAAATTAGAGACCACCGTGATGGGAATGGTGTGGGCCTGGTAGGTGAACCCAGGTATTGCCATTGTTGTGGCCGGCGCAATGCTGACTACCAGCACTGCCCCAAACATCCGTCTGTTCCTGGGGACAAGCTCCCCTTTCAGGGTTTCTTCACCCACCATCCCCCCCTCTGACATCTGCCGGGCAGCTCTGCTCTGCTGACCCCTTCATCTTCCCCTCTCTGCCCCGGCTTGGCCTCATCTTGCTGTAACACTTCACCCTGCACCGTCACCTCCGGCGCCATCTCAAGGCCTTACCGACTCTGCCAGACCTAGTGCTACCACCTGTGCCTCCTCCCCCCCAACCCCCCCCAACTCTCCTCCGGCGAGGTAACACAGCTCATGTCCCTCCTTCACAAACTAGAGATCCGTGTTGAGCATCTCTTTGGCCTCTTTGGATCCCTACTTGCCGTCGTCATTGGCCTTTTGTGCCGCATGGTCCCCTCTGTGAGCCCCACCTGCCCACAGAATCCCTCACAGCTGCCGGCTTGACCAGGTGAACCCTGCTCTCCCCAGCGCATCGGCCTGATTCATCCCCACACTCCGCGCCTCAACCTGTCCACCCCTGCAGGCCATGCCTACTCCTGTCTCTGGGCTGTCTTCACCAGGGCTCTCTGTTGGACCAGAGGACACGGGATCTCCCCCACTCCAGCTCTCCGCGCCTTTGGACCATACCGATGACATTTACGTTGACTACGAATCTCCCTAAAGGAATGACGTCCCCTATCAACTTCCCGACTTCCTCTTCGTCGCTGCAACTACTGATGCACACGTCATCAGACTCACACTAAATGGTTTATCCCTTAATACTGTCAATGCCTACGTGCCCCCCTTCACCCCCTCCGCGCCTATCCTACCACAGCACAGTCCCCAAGTAGGATTGAGGTCCCTTACATTACATCTACATCTATAACAGCAGCGTTGACTCCTGAGTCGCCCATTTGTGAGAGTTTGACAGACAGTAATCATCCTAACACTAGTGGTTGAGGCACATGCTTGAATTCTCTCACCAACAACATGTCAATAGCAGCAACAAGCGAATCCTCTGTCAAATACTTCCTTGGTGTGTTTTGTGTACAACGTTGACTATAAGCTTTCATAAATTGTAAGATAACGTGCCATTATATAAGCCATATAATTTATAAGATTTGGTAAGGTTACGGTAGATCAGCTTAGAATACGAATATCAAACAAATTTACCGAAGGAATAACTACTCGGATGAAAAGTTTGCCATGACGCCAGGCGTGAAGAGCGTATGTTGCCTATAATTTTCTATACTTTACTTAACTGGCCAGCCTAATTTGTTGAAAGTCAGAGCGGATGTCAATTACAAAATCCAATTACAACAGTTTGTGGTAGTTTTAGCAGTAACCAGATATGAAAGTAGATTTAACTTTGACAGAACCACTGAATCGATGGCAACAATATTTCACAAGTTCAATTAATTATTTAGGGTGAGGCAACGAGGCTACGAGAAGCGGAAACATTGATATCATTAATCGTGTCTACATCAAGAACTGTTAGTCATGCTATACAATTTGTGTGTGAAAATTTTCGTATATTATTAAAAAAAAAAGAGCTCCCAGTCGCTGGACTGGGCTGCAATAAATTTATAACGCAGCACCAATCGGGAATCTCAGAGGGTGTGGGGAGGGGTTGCTCTGATTGCACTAAAATTTTATTTGATATTTTTCTCTTGTGTAGTGGGTAAAAGATGGGTTAATTAAACCTGTACATTTTACTAACTGTAGGGACTATAAGAGGGAGGGGGGGCGGGGGCGTTCTCTGGTTGTGTTACTCCTTGCTCACCTGTTCTGCTGGCATTAACTTCTATTCGCCGGCATAACAGTGTACAGTACTATGATTGATGCCATGACGTTAACTACCTTTTAACATTTTGGTGTCCATGTATCGACTAATATAACACCTGCACATCGGCACTCTGCCCCTGGAGTGGATGATCCCTGGTCAGTCTAAGGTTACTGTGGTGTAGCCAGTCTCTCTTAGAACTTCACAGCTGGTAAGGGGCTGCTGGCGGTGTGTGCCTACATAGTGGTTTTGAAAGATCTAACAGATCAATGCGTCTACAAATAATCGTCTCCACATCATGGCTTTATACCAATTCACAACATCACCTCACAACACCATCTAATAACACTACCTTACAATACTACTTCACAACACCATCTTACAACACTACCTCACAACACTACTTCACAACACCATCTCACAACACTACCTCACAGCCACCACAGACAACACTACCTCACAACACCATCTAACAACACTACCTCATAACACCATCTAACAACACTAACTTACAATACCATCTAACAACACTACCTCATAACACCATCTAACAACACTAACTTACAATACCATCTAACAACACTACCTCATAACACCATCTAACAACACTAACTTACAATACCATCTTACAACACTACCTCACAACACCACAGGCAACACTACCTTACAACACCATCTTACAACACTACCTCACAGCACCATCTTACAACACTACCTCACAACACTACTTCACAACACCATCTCACAACACTACCTCACAGCCACCACAGACAACACTACCTCACAACACCATCTAACAACACTACCTCATAACACCATCTAACAACACTACCTCACAACACCATCTAACAACACTAACTTACAATACCATCTTACAACACTACCTCACAACACCACAGACAAAACTACCTTACAACACTACTTCACAACACCATCTCACAACACAATCCTCACAGCCACCACAGACAACACTACCTTACAACACCATCTTACAACATTACCTCACAGCACCATCTTACAACAATATCTCACAACACCACAGGCAACACTACCTCACAACACCACAGGCAACACTACCTCGCAACACCACAGGCAACACTACCTCACAACACCACAGGCAACACTATCTTACAACAATACCTTACAACACTACCTCACAACACCACAGGCAAAAATACCTTACAACACTACCTCGCAACACTACCTCACAACACCACAGGCAACACTACCTTACAACAATACCTTGAAACACTACCTTACAACACTACCTCAAAACACCACAGGCAACACTACCTTACAACAATACCGTACAACACTACCTCACAATACCACATGCAACAATACCTTAAAACACTACCTTCCAAGACTAAGTTTAGGTTTAGGAGGGAGATAGGAAGGAACTGGTTCACAAATAGGGTGGTGGACGAGTGGAACAAGCTTAGCAACTTTGTAGTAAGTGCTGGAGCGCTGGAAAGTTTTAAAAGGAGGCTGGATAGATTCATGGATGATAGAGACTGGTAGCAACTCTCAACAGGAGCTGCCATGCACAGGCCAACCAGCCTATTGCAGACTCCTTATTTTCTTATGTTCTTATGTTCTTAACACAACCTCTCAACACCACAGGCAACAATACCTTACAAAACTACCTTACAACACCAAAGGCAACACTACTTCACAACACCACAGGCAACACAACCTCACAACACCACAGGCAACACTACCTTACAACAATACCTTACAACACTACCTCACAACACCACAGGCAACACTACCTTACAAAAATACCGTACAACACTACCTCACAACAATACCTTACAACATGACCTCACAACACCAGAGGCAACACTACCTTACAACAATGCCTTACAACACTACCTTTCAACCCCACAGGCAACACTACCTTACAACACCACAGGCAACACTACCTCACAACACCACAGGCAACACTACCTTACAACACTACCTTACAACACTACCTTACAACAATACTTTACAACACTACTTTAAACACTACCCTCACAACACCACAGGCAATACTACCATACAACACCACAGGAAACACAAAACTCACAACACCACAGGCAACACTACCTTACAACAATACCTTACAACACTACCTCACAACACCACAGGCAACACTACCATACAACACCACAGGCAACACTACCTCACAACACCACAGGCAACACTACCTTACAACAATACCTTACAACACTGCCTCACAACACCACAGGCAACACTACCATACAACACCACAGGCAGCACTACCTCACAACACCACAGGCAACACTACCTACAAAAATACCTTACAACACTACTTCACAACACCACAGGCAACACTACCATACAACACCACAGGAACACTACCCCCACAACACCACAGGCAACACTACAACAACCTTACAACACTACCACAACACCACAGGCAACACTACCATACAGCACCACAGGCAACACTACCACAACACCACAGGCAACACTACCTTACAACAATACCTTACAACACTACCTCACAACATCACAGGCAACACTACCTCACAACACCACAGGCAACACTACCTTACAACAATACCTTACAACAATACCTTACAACACTACCTCACAACACCACAGGCAAAAATACCTTACAACACTACCTCACAATACTACCTCACAACACTACCTTGCAACACTACCTTGCAACACTACCTCACAACACCACAGGCAACAATACCTTACAAAACTACCTCACAACATCACAGGCAACACTATCTTACAACAATACCTTACAACACTACCTCACAACACCACGGGCAACACTACTTTACAGCACCACAGGCACCACTACCTCACAACACCACAGGCAACACTATCTTACAACAATACCTTACAACACTACCTTACAATAATACCTTACAACACTACCTCATAACACCACAGGCAACGCTACCTTACAACAATACCGTACAACACTACCTTCCAACACAACAGGCAACACTACTTTCCAACACTACCTTACAACACTACCTTACAACAATACCTTATAACATTACAACACAACACCACAGGCAACACTACCTTACAACACTACCTTCCAACACCACAGGCAACACTACCATACAATACCACAGGCAACACTACCTCACAACACCACAGGTAACACTACCTTACAACAATACCTTACTACAGTATCTCACAACACCACGGGCAACACTACCTTACAACAATACCTTACCACACTACCTCACAACACCACAGGCAATACTACCTTACAACACTACCTTACAACACTACCTTCCAACACTACCTTACAACACTACCTCACAACACCACAGGCAACACTACCTTACCTTACACTACCTTACAACACTATCTCACAACACCACAGGCAACACTACCTCAGAACACCACAGGCAACACTACCTTACAACATTACCTCACAGCACCACAGGCAACACTACCTTACAACACAACCTCACAACACCACAGGCAACACTACCTTACAACACAACCTCACAACACCACAGGCAACACAACTTCACAACACCACAGGCAACACTACCTTACAACACTGTATGTATTCTAGGCGATTTCAACTTTTCAGGCATAGATTGGAAAAATCAACTTAGCGATAATGAATCTGAAGATTTTCTAGAAGTATTACAAGATAGTTTTTTATATCAATTCATAAACTCGCCCACTAGAGGAAATAATATCCTCGATTTAGTTCTCAGTAATAATGAAAATCTAGTAAAAGATGTTGGGATTGGAGACGAACTAGGAAACAGTGATCATAAAGCCATATATTTTAACTTAATATGGAATGGTAGGAAGAAGGAAAATTCGGCCTTGATCCCGGATTTAGGAAGGCTAATTACGGTAGCTTAAGGAGAGACCTAAGGGATGACCCTATGGTCAAAAGATTAATCCCCCCCACACCTCCGGAAACTGTCAACTTAGGACGGGAGAACCCCGAATTTAATTTAGCAGCTACTTATGAACAATTTATTGCGACAATCCATAATGCTCAAAATAAACACATCCCTAAAAGAAAATTCAGATCGATACGGAACCAACCAAAATGGATGAATAATAGACTCTTAGATCTTCTAGGGAAAAAGAAAGGAGTATATAGAAAAGTTAAGAAAGGCGAAAATCACTTACTTGGTTACTATCAGAACCTAACAAGACAGGTAAAAACAGAAATTAGGAAAGCAAAGAGAAATTATGAAATCAAGGTAGCAAACGAATCAAAAAATAACCCCAAAGCTTTTTATCAACTGTATAAATCAAAGGTTAGAGATACAATAGGTCCCCTTAAAACTACGACAGGAGAAATGACTGATGATGAGTTAGAAATGTGTAGTACGTTAAATAGTCATTTTCGCTCCGTATTCACAAATGAAAACCTAGCACAGTTTCCAGAAGTTCATAAGGTATATAACGACAGTATAGAAAATATGTTGATGAATATCAATATTACTAGTAACGATGTGCTTAAAGTAATTAACAAACTGAAGCCTCATAAATCGCCTGGTCCAGACGAGGTATATGCTAAAATATTAAAAGAATGTAGAGATGAGTTGAGTAATCCATTAGCAGTTTTATTTAATAAGTCATTAGAATCGGGCCTAGTGCCAGAAGCTTGGAAACTTGCAAATGTAGTTCCGATTTTCAAAAGGGTGATAAATCAATAGCATCAAATTACCGTCCCATTAGTCTCACGTCAATCATAGGCAAGTTGCTAGAGTCAATTATTGCTACAAAAATCAGAAGCCACCTTGAAACATTCAACTTAATTCATTCTTCTCAGCACGGGGTTCACCCAGGGACGTTCTTGTCTCACAAATTTGCTTAGCTTTTTCTCAGAAGTATATGAAGCGGTAGATAATGATAAGTCATATGATATAATTTATTTAGATTTCAGTAAAGCATTCGATAGAGTCCCTCATGAGAGATTGATAAGGAAGGTAGAAGCACATGGAATAGGTGGATCATTATTAAAATGGATTAGGTCATGGTTAACTGGTAGGAAACAAAGAGTCAGCATAAATGGATTTAAGTCAGACTGGGGTGCGGTCAAAAGCGGAGTTCCCCAGGGATCTGTATTAGGCCCTCTGCTGTTTGTTATATTCATTAATGATCTTGATTTAGGTATAACTAGTAGGATTAGTAAATTTGCAGATGATACCAAAATGGGGAGAGTGATAAATTCAGACAGTGACTTTGAACACCTTCAAAGAGATCTAGATACCTTACATGAGTGGTCAGTAGACTGGCAAATGAATTTTAATACTGATAAATGCAAGGTACTACAGATAGGGAAGACGAATACAAACGTTAAGTATAAACTAGGTAACACGGAAATAGAAAACTCAGATTGTGAAAAAGATCTAGGTGTATTTGTTAGCAACGACTTGAAACCTAGAAAACAATGTATTAGCGTTCGCAACAAGGCAAACAGGATTCTTGGGTTCATATCTAGGAGTGTGAGTAACAGAACTGCTGACGTTATCTTGAAACTTTACCTAGCATTAGTGAGGCCACACATGGATTATGCGGTTCAATTCTGGTGTCCTTATTATAGAATGGACATAGATTCTTTGGAGAGAGTACAAAGAAGAATGACAAAATGATCCATAATATTAGAAACCTTCCATATGAAGAAAGACTGAAAAGCTTAGGCTTGCATTCATTAGAGAGGCGTAGAGTTAGGGGAGATATGATAGAGGTGTTCAAGTGGGTAAGTGGGATTAACAAGGGTAAAATGGAAGATGTTCTGAAGCTCAGTAATAACGAAATAACTAGAACAAATGGCTTTAAATTAGATAAATTCCGATTCAGAAGGGATATAGGCAAGCACTGGCTTGGTAATAGAGTTGTGGATATGTGGAATAGGCTACCGAGTGCTATAGTAGGATCGGGGACGCTGGGGAGCTTCAAGACGAAGTTGGATAGGCACATGGAAGTGCTAGGATGGGTGTGAAAGGGATCTGCCCTGTATGGGCCAGTCGGCCTCCTGCAGTATCCCACTTTCTTATGTTCTTATGTAACACCACAGGCAACACTACCTCACAACACCACAGGCAACACTACCTTACAACACCACAGGCAACACTACCTTTCAACACTACCGTACAACACAACCTCACAACTTCGTTCTGACCTCACTAGATGAAAGGTCACGGTAGACTTAGCTCCCGAGGATGAAGGAAGAAACGAGACAAGGATAGCCCGTGTCTGACGAAAACTCATGCGAATGGAATGTGGTGAGGAGAGGGACGACCAAACTGGTGGTGAAAAAACACACCAAGGATACGGCAACAACAGCTAAGTGTACCAACTTTTTCATCTTTTGATAGACGAATTGGACGTTAGCATAGTCAGGGACAAGACTGACAAGGAAGGTACGAAAACCTTAATTGTTGGCGATTTCCAGGTACTGTACCTGGACGGAGCCTTTTGTGGTAAAAATAAAAATAGGATGAGGGTGTGTTTGCCAGGAGCTGGGGTGGGGGATATAGTAAACAGGATGGACACTATCTTGTCTGGTAGTGGGAACAAACCCATTATCTGCTTCAGTGCAGGAGGCAACGATATTGGCCGGTGTAGGAGTGAGATGCTTCTTGATAAGTTCAAGGCAGCTATAGAGCGTATTAGGTCGAAGAGAGCGATCCCTATCATATGTGGTGTCCTGCCTAGAAGGAGAGTTGGCAATGAATGGTTGTCAAGGGTAGTTGGTGTCAACGGCCGTCTTGACAGATATTGCAAGTCAATATCAGTCCCATTCATTGACAACTGGGGCAACTTTTACGGCAGAAAGGACCTTTATGCTAGGGATGGTGTGGCAACCCTGGCTGACTCTTTCGAGTGGGCAGTTCAAAAGATGTCGAAGTATTTAAACTGCTAGGAGAACATGTGAGCACAGGGGTGAAGGAGACTGCATTGGGAGTGGGTAAACAAAGTGAAAGGTTACAGGGAAATAGTGCTAGGAATTATGACAAAACTAAATTAGGCAGGGAGTTAAAACATAAACGCAACAAAGAGAGGACTCAGAACAAGATTAACTTAAATGTCTATTACGCAAACAGTAGATGTATGAGAAACAAAATGGATGAAATCAGGGCGTTGGTATGGACTAAAAAAATCGATATAATAGCATTCACCGAAACAAGGATAAACCAAGACTCACGTGAGTTACCTGTCGAATACCAAATTGCAGATTACAAATTATTCCATACCAATAGGCAGATTATAAAAGGAGGAGGAGTAGCAATCTATGTCAGGGATAATTTGAAGTGTGAAATAAATAAGGAAATAAAATCTGAACGGAATACAGAAACAATTTGGATTGAATTAATCGATGGTAGGGAAAAATTAATCACAGGAGTAATATATAGACCTCCTAATCTTGATAGAGTTAATGAGTGGCTTCTTTGGGATGAAATGCGCAGTGCTTCCATACATAGCAAAGTCTGTATAGTAGGCGACTTTAACTTTAACGAAATAGATTGGATTGACTTTACGGGTAACTCAGAATCAGAGTATTTTTTTGAAACAATCCAGGACTGTTTCCTAAGCCAACATATAACCGAACCCACCTGGCGTAATAATATACTCGATTTAGTTCTGACAAACAGAGAAAACCTCATTAGTAATGTCGAGGTAGGGAACGAACTTGCTAACAGTGACCACAAAGAAATTAGATTCCAGTTAGAATTTCAGGGCAGCAGCAAGGAAAATTCCACTAAAGTCCCAGTTTTCAGAAGGGCAAACTTTGATAGTTTGAAGAGGCAGCTGAGAGAAGGGGTATCACGCTTGGGGGTGAATTACATGACCTCACATGAGGTGTCCTCACACAATGTACCCACAGAGGGCGGCATCACCTTACATGGAGACCTGACGGTTGAGGATGACCTGATTATGAGATCTGAGTTTAACGAGTTCCACAACAATTTAAATAATGAGTTACTTAATGCACAAAAGGCAGAACATACCATACAGAAAACTCAGATCAAACAACAATGACCCTAAGAGGATAAATAATTATTTAAATAATATTATTGGACAAAGGAAGGTTATAGGTAGGAGAATAATCGTGGTGAAGTTTACCTCCGTGATTATTATAGGGTATTGGCCGGTAGGGTTAAGACCGAGATAAGAAAAACAAAGAGGAATAATGAACTGGGGGTAGCAAGGGAGGCGAAGTCAAATCCCAAGGGATTCTATCAAATGTATCAAACTAAAACACAAGAAAAGATTGGGGCAATACAGTTGGATACTGGTGAGCTAACTGATAACAACGGAGAAATGAGCAATAATCCGAATAAATATTTTTCAACAGTTTTCACCACCGAAAATTGAAACATGATACTCGAGGCACCGACTCTATACAGAGATAATGAAGAAAATAAATTATGAAAGATAGTAGTGACTAGTAATGATGTTAGTAAGCAAATAGACAAACTAAAGCCTAATAAGTCACCAGGTCCCGATGAGATATTTGTCATAGTATTAAAGGAATGTAAGGAAGAGCTTCGTATGCTCTTAGCAAAGTTGTTTAACATGGCATTAAAAACGGGTGCAGTACCAGAATCCTGGAGGATAGCATATAAGAACATATGAACATAAGAAAATAAGGAGTCTGCAATAGGCCGGTTGGCCTGTGCATGGCAGCTCCTGTCGAGAGTTACTACCAGTGTCTATCATCCATGAATCAATCCAGCCTCCTTTTGAAACATTCCAGCGTTCCAGCACTTACTACAAAGTTGCGAAGCTTGTTCCACTCGTCCACCACCCTATTTGTGAACCAGTTCCTTCCTATCTCCCTCCTAAACCTAAACTTATCCAACTTAAATCCGTTGCTCCGAGTCCTATCCTGCTTGGATATTATAAGAACTTTATCTATATCCCCTTGATTGATTCCTTTCACCCACTTAAATACTTCTATCATATCTCCCTGCACTCTTCGTCTTTCGAGGGAATGCAAGTTTAGTTTCTTTAACCTATCCTGATATGGAAGGTTTCTAAGTCCCGGAATCATATTCGTGATTCTTCGCTGCACCAACTCTAGTGAATTGATATCCATTCTATAATAAAGGCTCCAGAACTGAACAGCATAATCGAGGTGTGGCCTGACTAGCACAAGATATAGTTGCAATAAGACCTCTGCACTCTTATTACTTACACTTCTAGATATAAAACCCAATACTCTGTTTGCCTTATTTCGAACATTAACGCACTGTTTTCATGGCCGTAGGTCCGGGCTTACAAGTACCCCTTGGTCTCTTTCACAAGTCGACTTCTCTAGGTTGATGTTAAGGCTGTATACATTGACAGTATTTGTTCTTCCAATATTAAGTACGCTGCACTTGCTGGTGTTGAATTTCATTTGCCATTTTTCAGACCACCCCTCCAGTTTATTTTGATCCTCCTTTAATGCATTTGCATTATGCCCTGAATTAATCTGCCGCCCTATTTTGGTGTCATCCGCAAACTTGCTTATGTCACTGCTGATCCCAGTATCTAGATCGTTTATGTAGATTATGAACAAGAGTGGGCCTAGTACTGACCCCTAGGGAACCCCACTGGTTACATGGCCCCACTCAGATTTAACACCATCTACGCTGACCCTCTGCATTCTATCGGTGAGCCATGATTTTATCCAATTTAAAACTTTCTCCCTCGATACCATGAGCCTTAATTTTTCTCAGAAGATTCTGATGCAATACTCTGTCAAAAGCTTTGCTAAAGTCTAAGTAAATAACATCGTAATTCTCGTCATTATCTACTACCTCGAAGACTTTCCTAAAAAACGTCAACAGATTTGTTAGACAAGATTTTCCCTTTGTAAACCCATGTTGAGAGTCATAGATTAATTTGCTTTTCTCTAAATGCAATCGGATGCTATCTGCTTTAATTGATTCAAGAAATTTCCCCACTACTGACGTCAAACTGATCGGCCGGTAATTTGACGCTGATGCTCTGTCTCCATTTTTTAATATGGGTACTACATTTGCCTGTTTCCACAAGTCTGGCACAACTCTGGTGTCTAATGATTTTGTAAATAAATTTACAAGGGGTCCGCTAATCTGTTCCCTACACTCTTTCAAGACTGGAGGGAAAATTTCATCTGGCCCTGGGGATTTTGTCTTCTT
Source organism: Homarus americanus (assembly GCF_018991925.1). Classification (NCBI taxonomy): domain Eukaryota; kingdom Metazoa; phylum Arthropoda; class Malacostraca; order Decapoda; family Nephropidae; genus Homarus; species Homarus americanus. The sequence continues at coordinate 6,213,807 of NW_024740094.1, forward strand.
TAGTTTATTTATCCTCTTAAGAACATCCTCTTTTCTGATAGTGATATTCATTAATTTCTTTTCTTCCTTTCCCCTAAATATCAGTTCCACCTCTGGAATTTCCTCGCGAATTTCTTCTGTGAAAATTGATAAGAAGTAGCTGTTCAATGCTTTGCTTATTTCTTCACTGCCATTTATCACTTCTCCCCTCCCTGACTTTAAAGGCCCAACTTTGTCCTTGACCTTTGCTCTATATACCTGGAAAAATCCCTTGGGATTCGCCTTGCATTCTCTTGCTATTTTGACTTCATAGTCTCTCTTTGCTTTCCTTACATTCTTCTTAACATTCCTAGATAGTTCATTATACCTATATCTGAGCTGCTCCTCCTCCTCCCCGATTTTCAAGGAGGGAGATAGATCACTATCCTCTAACTACCGTCCAATTAGTCTAACATCAATTGTAGGCAAATTACTGGAAGCAATCATTTCAAACTCTATTCGAAATCACCTGGAGAAGCACAAGTTCATCAATGATTCACAACATGGCGTCACAAGCCAGCGTTCATGTCTAACTTATCTATTAACATTCTTTTCATCTGTTTTCGAATCAGTGGACGAGGGGCACAATTATGATGTGGTATATCTCGACTTTAGCAAAGCCTTCGACAGAGTCCCCCACGAAATAAGAAATAAGTAATAAGAAATGTGAGGCTCATGGCATTAATGGAGATATTCTAAAATAGATTATGGCGTGGTTACAGGACAGGAAACAGTGAGTGAGCATTAACGGCACTAAATCCGAGTGGAGCAACGTCACAAGTGGAGTTCCTCAAGGCTCAGTACTTGGACCATTATTATTTATTATATACATAAACAACATAGATATCGGCATAGACGGCAACTTTAGTAAACTTGCTGATGACACTAAAATAGGGCGTGTAATTAAATCTGACGAGGACTCCGCAAAACTACAGGAAGATCTAAAAAAAAATTTCCAATGGTCTAAAAATGGCAGATGAAATTCAATGTGGACAAATGTAAAGTACTCACTGCAGGTGATGTAAACAGGGAAACCAGATACCAGATGAACAACGATGTTATTGAGAAATCCGACTGCGAGAAGGATTTAGGAGTAATGATAAGTAGGAATCTTTAGCCAAGTACACAATGTGTATTTGCTCGAAGCAAGGCTAATAAAGTATTTTGTTTCATACAAAGGAGTGTTAGTTACAAGACTAGCGAAGTCATCCTAAAACTATATCTTGTGCTTGTGAGACTTCACTTGGATTAAGCAGTTCAATTCTGGTCACCGTATTACAGAATGGATATAGAATCCCTGGAAAGAATTTAGAGGAGAATGACACGACTAATCCCGGGCATTAGGAACCTTGAGTACAGAGACAGGTTAAAGACTCTTCATTTGCACTCCCTCGAGACACGTAGAGTGAGGGGCGATATGATAGATGTTTATAAATGGAATTCAGGGCTGAACAAAGGGGACATTACAAAGGTACTCAAACTATTCAACCAGGAGCAAACTGGTAACAATGATTTTAAATTAGACAAATTTAGATTTAGGCGCGAAATAGGTAAACATTGGTTTGGAAATAGAGTAGTGGACGAGTGGAACTCGAATACGCTGGATAGCTTCAAACATGGGTTGGATGGATATATGAGCAATAGGGGTTGGGTGTAAATGGGACTGCCCAGTATGGGCCAATAGGCCTGCTGCAGTTTCCTCCATTCTTATGTTTTTATGTTCTTAACACCACAGGCAACACTACCTCACAACACACTGGCAACATTACTGGGTCAAACTTACTTACTATTATCGTTTTCATCACCACTTCCACTTTCTCCATCTATTTATTCAATAGTGTGAAACGAAACTGAATAACACATAAAGTTTATCGACTGGGCCATTATTTTAAATTCTGATTAGAAAGAAAAAAATATAACTTGTTTCTTTTGAAGAGTTTCGTACATCCAAGTATTCCGGTTTAGAAGTGTGGAGAGAGAGAGAGAGCAACATGACGAGGCACAGGTGAACGCACACAGTCTCACCTGACACAAGTAACACATCACACTATAGAAACAATTATTGACAAACACTAGAGTAGACTATAGGAGGAATATAAGGCGCTCATCTGGCTGTGGCGCTGAAGTAAACGATTCTAGGATATTTAACATTGTTTCTTGCTACCACTAACTCACATTTAATAAGTATTTTATGAATTAATATGAAAAGACTGTGATATAACACCATGAAATATGACTGTGATATAACATGGCACTCCATTCCGTAACATGATCTTCCCCACTTTTTCATATACAGTATTTCGTTCTTCTTCCCTCTTAACCACAGTTTCTTCCTCCCCTCCTACTACTACCCTTTCTCCCCTTACTGATACTACCCTTTTTTCTCCTCCTACTACTGCCCTTCCTTCTCCTCCTACTACTACCCTTCCTCCACCTCCTCCTCCTCCTCCTCCTCCTAATACTACCCTTCCTCCACCTCCTCCTCCTCCTCCTCCTCATACTACCCTTCCTCCACCTCCTCCTCCTATTACTCTTCTTCATACTTCGCCTCCTCCTACTACTACCCATACTCCACCTCTTACTTCTGCTACCTTTCCTCCTCCTGCTCCCCCTCCTCCTGCTACTACTACTACCCTTCCTCCACCTGCTCCTCCTCCTCCTACTACTACCCTTCCTCCACCTCCTCCTCCTCCTCCTCCTACCCATCCTCCACCTCCTCCTTCTATTTTTTTTTCAATTGGCCTCCCCCAATAGCCACACCTTCGCCGCCATTTTATTACCTTAAAATTAAATATCTTAATACATAAGTAGCTATCCTAGCTGTGTTGAGTTAGTTGAGCCGCAGATCTATGCGGCATTCAGTGACTTGCCTCATAGTCAATATCTGCAACTGTTGTCGGCTTTGGGGCCGATGCTCTCGTTCCTCGGAGGCAGAGCAAAGCAGACCTAAGGAGAGAGAAGGTCGTCGACATCTCATCCAGGCTATAACATAACTTCTGGGCTGCTGCTTCTGTTCGGATAGCATCTCCGCTAGTCTGGCGTAGAAGCATCTTGCACTTGGTCTCATCCCACAAGAGGTTGTGAACACCAGAGGAGTGAAGCTGCCTTGATCAACGTTCTGAATTCTCTCCCCGTATGCCCTTATCTTGTCGTTCTCGTTCCTCCTGTGTGCAGCATCAAGAGCTAAGTTACGGTGCCATGCGGCCATGTGATCAAAAATCCTGATGTCGAAGAAGGCTCACTGTCCCCGCGACCATAATCCTCGAGCACTGACGTCAACACGGGCTTCATTGGATGTGTTTGAAGTCCTATGTTGGAAATTCTCACCGTCCAATGGAAGGAGGGTCGATTCTACCCTGACATCACGACAGATTTCCTTCAACATATTTGCTGTGAGATCCCTTACTTCGTCATGTCTCATGCATATGAGGCCTCCTTTCTTGCACACCATGGCGTGATCGACGTCATAGGAAGAGCCACAAACGCATTGGGAGGGCAAACCTTCTACTGGCCTACCATACCTTAGAGCAATGGCATCTGTAAATTCTTGTTTATTGAGACTGAAACCATTTGCCCTTATCGGTAACATAGTTAACCAGTTCGAAGCGCCCACCTCCTATCGCTACTTTTTTTCTTCAAATTCTCTGGTACTTACAGTATCAGTTGCTGCAACTCATCAGTTTGGCTGTGCTGTCGTTCTGTCGTAATGAACCTTCGAATCTTGTTTACTTCACTGGTATCCACCTCACCTCTTGCGTTCTGAGCTATTATGTGGTCAGGGAGGGCTGCAGTGAGCTTAACTGAGTTTTGATGTTCGGTGGCAGCAATCTCCTCTGGATTGGTCAATCCCATTCCTCCCAGTCTCGGTGGTAGTGCAAGGAGTGATCTTACTAATGTTACCTGTAGCTCTGGTTATCTCCCTAGTGTTACCTGTGGCTCTGGTTATCTTCCTAGTGTTACCAGTAGCTCTGGTTATCTCCCTAGTGTTGCCTGTGGCTCTGGTTATCTTCCTAGTGTTGCCTGTGGCTCTGGTTATCTTCCTAGTGTTACCTGTAGCTCTGGTTACCTTCCTAGTGTAACAGTACTGTGGAAATCAATTGCACAAAATAAATATCTTGCACAAAACTCAGGTATTATTGAAAACTTTTACATAATACATTAATTTATTTCTTTATGTGACCTTCATGGTTGTCTAAGACCTTTCTTACACATTATGTCAGAGTCTATCAAGGTTTGGCACAAGTTCTTATTTTCTTCACCAAATAACAATGATGGCTGCTTCAATGAGGCCGATTTTGGTCGTAAAATATTTTTTTTTGTCAGTTCATTTGTGAAGATAAACCAGAGATTTTAAATGGGATCTAAAACAGGGGCGCTTTATGGGCACTATTGTCTTCTTGTTTTGTAAGCGTTTGGTAACTTTTCTCTATGTGTGCCCGGGAGCATGTTCTGTAAGACTTTTCAACAGTACCCGAGTTTTGTGTAAGACAAATTGTTTGATGTAATTAATTTGCACAGTACTGTACGTGTGGTCTGGTCATCTCCCTAGTGTTTTTTTGTGGTTCCAGGTCACAGTTAGTTAATAGACAAAGTTTAATTACCTCGACGAGAAAAAAACAAATTCCTTAATCTTTTTAATGATGGTGGACCACTGAGGGCTTTAATTAAGGACCAACTGTGGTTTATCCCGTTCTCTCAGTCTCTGGTGCGAGCGAGCGAGCGAGCGAGCGTGAGTGCGTGCGTGCGTGCGTGCGTGCGTGCGTGCGTATGAACTATAAGAGATAGAGAGAGATTGCTTGTGTGTGTTTGTCCTCTAATATGCAAAAGCTTCAATCTCATTACAATTATTGGTACATTAGCTAGTGGTCAATAATATCTTGTACTTGTTATTAATTCTTTCACCACAAGCAGCGTTGACTCAGGTCGTTAAGCGTAAGATGATATATGATCTCATTAATCATGTTTGACCAAAAATAAAGGTTTTGTTTGTATAAGATGTAAGAACTAATAGAATATTGTTTAACCACATATAAATTGATATAGTAATATGGTGTATGAATTGTTAAAAAATGGCTAAGTCATACCAGGAAAATCGTACTAATATAGAAGAAAAAGAAGCCTCGAAGACTTATATGTGAGCTTATAATGTAGCTTCACTTTACAACCGTAACGTGATCTTAATACAACATAAAGTTTGAGTTTTTACGAAGTATGACTCAGTTTGCAACATTATATAATAAGTTCATATGTTGTTAGGCTGATCTAGACACATCACATCCCTGTCTTGTTCCTCCTTCTCTTCATCACTTCTCTATCATTCAATATCTTCACCTCCTCCTCCTCCTTCCCTCCATCACTCATTCACTAGCATTCACCATCTTTATCTTCATTCTCCCATCTTAACTTTACTTCTCTATCTTCCACCATTCATAATTATTCTTCCTTGTTTCTCCCTCCCTCATCAATTTCACCTTCCTTTCTTCCTTTCTTCTCTTCCCCTCCTTCCTTATCATCCTCCATTATATCTCGTCCCTTGTTCTATCTGCCCTTCATCGATGTCCCTAGTTATTTGTTCACCATCATATTCTCCTCTCCTTCACTGTCATTCACCATATTCAAAGTTAGTTAGTTCCTTCCTTCCTCCCTTCCGTCCGTCCTTCCTTCCTTCCTCCCTTCCCACGCCCTCACTCTCCTTGCATTGTTCCTGTTTTCCTTCATCACAATTCTCTCGCTATCCTGCATTAGCTTCGAATTCTCTTCCGTGTTCCTCCTCCTCCTCCTCCTCCTCCTCTTTTCCACTGCCCTTCCATCAATCTCCTTAATTGTTCTTCCTAACCATCATCTTCTCGCTCCTCCCCTCTATCTCTTATCCTTCATCGTCCCTTCATTGTTCCTTCATTGTTCTTCCTCCGTTAAAACAATCACCATGGCAACAAAAGCTTCGGGTACTGTGACGTCATTAACACTACCAGGAATTTCGTACACCGTGATGCCACAGACAGACGAGTGTGAACTCCGGAACAAAATGTTATATTTTTGTTAACCCGAGCCTCTATCCTCACCGAGCCTCTATCCTCACCGAGCCTCTATCATCACCGAGCCTCTATCCTCACCGAGCCTCTATTCCTCACTACTCATCCTGCCTCTATCCTCACTGAGCTCACCGAGCCTCCCTCACGAACCTTTATCCTCACCGAGCCTCTATCCCACCGAGCCTTTATCCTCACCGAGCCTCTATCCTCACTGAGCTCCTGGAGCCTTATCCTCACCGAGCCTTTATCCTCACCGACCTCTATCCTCACCGATCCTCTATCCTCACCGACCCCATCCTCACCGAGCCTTTATTCTCATCCATCCGCACCGAGCCCCTATCCTCACCCAGCCTTTATCCTCACTGAGCCTTTATCCCCTGAGCCTCATCCTCACCGAGCCTCTATCCTCACCGAGCCTCTATCCTCAGAGCCTATCCGCACCGAGCCTCTATCCTCACCGAGCCTCTCACTGCCTATCCTCACCGAGCCTCTATCTCACTGAGCCTTTATCCTCGAGCCTTTATCCTCACCGAGCCTCTATCCGCACCGAGCCTTATCCTCACCGAGCCTTTATCCTCACAGAGCCTCTATCCTCACCGAGATCTATCCTCACCGAGTTTATTCTCACCGAGCCTCTATCCTCACTGAGCCTTTATCCTCACCGAACCTCTATCCTCACTGAGCCTCTATCCTCACTGAGCCACACGAGCCTTTTATCCTCACTGAGCCTCCATCCTCACCGAGCCCTTATCCTCACTGAGCCTTTTATCCTCACCTTATCCTCACCCCTCTATCCTCACCGATCCTCTATCCTCACCGACCTCTATCCTCACTGAGCCTATTCTCACTGAGCCTCTATCCGCACCTGAGCCTCTATCCTCACCCAGCCTTTATCCTCACTGAGCCTTTATATGAGCCTCTATCCTCACCGAGATGAGCCTTTATTCTCACTGAGCCCCTATCCTCACTGAGCCTTTATCCGCATCCTCACTGAGCCTCTATTCTCTTTATCCTCACCCTCCTCCTCATCCTCACCGAGCCTTTATCCCACCGAGCCCCTCACCGAGCCCTCATCCCTCCTGATCTATCCTCACCGAGCCTTATCCTCACTGAGCCCCATCCTCACTGAGCCCTCCTTCGAGCCTATCCTCACCGAGCCCCATCCTCACTGAGCGAGCCTATCCTCCTCCCATCCTCACTGAGCCCCATCCTACTCACTGAGAGCGAGCCTCTATCCCTCACCGAGCCTCTATCCTGAGCCTATCCTGCCTAGCCTGAGCCATCCTGAGCCTCACCTTATTATCCTCACCGAGCCTTATCCTCACTGAGCCTCACGAGCCTATTCACTCCTTTATCACTGAGCCTTTTATCCTCACTGAGCCTTTATCCTCACTGAGCCTTTATCCCACTGAGCCTTTATCTCACTGAGCCTTATTCTCACCGATCCTTTATTCTCACTGAGCCTTTATCTTACCGAGCCTTTATCCTCATCTATTCTCACCGAGCCTCACCGAGCCTCTATTTCACTGATTTATTCTCACTGAGCCTCACTGAGCCTCTTTTCACCGAGCCTTTATCCTCACCGAGCCTCTATTCTCACCGATCCTTTATTCTCACCGAGATATCTGACCTCTCTGCCTGTCATGCATTGTACTTAAAAACTCTCATCTGCCTCACATCTCGCTCGGTTTTCTTCTCATAAATTCATCGTCAAATATTTTCTTTTCCTTTGATTTGTTGTAAAATATTTTCCGCAACATTTCGCGAGTAATGGCGCGTGACCCGCCTGGTTATGACGTAGAACAAAGCCGCAACATGATTGGTTGTGGGCGATAGCACGTGACCCGCTTTGTTATGACGAAGGGTAAAGCCTCAATATGATTGGTTGTCATTGCTGTATTCTGTGGTTCTTTATATGACAGCACTGGTTGTTACCAGTGCTGTGTGGTACATGACGTCATATGGTACTAATCTGGTTGCTTGTTAACAAAGTTATTGGTGCACCTTGTGAGAGTGATGGTAGGCTGACTCTGCTGGCCACAACTACAGTGTTTGTGGGACCTTATACGAGTGGCTGCCTTGTAGTATACTTTATGACGTCACCAGTGTGATCAGGTGATTCACTCAGGTGTACTTTATATTTGTTACAGGGAATTCGTGTAGCCAGTGATTTCATGAAATCCCTAAAACTTTTAGTAAGTTCATTTAATTATTGTTTCAAATTACACGAACTTACTAAATGTTTTATGGATATCATGAAATCACTGGTTACACAAATTCCTTGTAACATATTCACCATGCCAGTTACTTACTGGACCACTATTGGTTAAGACGTATTACAGGTCTGTGATGTCAATCCAACTAAGAAATAATGACTGGCGGCTCGCCGTGGACGAGTTGCTTAATATCAGGCTTTGAGTGTTACTGTTAACACAAACATTTGTGGTGATCACAAACATTACTGATCCTTACAAACATTGGTGATCATCACAAACATTATATAATGATGATTAAAAATAACAAGAGATCAACACAAATATTAGTGATAAATACAAACATTATGGACCAACAAAATCATCATACACTTCATTGATAGACTTAAACATCAGCCAATTTTGCTAAATATTTAGACAACTTTTCAGTTCGTTACGACAAAGGTCGATGACTCAAAGCAATCGAACATCATTCGAAACAATGACATGAAACTGAAAATCAGTTTAACAATATTTGAGACCAACTTCATAATGGTTAAACAACGAATCTCTCCAGTAACAAATCATTACAATATGGGAGCAATAGAAAAGATATTAATAACAATGACAGATTTGTGAAAACATTTATAGAACATTAAAATTAAATGTCGTAGTGTCAAACTTCGAATCAAGAGCTTTAAAGATTCGAATACCGTAAGCCACCCTGTAGCCTACGGGTCTGTCGGTGTATATTCTTCACACCTGCCGAACATTCTGATAGAACGTCGATGATACTGATTTGGTGTCACAGTTTATGACTCAGTGATATAAAAGAAGAACAATTTCTATCTATTATGAAAGTATGTCTGTGTATAATGCAAAATGGGGCAGTGACCAACACAAACATTAGTGATCGATACAAAGGTTAGAAACCAACAATTTACTGGATAACAACGTAAAGAAATGTCGTTCAAATCTTAAAATATTTCATCGTCGTAAATCAACAATTAACTTTTCCTCGGTAAAGGGATCCACCTTAACGAGCTTAAGCTTCTCTTCCTGGAAAAATTTTACAAGAAAAATTACATCAATATTCTCGCGTCTAAAATGTTTCACCTTTCGGAGTTGAACTTTTATTAAAGGTCGGAAGTTTCCGCACCTGCGTGTAAACAAACACATGGGTCGTGGGTCTCCTTATAAACTTGAATATCGTTTATGATCCGTTGATTAACACCAACTTGGGTAGAGCGTAGAGCGAGTTCGTCGATTACATTATACAAACTTTATTTTAACACCAGAGGAAGGTAGGGATAATTTATAGTTTTGGAACAGTGCAGCTCACAAGATATGCCTGTTGCCAGATATTTTCTCGAAAACAAATTGCTTTGAGTGTTCTATATAGTAACTCTACTTATATGTCTTTTTAATAAAGGACCAAGTAAAGAAATGTGTCCTTATATCACACAGTCAGTGATGGCTCCTGTCACCTCACACAGTCAGTGATGGCTCCTATCGTCTCACACAGTCAGTGATGGCTCCTGTCACCTCACACAGTCAGTGATGGCTCCTGTCGTCTCACACAGTCAGTGATGGCTCCTGTCACCTCACACAGTCAGTGATGGCTCCTATCGTCTCACACAGTCAGTGATGGCTCCTGTCACCTCACACAGTTAGTGATGGCGCCTGTCATACTGCCTCACACGCCTGTACTCACTCATTTGTGAATAAGTTACCCTTTATGTATAGAACTAAACAAATAATGTAATTGAAATACTGTGTAACATTCAGTGCCATAATGTTCTGACAACGGGGGTTAATTATTATGACCCGTTGTAAACCCTACTCTGTAATCCTTTTGCGCTACATCTCACAGGATGAGTGTGGGGTGCACAATAAAGTAGCCGCTGTAAGCGGCAAAATCAAAATCAAATCCTGTCGTCTAACACAGTCAGTGATGGCTCCTCTCGTCTCACACAGTTAGTGATGGCTCCTGTCGTTTCACAAAGTCAGTGATGGCTCTTGTCGTCTCACACAGTCGTTGATGGCTCCTGTCGTCTCACACAGTCAGTGATGGTTCCTGTCGTTTCACACATTCAGTGATGGCTCTTGTCTCATACAGTCAGTGATGGCTCTTGTCGTCTCACACAGTCAGTGATGGCTCCTGTCGTCGTCCACACAGTCAGTGATGGCTCCTGTCGTCTCACTCAGTGATGGCTCCTGTCGTCCACACAGTCAGTGACGGTTCCTGTCGTCATCCACACAGTCAGTGATGGCTCCTGTCGTCTCACACAGTCAGTGATGGCCCTGTCGTCTCACAGAGTCAGTGATGGCTCCTGTCGTCTCACGTAGTCAGTGATGGCTCTTGTCGTCTCACACAGTCAGTGATGGTTCCTGTCGTCTCACACAGTCAGTGATGGCTCCTGTCGTCTCACACAATTAGTGATGGTTCCTTTCTGTCTCACACAGTCAGTGATGGCTCCTGTAGTCTCCACACAGTCAGTCATGGCTCCTGTCGTCTTACCCAGTCAGTGATGGCTCCTGACGTCGTCCACACAGTCAGTGATGGCTCCTGTCGTCTCACACAGTCAGTGATGGCTCCTGTCGTCTCACACAGTCAGTGATGGCTCCTGTAGTCCTCACACAGTCAGTGATGGCTCCTGTCGCCTTACCCAGTCAGTGATGGCTCCTGACGTCGTCCACACAGTCAGTGATGGCTCCTATCGTCTCACACAGTCAGTGACGGTTCCTGTCGTCTCACACAGTCAGTGACGGTTCCTGTCGTCGTCCACAGAGTCAGTGATGGCTCCTGTCGTCTCATTACAGTCAGTGTGGTTCCTGTCGTCTCACACAGTCAGTGATGGCTCCTGTCGTCTCCACACAGTCAGTGATGGCTCTGTCGTCTCACACAGTCAGTGTGGTTCCTGTCGTCTCACACAGTCAGTGATGGCTCCTGTCGTCTCACACAGTCAGTGATGGTTCCTGTTGCCATACTCACAGCTATTAAATTCATTGAAACCACTGTTACTGACAGTCTCATCATCACTGACTCTCTATCCTCACTACTTGCCCTTGGTACCCTCGACTCAGGTTGTCACGCTCTTGTCTCTGAAGCCAGACACAAATATGCGTGCCTTGTTGACCGGGGTGTCAGGGTCAAACTGTTGTGGATCCCTTCTCACATAGGCCTCATAAAACATGACAGAGTTGATGCCCTCGCCAAACTCGCGTCTAACAAAGACACCGTTGAATACAATTTGGGTCTGTCAAAAAGAACCCTTAAAACTGTAATTAGGCATAGATTACAAGATGTTGTAACCGCGAGATTAAGGTTAGGATATAAGTACCTTTGGCAGTATGTTCCTCAAGCATTCATATGGCCACACACTTAAACACTACGTCCTCGACTGTGTGAAGATAGAACCTTTTAGGGACAGGTCCAAGCACACTGTGTGTGAAATGGCACAACACTTCATCTCTAATGGCAAGATAGCCGAGATATTAAGATTGTATCCACTTTTTTGCACTTAGTAACTATATCAATTCTCATGTACAGAACCAAATACGCAATGTGCTTGAATACCTCTCACGTAAATGTGAATAACAAAGTGTGAGGCCAGATATACTGCCTCACACGCCTGTACTCACGTATTTGTGAATAAGTTACCCTTTATGTATAGAACTAAACAAATAATGTTAATGAAATACTGTGTAACATTCAGTGCCATAATATCCTGACAACGGGGGTTAATTATTATGACCCTTTGTAAACTATACTCTAATCCTTTTGCGCTACCGCTCACAGGATGAGTGTGGGGTGCACAATAAAGTAGCCGCTGTAAGCGGCAAAATCAAAATCAATCCTGTTGTCTCACACAGTCAGTGATGGCTCCTGTCGTCTCACACAGTCAGTGATGGTTCCTGTCGTCTCACACAGTCAGTGATGGCTCCTGTCGTCTCACACAGTCAGTGATGGTTCCTGTCCTCTCACACAGTCAGTGATGGCTCCTGTCGTCTCACACAGTCAGTGATGGCTCCTGTCGTCTCACACAGTCAGTGATGGCTCCTGTCGTCTCACACAGTCAGTGATGGCTCCTGTCGTCTCACACAGTCAGTGATGGTTCCTCTCGTCTCACACAGTCAGTGATGGCTCCTGTCGTCTCACACAGTCAGTGATGGCTCCTGTCGTCTCACACAGTCAGTGATGGCTCCTGTCGTCTCACACAGTCAGTGATGGCTCCTGTCGTCTCACACAGTCAGTGATGGCTCCTGTCGTCTCACACAGTCAGTAAGATGTTGCCTGTCCTCTCTACTTAGTTCTGCTTTGCCTGAGAGGAACGAGATCATCGGCCCCTAAGCCAACTACAGTCGCAGACAAGGACTATGAGGCAAGAGTCACGGAATGCCTCATAGATCTGCTGCTTAACTAACTCATCTAGGGTAGTTACTTTCGTATTAGAATAGTTTCGCATTAGAATAGTTAGGTTATAAAATGTGCATGGAAAAAGCAGTGTTGGAAGGAACGGCGAGATCCCGGGTTCCCGGGATTCCGGGCGTAAGTGGTTATGTTTTTTTTTCCCGGGAATTTGGTTCAAATCCCGGGATTCTTATTGTTATTTCTTATCTCTGATTTGCACTATGTAAAATATAAAAACGCATTGGCAGCCACCAGCTGAGGATATTATGGAAATATCTGTCCAACTATTAGATAGGGTGGAATCAAAAGCATTTCGTCTTATTAACTCTCCTCCTTTAGTCGACAATCTCTCTCCCCTTTCTCTTCGCCGCAATGTTGCTTTACTCTCTCTCTTTTACAGGTACTTTAACGGGCAATGTTCAGGGGATTTGGCATCCTGTGTACCGCCGGTAAGGCCGTGGGTTCGTAACACACGTCTTGCCCGCGGTGCCCACCATTTCTCTGTGGATGTCGGTCACACGAGAATATCCCGTTATAGTACCTCCTTCTTTCCTCACACAGCCAAACTGTGGAATGCTCTGCCTTCTTCTGTGGTTCCATGCTCTTACAATCTGTCTCACTTTAAAAAGCTGGTTTTCCGGCATCTTCGTGGTGTAGATTAATACAGTATAACCTTTTTTTCTATATTTTCAATTTCTTTCCGTTCTTTTTTTTCGCCCCCCAGGCTCCGTTGTGGGTCGTTTGACCTGTGCCCGGGTGGGCTAATTCCCGTAAAAAAAAAGAAAAAAGAAGAACAAATGACACTCACAGATAAACTCAAGGCAGCAATAGAACAGGTTCAGAGTAAAAGTAGAAAGGTGTATGAATGCAAACATATTAGGAAAGAGTTCGATGTGTTTGAGGCAACAGGAGAGAGAACACATAATTTAGAGAAACTATTCCAGGCCCTCATCTCAGTACCACCAACTTCAGTTGAAACAGAAAGGGCATTTTCAGCTGCTGGTCTATTTATTACAAAACTAAGAACAAGGCTCACTGACCGCAGTATTGACTGTTTGTGCTTCTTGGGGAGTTATTTCATGAACAACTATTAGTGTGTGCATGGCTTTGTGTGTGCAAATGATTCTATTCTTTTTTTTCGCAGGTCATTCAAGTGTTCTCTTTAAGTTTTTTGTAGAGTAGGGCTTCCAAATAGCATAGAATAATTCTATTTTTATAATGGCTAACTTTGACTGTCATTCCAAATATCATTGAGTTTCTTTTGTGGCCAACAGAATGAGATTGACCGTTTGTGCTTCTTGAAGAGTTATTTCATGAACAACTTTTGATGTGTACGTGACTGTGTGGCTTGTGTGCACAAATGATTTTATGCTATTATTTTTTTCACAGGTCATTCAAGTGTTCGCTTTAGGTTTTTGTAGAATGTGGCTTCCAAATGCCATTAAATATATAATTCTTATTTTTTATAATAGCTAACTTTGAATGCCATTCCAAATGTCTGTGAGTTTCTTTTATGGCTAACGAAATGAGATTAATTAAAATTTTGCTTGTTTAATCATATTATGTACCTATTTTTACACCTGTATGCAAGTTAATAAAGACAAATTTGCTTCAGTGTAATATAATTTATCAAATCAATTGCCTATCAAATAATATACAGATACTACACGAATGAAGTATAGGGTTAGCATATAGCATTAGTTAGTACAAATGTCACCTGATGCGGGAAATCCCTGGAAATATCCTGTTTTGTCCCAGAATCCCGGGATGCTAAGAAACCCCCAAAACAGGAAACCCCCCACTAATAACGATTGCAGTATCGCCGTTACTTATGAAAATTTGAAACGATATTGGTAACGGCGTTACTTTAGTGGACAATTTCATTCTCTTACTCGTTACTCGTTACTTCTATATTTGAATAAATAAAAGTATATCAACAGTGGAAAAAATGCAGCCGAACAGCTGGATCTAGTGGCAATCGTATTCTAACATGTTTTTCTACCGTCACTCCCTGTCCTTGCCCTGTGGCAATCGTGCAGCAGTGTTGCCGTTTGTGGAATTTCGGGGGCGTGGCGCGGAAAAACAATTGCGCATCGGTGATGGACAGGGAAATGTCTGAATTCTTTTCATGCCACAGTGAAATAATTTCCACACATTTCAATTATGATACTCTTGATATTGAAAATGTAATAAATATGTTCGAAATATATAAAGAAAGTGTTTTCATTTAATTCTTTTATTGTATTAAAAAAAAATTTATTGGTTAATAGCAAGTCGTTATTTAAGAGAGAACTGTGGATAGTTGATGAATCACGAGTAACAACATCAAAAAAAAAAATTATTATTCGACCTTTTGCTACGGGAAGTGTCTACATACAACAGCCATCCTAGTTTCGTTAATTTTACTTTTAAGGCAACAGAACCCTATTTGGGGAATTACTGTATAGTATTTACTTATTATTTGAGTATTTGTTGATAATGTTTGAGCTTTAATTTATCAAATTGTAATAAAAATGCAACTTTAGATCCTAATTGCCAAAATTATGATAAATATTACCCCAAAATATTTTTATAGTTTTATGATAATTTTACTTTACAAATCCTATAAAGGCCGGATCAGTGCAGAGACAATATCAATAAATCACAATTATCTAGTGTACTATAGTATGTGAATTAATGTTGTGAAGCCCAAGAAAGGGTCATTGGATTTATGAACTCAAGTGAGGACAGATCTGCTGAAGCGTTGTATAAACATGATAGTTGCGGGATAATAAAATTTTACGAGAAAATGGGAAAAAAAGCTGATAATTAGGGATCACGTCAATGTAAGGTGTTTAGTAATTTATCCCAAACTCAGTTATATTAATAGTTATATGACCTGTGTGTATATTATGTATGTTGTATGTATACCATGTATGTACTCTATATATACACATTATTTCTCTAGTCAGTAGCGTGTGGTAATGCCCCGGTTTCATGTCACCACATGCTTAGATAAACGTGCCTGGCGACATCTGGAAGCTGCTAGTATACCACTTACCACATGTCGCCTGAGAGGTCAGAGTGAGGTCAGTTGACCCATACAGGAGTATAGGAACTACCTGCGCTTGTAAGCGCACCTTGTATATTTCCTTTGAATAGAACCTAGAAAACTCTACAGGTGTTTATGTTCGCCCCTGTAGTTAGAACCAAGTACCCCGAACATCTCCATGGCGCAGTGATCGATTAAGTGGAAATAAGTGCATTCGTGTAAAATCAAGACCAGTAGATCTCCTCCGTCAACTCCGTCAACCGTCGCCATTGTCTCCCCCAAAAATTCGTTTGAATGACCAACGAGTTTTGAGCAGTGTGCAGTGACCGCAATTTCCTGTGAAGTGTCTTTAAGTGCCCCTCGTGTGTGTGTAGTGTTAAAGTTTGTGTCCTTGTTTTAAAGGATTCCCTAAGGTGGAAGGCTGATATAGGGCATTTGTGAGGAGTGTACTGTCCCAGGCTGCCTCGCCTCCCTCCGCGCTCCACCGCGCCTACACACACCAACCCACGCACGAACATACTGACCGCGGTCATTTCTTCATATATATATATATATATATATATATATATATATATATATATATATATATATATATATATATATATATATATATATATATATATATATATAAGTTACTTATCTGTGTATTCAATTAATTTTGTTGTCTCAGATCTGTTTGATACGACGGGCTGACCGGTCAACACTGATTTGAGATACAATATACAGATAAAGTAATTATGCCCCGGGCCTCATGCAGCGGTGTCCCGAGCGCCCGGATGAATCAGACGGATGACAGCTCTACAGAGATGGATGACCAGTCAGAGCGCGACGCCCCACCCTCTCCCAACACATCTCCCAGCCACACCCCTCGACCCTCAGCCTCGTCCTCAGAGATAATTGCTCTGATGAAGCTTATGAGGGAGGAGAGGCACGAAGACGAAGCGAAAAGACGTGCTGAGGACCACCAACTGAGATTGGAAGATAACGAACGGTTTGCAGCTTTGATATCTAGCCTTACTGCTAATCAAGCCCTTGGCCCTTCCACTACTCCGGTACCGACTGGCTCAGATACCTCGTCAATGCTCTCTACCAAAGTGGTTGTCCAACCCCCACCCACCTTGAAGCCTGATGAGACTTTCCAGACTTTTCGTGAGTAGTGGCGACGGCGGACTGATTATGCTACAATGGTGGATCTCCAGAGCTTGCCACACCGTGCCACAGCCTAAACAGCTCATTCAGCTACGTATGTGCCTGTCTCTGGGAACGCAGCATGTGTTGGAACATACGTTGCAAGTGCCCCTGACGTCTTTGTTGTCTGTAGAGGAGGTACTGGATGTTCTAGAACGACACATCAAGGGTCAGCGGAATGAAGCTCTCCGCAGGAGGGAAGTGTTCAGCTGTAGACAGATGGAGGGCGAGACTTTTGATGATTTCTACGTATGACTCAAGAGAGCCTCGGAAGAGATAGACATATGTTCCGGTAATCACCAGCAGTGCGAGGAGACCCAGTTGAAGCAGGTGATCCTGATGGGTGTTAAGGACGAGGAGCTTGTCCAACGCCTCACCTCCTTCGACTCTTCCTCTCCTCTTAAGGATGTGTTGACAGTATGTCGCTCCTACGAGGCTGCCAGGTGTGCTACCTCTGCCATCCGAGCTCCCCCTACAGCCGTAAAGGCTATGTCCCAATACAAGAAAGACAAGAAGTCTGCCCCAACGCCTACGCCCACCACGCCCACGCCCGGCTCCCTTTGCAACAGCTGTGGTAGGCAGCACGGAACACAGGTGTGTCCAGCTGCCGAGTCTACCTGCGACAGTTGTGACCGCAAGGGCCACTGGTCACTTACAGTACGGTGCCCAGCCAAACACATACAGTGCAATGTGTGTGGCCGTCTGGGCCACTACGACAAGTGTTGCCCGACCAAAAAACCCAAGGGACAGCGTTGGCGAAAGCAGCAGCGCCCTTCCACCAGTGAGGGCCGCCCACAGTCGCCAAATCAGAGGCACGACGACCCTGGACAAAGCCCGACCCATATTAGGAGGGTGTACTCCTCGCGTCCCAGACCAAAGTTCCCCAGCACGTCAGTGTCATCGTGACCTACGGCAGCGAGTCATCCTGTCTCGAGATGCTGCCCGACACCGGCGCTGAGGCTACGGTCCCCAGCATTTGCAATACTTGGGGCCCTCTCCAAGTGATCTAGGACCACCTCCCAAGGACCTCCGCGTCACGGCAGACGGTTCACAGATGGCCCCGGCCCTAGGTTCACTCTATGCACATGTCACCTTTGGCAACAGGTCGTGTCAAGCCTGGATTGACGTGCATAATGGTGTCCCGACTCCTTTGCTGTCCTACAGACATTGCCAAGAGTTGGCCATCATCTCCCAGGACTTCCCAACACCGATTCTCGAGGTAAAATACGCCAACAGGGTGCACGAAGGGAGCAGCAACTACCCTGCTGCCGCCCTACCCTTACCTCTGGCCAGTGACACCTCTCCTTCGGTAGTTGTCCCTGCTGCTTCACGTCCCCACGCCTTGGCTCGCCTCCACGACAGTCACCGTGGAGCCGAGGCCACCAATCGGCGTGCAAGACAGACTGTGTTCCGGCCTGGCATCGACCCCGACATCTCCAATGCTGTCCAGGCGTGTAAGCCCCGCCAAGTACTACAACCCAGCCAGCAGCAGGAACCCTTCATGAGTGACGACAACCCCACCCGCCCCTTTGAGTCTGTGTCGGCTGACTTTTTCTGTGTGTCAGGAGAGGCCTTCCTGGTTATCGTCGACCGTCTCTCTGGTTGGCCGGTTGTCATCAAGTGCGGTAATGATACGACATCTGCCGCCACCATCAGCAAGTTCCGCCACTACTTCCGTTACGTGGGCGTTCCTGTATGCCTGCGAACCAACAGAGGGCCCCAGTTCACAAGCCGGGACTTTGCTGCGCTCCTCGACCGATGGGGAGTCCGGCATGTGTTGTCACCGCCTCATTACCTGCAGTCCAACGGCCACGCTGAGGCTGCTGTCAAATCCCTGAAGCACCTCATCCTCAAAGTGGCCCCTTCTGGGAATATTGACTGCGAGGCCTTCGACCAGGGTCTCCTTGAGCTCCGCAACACACCCAATTACACCGGACGCTCCCCTGCCCAGGTCTTGTATGGACGCCCCCTCCGTTCTTGTGTCCCTGTTCACCCTCAATCCTTCTCCAAGGAGTGGCAGGCCAAGACAGAGGATTGTGATCGCCGAGCCGCCGAACTTATTCAAGACGTCGTCGTCCGCCACAACGACCACGCCCGTCCTCTCCCCAGGTTGAGTGTCAGCACCCAAGTCCGTGTCCACGACCCGACCTCCCTACGTTGGGACAAAGTGGGCGTAGTCATGGGTCTCGGCAGGTCACGGGACTACCAGGTGCGGTTACCCAGCGGTCGGGTGTGGTGGAGGAACCGCCGTTTCCTCCGCCCCGTAACGCATTCCGCTGACCCTATCACCAGTGCTGAGTCCCATATCCCCCCCCCAGTGATTAAGCCCCTCGACGCTCAGAACGGATCCACAGGAAAAGGTCCGCTCAAGACTTTGCGATGAGCGTATAGGGGGAGGGGAGGTGTATGTATATTATGTATGTTGTATGTATACCATGTATGTACTCTATATATACACATTATTTCTCCAGTCAGTAGCGTGTGGCAATGTGTCACCCCTGATAAATGTGCCTGGCGACATCTGGAAGCTGTTAGTATACCACTTACCACATGTCGCCTGAGAGGTCAGAGTGAGGTCAGTTGACCCATACAGGAGTGTAGGAACTACCTGCGCTTGTAAGCGCACCTTGTATATTTCCGTTGAATAGAACCTACAAAACTCTACAGGTGTTTATGTTCGCCCCTGTAGTTAGAACCAAGTACCCCGAACATCTCCATGACCAACATCATGTACATAAAAAATTACCGGTAACGGTAACTTGTTACCTTTTTAAGATATAACGGCAGTGGTAATGGCTTTACTTTTAGAAATTAACACGCACAACACTGGGAAAAGGTATGGCTATAAGGGGAGGTTGGAGGCTTTAATTAAAGAAATAGTTGTAGTAGTAGTAGTAGTGTGTGTGTGTGTGTGTTAGCGTTATTAAGTAACCAATCATATGCTTTCCTGTGAATCACGTCATCAGAATCCATGGTGCCAAAATCACTAAAAATATCCTGTGAAATTTGGCAGTTACAAGCAACAACAACCAGCTCGGATGTCAACATTTCGATTAGCCTGAGACAGCTAGACAGGTGTTGGATCCAACCATGATCGGTGTTTTATCCCCTTAACACCTTTAGATTGTTCCCGCCAACTATGTTATCACCCCCTCGAATCCAGGTGTGTAGTGTAAATAACAGTTGCTTAATCTTCACTACAGAGTAGACAGGGAGAACAAGTAGCCGAGGTGGTGGGAGTAGGACTGACTTGGTATCCTAGGGTTAAGATTAGGGTAGACATCACCTGTTTTTGATGGAGCCCCCAACAGCAGGCGATGGTTTTCCACCAATCAGGCGCCATCTCATGATACATGTTCTTACTAGTTGACTGCTGGTTAACTAGTGGTTTAGGTAGTGTGAAGTAAGCCGAGCAGATAAAGGTGACAATGCAGTGTATATACATGGAAGTGTGACCCTTCTATGGGCCTAATTATTAAAGTTATTAAAAAGGTGGGACTAGAATCGAACTTAATCTACACATTGTTCATACTAGGAAATGGGTGGAAGTTTGGGAGATACCCGTATCCACCCCCTCCACACTTTATAAAAATAAAAATAAGAAAGTGAAAGTCAGTCTAGAACGGGACATAATTCCTGAAATATTCAACAAAATATAACAGTAACAAGATGCGACCGAGAATAATGTGATTTTAAAGACACAGGAAGTTTGGTAATAGGTAGTCATGGTAACTTATCTTGTCAGCCAGAAACCAAAGTACTGTATGTGTGTAGTTACACGAGTAAATCAAAAGGAATGAACATGAAATACAGAAGAAAAAAATAACCTGGTGTGTGTATATACCAGTGTTAGAGCCACCTTGAATGTATAAAGCAGTGTCAAAGCCACTTGGTGTATATATACCAGTCTCAAAATCATCTGGTGTGTATATACCAGTGTTAGAGCCACCTTGAATGTATAAAGCAGTGTCAAAGCCACTTGGTGTATATATACCAGTCTCAAAATCATCTGGTGTGTATATACCAGTGTTAGAGCCACCTTGCAAACATATACCGGTGTTAGAGCCAACTGGTGTGTATATTATAATAATAATGGCTGCCCCTCGTGTACGAGGATGACCGGCCCAAGGGCACACCTAGGCGTGAATTTGATTAAGGTGTAGAATCTGTCGCCAACACAACAACCACACCCAAAGTTAACAAGTTGCGTGACCCAGTGTCAAGGAACAGTTCGAGAAGACCGGACAACTCGCCAACTGCACTGGCTAACCATTACCCCGAACACCATCCTCAAATAAATTACCATTCAGGTTCCCAATTATATGTACTGTTAGGGCCACCTGGTATATATATATATATATATATATATATATATATATATATATATATATATATATATATATATATATATATATATATATATATATATATATATATATATATATAATTACTCTTGAAACACACCACTTTGTGTTGTAATACAACTATTGTGATATAACTATGTGAAGCCTGGAACGCAAAGCAAGTGTAATGTAGATCGTAAAGAAGAAGGACGCAATAACAAGTTTTAAAGTAGATGGTAGAGTAAATAATGGTTGACACGGTAACAAGTGTGAAGTAGATAGTAGAGTAAATAATGGTTGACACGGTAATAAGTGTGAAGTAGATAGTAGAGTAAATAATGGTTGACACGGTAATAAGTGTGAAGTAGATGGTAGAGTAAATAATGGTTGACACGGTAACAAGTGGGAAGTAGATGGTAGAGTAGATGTCTCACACAGTAACAATATTGTTGTCCACTTTAACTACTAAGTTACTAACTCCTGGACACACTGCTAACAGTTTCTCAAAATATAACTGACAACAATAATAACACTAGTCAACAGCCAAAATGGTTCACATATGAGATCATGCTCACACAACTAATTTCATATTGCTGAATTCGAATCTGATATTTGTTTTGTTCTATCAGACCAGGTTTTATAAAAAAATCAATAGGTACAAATATTTAATATTCCATCACGTGTCGTGCAAAAGATGAGATTATCTCATGTGACTGTGCTTTCATGACTAATTTCATATTAATGAATATTAATTGGAGGTTTCATTCTACCATCAGACCTACTTTCTTAAAGAATAAAAAAAATAGTAAATATAGTAACATTATCGCGTCATGCAAGATACAATTTTAAACCTATCACAGATAAGCTCATAAAAAATTGTACCAAAAAACATAAGTTCAAATCCTTTATAATGACAAAATATGAAGTTCTAAAAGTGCTTCTGAACTTTACTCTTTCTCTTGTACAGCTTGCTCTCTTCTCGTTGCAGTGTCCAGCAATAGTCGCCCATCATGTTAGGACTGAATTGTCCCTGATATCTGCTCTCCATTATGGCGATATCTTGATGAAATCTTTCGCCGTGTTCATCACTAACGTCTCCAAGGTTACCTGGGAAAAATTCAATATGAGAGTGGAAAAAATGCAATTTCAAGGACATCCTTGCTCCCAATGCATGATAATTCTGAAGCATGGTTGTTACGATTTCTTTGTAGTTGTCAGCACGATAGTTTCCAAGAAAATTCTTTGACACATTGACAAATGATTCCCATGCTTTTTTCTCCAGTTGGTTCAATGTTTTGGTGAATTCGCTATCATTAACTAGTATACGAATTTGTTGTCCATTCAAGACACCTGCTTTCAACTTGGCTTCGGAAACTACACCACCTAGTTTCTGAGATAAGTATAGAGTCCCAGCACCGAATTGATCCATAGCTTTGATGAAATTTTTAGCCAAACCGAGCTTTAGATGCAGTGGAGGCAAAATATCTTTTCTGGATCTACAAGCGGATTGTGAGCACAGTTAAACCTTCCAGGCACATCTCTTGGTCTTGTCGGCCAATCCTTTCTCACATAGTGCTCTGCATCAGCTCTGCTGTTCCACAAGCACAAAAAGCACATGTGCTTTGTGTAGCCACTCTGAAGGCCCAGTAGTAAACTGATGACTTTGAGATCGCCACATATCTTCCACTGGTGTTTCTCATACTCTATAGCGGCCAACAGAATTTTCATTGTTTCATAGCTCTCAGTCATTTTTGTTGCGTGTGCTATTGGGACAGATGGAAGCCGATTGCCATTGTGTAAAAGAACAGCTTTCAGAGAGTCTTTTCCTGAGTCTATAAACAGCCTCCAATCCTCTGTCTTGTATGTTTCAGACTTGCAGAGTTGTTGCACGAGAGATACTGCGTCCTCGCAATAACAAAGGTTGTTTGCCATCTTGAAAAATGCAGACAGCTGTCTATGTCGGTAACGCGCTGTAGTGATATGCACTCCATCTTCTAGCAGGTTACGCTGCTTTAGTCTGGATCCCAAAACTTCAGCCTTTTCTTACAAGAGTATTAAAAACAGACAACAACCATAATCTTACAAGAGTATTAAAAGCTGACAACAATAATAATCTTACAAGAGTATTAAAAACAGACAACAACAATAATCTTACAAGAGTATTAAAAACTGACAACAATAATAATCTTACAAGAGTATTAAAAACAGACAACAACAATAATCTTACAAGAGTATTAAAAACTGACAACAATAATAATCTTACAAGAGTATTAAAAACAGACAACAACAATAATCTTACAAGAGTATTAAAAACTGACAACAATAATAATTAATCTTACAAGAGTATTAAAAACAGACAACAACAATAATCTTACAAGAGTATTAAAAACAGACAACAACAATAATCTTACAAGAGTATTAAAAACTGACAACAATAATAATTAATCTTACAAGAGTATAAAAAACAGACAACAACAATAATCTTACAAGAGTATTAAAAACTGACAACAATAATAATTAATCTTACAAGAGTATTAAAAACAGACAACAACAATAATCTTACAAGAGTATTAAAAACTGACAACAATAATAATCTTACAAGAGTATAAAAAACAGACAACAACCATAATCTTACAATAGTATTAAAAACTGACAACAATAATAATTAATCTTACAAGAGTATTAAAAACAGACAACAACAATAATCTTACAAGAGTATTAAAAACTGACAACAATAATAATCTTACAAGAGTATTAAAAACAGATAACAACAATAATCTTACAAGAGTATTAAAAACAGACAACAACAATAATCTTACAAGAGTATTAAAAACAGACAACAACAATAATCTTACAAGAGTATTAAAAACTGACAACAATAATAATTAATCTTACAAGAGTATTAAAAACAGACAACAACAATAATCTTACAAGAGTATTAAAAACTGACAACAATAATAATTAATCTTACAAGAGTATTAAAAACAGACAACAACAATAATCTTACAAGAGTATTAAAAACTGACAACAATAATAATCTTACAAGAGTATAAAAAACAGACAACAACCATAATCTTACAATAGTATTAAAAACTGACAACAATAATAATTAATCTTACAAGAGTATTAAAAACAGACAACAACAATAATCTTACAAGAGTATTAAAAACTGACAACAATAATAATCTTACAAGAGTATTAAAAACAGACAACAACCATAATCTTACAAGAGTATTAAAAACAGACAACAATAATAATCTTACAAGAGTATTAAAAACAGACAACAATAATAATCTTACAAGAGTATTAAAAACAGATAACAACAATAATCTTACAAGAGTATTAAAAACAGACAACAACAATAATCTTACAAGAGTATTAAAAACAGACAACAACAATAATCTTACAAGAGTATTAAAAACAGACAACAACAATAATCTTACAAGAGTATTAAAAACTGACAACAATAATAATCTTACAAGAGTATTAAAAACTGACAACAACCATAATCTTACAAGAGTATTAAAAACTGACAACAATAATATTCTTACAAGAGTATTAAAAACTGACAACAATAATAATCTTACAAGAGTATTAAAAACAGACAACAACAATAATCTTACAATAATATTATAAAATATCAACTAACAAAATAAACAATAACAACAACAACACAACATATACACAGGAGAAAGATCAGTAAAGTGAAACGTGATGATTTACGACCAAATTTACAACAAGAACAAATTGTAAAATATATAAATTATATTTTATATGAATTTGGGTAAAATATATCCTGGACTATATGACAGACGATTATTTTTGTATCATGTATGAAATCTGCCTGAATAATTGAGGCTCTAGCGAGGATATAAAATACTGTAGTTGAGTGAAGGATTAGTTTATGAAAGAGGCAAATCTCTGTCACCAAAACCATCAAACTGTGGAAACATTGGTAAATCCAGACTCGCGAATTCTCATTCTAATACATTTATAAAAGTATTTCAATTCGAATCAACAATGAAAAAAAAATCAAGGCAATTACAACCTATTCAAAAGGGGAGAGAGAGAGAGAGAGAGAGAGAGAGAGAGAGAGAGAGAGAGAGAGAGAGAGAGAGAGAGAGAGAGAGAGAGAGAGAGAGAGAGAGAGAGAGAGAGAGAGAGAGAGAGAGAGAGAGAGAGAGAGAGAGAGAGAGAGAGAGAGAGAGAGAGAGAGAGAGATTTTTAATTTAATATCTTCAGGCAGTAATATCAGTTCGACAATAACCATTAGTGAATAACACCAAACAGTTTTTACTTCTCTAATTAATTAAACTTAGACCATTAATTTAATAAGCCCAGATATTCTCTATCTCATATAATACTGACCACACACTAACTCCTCCAGTGTTGTGAGCTGACCACACACTAACTCCTCCAGTGTTGTGAGCTGACCACACACTAACTCCTCCAGTGTTGTGAGCTGACCACACACTAACTCCTCCAGTGTTGTGAGCTGACCACACACTAACTCCTCCAGTGTGTGAGCTGACCACACACTACCTCCAGTGTTGTGAGCTGACCACACACTAACTCCCTCCAGTGTTGTGAGCAGACCACACAGTAATCCCTCCAGTGTTGTGAGCTGACCACACACTAACTCCTCCAGTGTTGTGAGCAGACCACACACTAACTCCCTCCAGTGTTGTGAGCTGACCACACACTAACTCCTCCACTGTGTGAGCAGACCACACACTAATCCCTCCAGTGTTGTGAGCTGACCACACACTAACTCCTCCAGTGTTGTGAGCAGACCACACACTAACTCCTCCAGTGTTGTGAGCTGACCACACACTAACTCCTCCAGTGTTGTGAGCAGACCACACACTAACTCCTCCACAGTGTGAGCAGACCACACAACTCCTCCAGTGTTGTGAGCAGACCACACACTAACTCCTCCACAGTTGTGAGCAGACCACACAGTAACTCCTCCAGTGTTGTCAGCTGACCACACAGTAACTCCTCCAGTGTTGTGAGCTGACCACACACTAACTCCTCCAGTGTTGTCAGCTGACCACACAGTAACTCCTCCAGTGTTGTGAGCAGACCACACACTAACTCCTTCAGTGTTGTGAGCTGACCACACACTAACTCCTCCAGTGTTGTGAGCTGACCACACACTAACTCCTCCAGTGTTGTGAGCTGACCACACACTAACTCCTCCAGTGTTGTCAGCTGATCACACACTAACTCCTCCAGTGTTGTCAGCTGACCACACACTAACAACTCCAGTGTTGTGAGCTGACGACACAGTAACTCCTCCAGTGTTATGAGCTGACCACACACTAACTCCTCCAGTGTTGTGAGCTGACCACACACTAACTCCTGTGGCAATGTTAAAGTATGGAGGATATTAACATTCACTGGTGCGTGTGTCCTCTCCACTAACTATAATTTTCTGACGTCTAAATGTTTGTGTTTAACATTTCGACTTTCAGTTTTATACAAACTTGTGACCCGAGTCTTGAGTGCAAGTGTAATATGACTCTTGCATTAATGAGAGGTCGAGGCAATGGCAAAATATTCACGAAAAATTACAAGGGATAATTTCAACATCCTGCAGGAGTTTCCTACTTCAACTCGACTCAGTGAGCATAATGTTTCAGTTGTCGGTAAAACTTGATTCGGTGAGCAAAATTCCCAAGTTCCCGTTGAAACTGGAGTCACTGAATATGAGTCAGTTCCTTGATGCCAAAGTTTCGCTTAAACTGAGGTCATCGAACATAGTTCGTCACGTTGTCGTATAAATTGAAGTCAGCGATCATAAATGCCTCACATATTGAAGTTATTGAGCATAAGTATTTACTTTATTTTCACAAATTGGAGTCAGTGAACATAATGTCTCAGTTTGGCAATAAACCCGGAGTCATTGAGGATATATCCCCAGTTTGTTACTCACATGATGTTAGCCATCATGAAATATCAGTTTAGGTTGAAAAAGACTGTCAGCATAATACCTCAGTTTTACCCTCAAACTGAAGTCAGCGAATATAATACATCAATTTGTTGCTGAAACTGGAATAAAAAAGCATAATGAATCAGTTTAACAATTATACGTGAGTCGGCAAGCATTATTTCCTAGTTTCTCGTTCAAACAGGAGTCAACAAGTGCAATGCCTGAGATTGCCACTAAAACTGGAGTCAGCGAGCATAATACCTGTACAGGGTACTACTGTTTTACGCTCAAACTGGCGTCATAAAATATATTACGCTTGTTGCCGCTGATTAGGCGAGCATAATACTTCAGTTTATTGTTCAAAATTAGACCATTTGGTATGACACCTCAATTTGCCACTCAAACTGAAATCAGTGAAGCTACTGTCTTAATTTACTGCTCATAATATAACATTTATCCAATTCGCTAACTGCACTGGCTAAACATTACCCCGGAATACGATCCGCAAATCTATAAACATCCAGGTTCCCAATTACTACTGGTTAGACAGAGGCAAATGGCGGAAAGAAACTTGCTCATAGTTACAACGCCCAGACATACAACCTTCCAAATACCGTACATAAAACACTTAATCAAATGTATAAAAATGCTGTATGTAACATCTAGCTTCCACATACAGTAAAACCTTCAAACATATACATAAAAACCATCAACATTCAGATTTACAACCATCCGACCGACATCCACATACACAGCACAACCATCCGACATCCACATACACAGCACAACTCTCCACCATCCACATACACAGCACAACTCTCCACCATCCACACACACAGCACAACTCTCCACCATCCACATATACAGCACAACTCTCCAACATCCACGTATACAGCACAACTCTCCACCATCCACATATACAGCACAACTCTCCAACATCCACGTATACAGCACAACTCTCCACCATCCACATACACAGCACAACTCTCCAACATCCACACACACAGCACAACTCTCCACCATCCACATATACAGCACAACTCTCCAACATCCACGTATACAGCACAACTCTCCACCATCCACATATACAGCACAACTCCAACATCCACGTATACAGCACAACTCTCCAACATCCACATACACAGCACAACCTCCAACATCCACGTATACAGCACAACTCTCCAACATTCACATATACAGCACAACTCTCCAACATTCACATATACAGCACAACTCTCCAACATCCACATATACAGCACAACTCTCCAACATCCACATATACAGCACAACTCTCCAACATTCACATATACAGCACAACTCTCCAACATCCACATATACAGCACAACTCTCCAACATCCACATACACAGCACAACTCTCCACCATCCATATATACAGCACAACTCTCCAACATCCACATACACAGCACATCTCTCCACCATCTACACACACAGCACAACTCTCCAACATCCACACACACAGCACAACTCTCCAACATCAACATATACAACACAACTCTCCAACATTCACATATACAGCACAACTCTCCAACATCCACACACACAGCACAACTCTCCACCATCCATATATACAGCACAACTCTCCAACATCCACACACACAGCACAACTTCCAACATCAACATATACAGCACAACTCCAACATTCACATATACAGCACAACCTCCAACAACCACACACACAGCACAACCTCCACCATCCATATATACAGCACAACCTCCAACATCCACACACACAGCACAACTCTCCAACATCAACATATACAACACAACCTCCAACATTCACATACACAGCACAACTCTCCAACATCCACACACACAGCACAACTCTCCACCATCCATATATACAGCACAACTCTCCAACATCCACATACACAGACACATCTCCACCATCTACATAAACAGCACAACTCTCAACATCCACACACACAGCACAACTCTCCAACATCAACATATATTGCACAACTCTCCAACATCCACACACACAGCACAACTCTCCAACATCAAACATATATACAACACAACTCCAACATTCACATATACAGCACAACCTCCAACATCCACATATACAACACAACTCTCCAACATTCATACAGCACAACTCTCCAACATTCACATATACAGCACAAATCTCCAACATCCACACACACAGCACAACCTCCAACATCAACATATACAGCACAACCAACATTCACATATACAGCACAACTCTCCAACATCAACATATACAGCACAATTCTCCAACATCAACATATACAACACAACTCTCCAACATTCACATATACAGCACAACCTCCAACATCAACATATACAGCACAACTCTCCAACATCAACATATACAACACAACTCTCCAACATTCACATCCAACATCCAACATATCAACATATACAGCACAACTCTCCAACATTCACATACACAGCACAACTCTCCAACATCCACATATACAGCACAACTCTCCAACATCCACACATACAGCACATCTCTCCACCATCCACATATACAGCACAACTCTCCAACATCCACATATACAGCACAACTCTCCAACATTCACATATACAGTACAACTCTCCAACATCCACATATACAGCACAACTCTCCAACATCCACACATACAGCACAACTCTCCACCATCCACATATACAGCACAACTCTCCAACATTCACATATACAGCACAACTCTCCAACATCCACATATACAGCACAACTCTCCACCATCCACATATACAACACAACTCTCCAACATTCACATATACAGCACAACTCTCCAACATCCACATATACAGCACAACTCTCCACTATCCACATATACAATCCTCCATCATCCATATACAGGTTGTATCACGGCTAACGCCCAAATTTCAGTAGCTGATTCCTGCGGTCAGTTACATTCAGATATGCCAAATAAACATGGCTCCGATTCACAGCGGTAACAGAACTAATGTAATGGGTAAATGTAACGCTCCGGTGAGAGACGCTCTGTCACTCAGCCTCAGGTGATACAACCCCCCCTTTATCCCTGTATGGTGTCAATATTCTTGCAATTTGTCATTACGAATCACAAAGCCTAAAATGCAAGCCGCTACATCAATAACTCCAACGCTAGCTAAAGTGTGGGTCGGAGGTGCGCGTGTTGCCGGAGTGTCATGCCAATAATCAAATTGGCCAAGAGCACACCGTTTACATTCTCGAAAAAGAAATATGTACTTTGTCGAATATTTGATGCTGAAAGACGAGTGGATGACCCTGAGGTTCTTCTTATGGTCACCCAGTCCATGGCCAAAAGAACCAAGGTATGTGTGTGCAAGCTCAAGGCGACTATTTTGAACACTTATACAGTGAACAGTACTAGGCAATACTATAACTACTATGCAAATTGTATAATGTCAAAACATGTACCAATAAACAACCTCCTATTGTTCACATCGTCTTTATTTCATTAGGTTCACATCTGTCCATGTTTCCGTAACCAGTGAGAATCGAACCTTATTCATATAATATTTATAAATTCTGAGTGGAACAAACCAAGAATCAAACTACTTATTTTTTGACATAAAGTCGTGGTACACCCTGGTATACCACCATTAAACACTCACATTAAGTCGTGGTACACCCTGGTATACCACCATTAAACACTCACATTAAGTCGTGGTACACCCTGGTATACCACCATTAAACACTCACATAAAGTCGTGGTACACCCTGGTATACCACCATTAAACACTCACATTAAGTCGTGGTACACCACCATGGTATACCACCATTAAACACTCACATTAAGTCGTGGTACACCTGGTATACCACCATTAAACACTCATTAAGGGTACACCCTGGTATACCACCATTAAACACTCACATTAAGTCGTGGTACACCCTGGTATACCACCATTAAACACTCACATTAAGTCGTGGTACACCCTGGTATACCACCATTAAACACTCACATAAAGTCGTGGTACACCCTGGTATACCACCATTAAATACTCACATTAAGTCGTGGTACACCCTGGTATACCACCATTAAACACTCACATAAAGTCGTGGTACACCCTGGTATACCACCATTAAACACTTATATAAATAAAACCTTCATCGCCACAACCATCCAAAAACCACAGCCTCCCAACAACCACAACCTCCCAACAACCACTACCTTCCAACATCCACGACCCTTCAACAACCACAACCTTCCAACACACACAAGCTTCCAACATCCACAATCTTCCATTAACCACAGCCCCCAACGACCACAACAACCACAACCCTCCAACACCCACAACCTTCCAACACGCACACAAAATCATCCAACATCCCTCCAATACCTACAACCCTTCAACAACCAGAACCCTCCAACACAACAACCTTACAACAAACACAACCTTACTAAAACACAACCGTCCAACAACCACAATCCTCTAACACCCACAACCTTCAAACATCCACAACCTTCCAGCAACCATAACCCTCTAACAACCACAATTTTCCAACAACCACAACCCTTCAACGACCACAACACTCCATCACCCACATTCAGTATACAACTAAAACAGGATATTTTTTTCAAGGCGTCTTTAGTGTATATATGTTAATGTTAAAGTCAAATAACCCTTATGAGAAACTAAATACGTCTTGTGAAACTGACAAATGTGGTGAGCATTGTACAAACTGCCTCAAACCCTTCCCGCAATTATTGGCCAACTTTGTTTTACTTTCATCAGTTGTGGACAAGAAAAATATACACGAGTTAATGAAGAAATAAATGTTTAAGCGAGTACACAATGTGAAGGATCGTGTGAACCTGGTTTAACCGCATCCTTCTTCCCCCCCCCCCCCTTCTCTTTTACACGAGTATCAAACACAAGGATAAAACAAAGCTTGTAGTAGGAATTTGTTTTTCATCTTTGATTGAACGTGAAGTTTGGTGCTCATAAGTTATTAGCAAAAATTAAAGTTTAAAACCTATAATATAAATAAGTTTATCAACACACTTTCTAATGCTCTCTGTCAGTTGTATCTGATACTCCTGTCAGAGTCACTGTTTACTGTTACAGTCACCACTAATAAAGCTTTGTACCGTTAAACCTGTTACTGTTAAAATAACTGTTAACATTAATAAGGAAGGCTTTGGTATAAAACTCGTCATCAGTGTCCTATATTTTATTATCTTATTATATGACTTCACACACACACACACACACACGTGTTGCATAATATATTATATTCTTCACTAAATAGAAAATACTTGAACGCATTTATAATAAATATTCATTGTGAAGAAGGTTGGATCATAGTGGGAAGGTTGGACCGTAGTGGGGAAGTTTGGACCATACTGGGGAAGTTTGGACCATAGTGGGGAAGGTTGGACCATAGTGGGGAAGGTTGGACCATAGTGGGGAAGTTTGGACCATAGTGGGGAAGGTTGGACCATAGTGGGGAAGGTTGGACCATAGTGGGGAAGGTTGGACCATGGTGGAGAAGACTGCACTATGGTGGGGAAGGCTGCACTATGGTGGGGAAGGTTGGACCACGGTGGGGAAGGCGGAGCCAAAGTGAGAATGGACCACGGCCCAGTAATGAAACAATTAAAGTGTCTCATTTATGTTCACCCTTGACAACAACGATGGTGGCCTCTGATTGGTGGATTATTTACAGCCGCCCCGTGAAGACTACTAATGAGCTATTCTGATTGGAGGATTATTTAAGGCACTCATAGTCGACTATCAATGGGCTAACCTGATTGGCGGATTAATTAACAGCACTCCCTGGGTTCCCCCGAATTGTCCAGCTAACTACTAGTTCAATGTTCAGTTTTGAAACTTAGTGATGACGTATAATTTAACAACAATTATTTCATGTTTCAAAAGCAGAGCATCGGGAGAAATACTGGTAAACTAAACATAATAAAATAAAATTAATGAATCTAATACTGCAGCCAATAGTTATTAGGTTAAGATTATTTTATATGCGATTATATAATATAACATATTTGGGATATTCTCATTTTTATCTTTTATCATCAACACAAATATACTGAAAAAAAAACGAATGGACGGACTTACGTACTGTACATACAACATACAGAGGCAGATAGACAGAAAGACAGGAATGGACAGAATAATATAAGATCACACCTTTTCCCTCCATGTTTACCAACACACCAGAGATTTATTCCAGTGTTTGTTTACTTCTTCAAGTCAATATTTACCAGGTGTAACTACATGTTGCCAGTGTGGCAGCCAAGTGGATACAACGCTCGCTTCCTCTCCTAAGGGTCGCTGCATCGATCCAGGAGCACTCCCACTCCACCCAGTTGCATCCCTAAGTCTACAATTGGGGAAGGAAAGGCGGACGAGTGCGGTGTCGATTCCCTGCTTCCTTAACCTAGTACATAATAACGTGTGCTGTATCCATATTTTCGCCCCCTAGGCCCCGATGTGGGTTAGTGACCTGTGCCTGGGTGGACTAATCCCCGTAAAAAAAAAAAAAAACACAGTCATGCCGATGGAACCAATTTTCAGAGGCAAATATGCTATATACTGAGATCATCAGGTGTGAGTATAACCACATGTTATATATACTGACGTCATAAAGTGTGAGCATTACCACAAGAATTATACTGACGTCCTAATGTGTGAATATTATCACATATCATATACTGACGTCCCAATGTGTGTGTGTATTATGATATAACATATACTGATGTTATACTGCGTGAGTATTACCACGTGTCATATACCGATGTAATAGTGTTTAAGTGGAAAGAACACTCACCGAAGCTCCAGCAGAAATTTAATAAGCAAATGATATTTTAAAAGGTAGCGCTTTATCACGCCATCAAAGTTATGTATTATCAGATTTTGATTTATAAGTTAAGTTCTCCCGCAAATATTACAACAGGAAACAATGGAAAGTTTATTTTGTAGCTACGGTTTTCACTCGTGTGAGTTTTAAGAGATCATAAAAAAGTTAAGATGGTGATAATTCCTTATCTTCTCCCCAACAAACAAATAAAAGTCTGAAAGATTGTGCTAATTCCTCATCTAGTGCCAACGAACAAACAAAATATTAAAAAAAAATAAGTCTTCCTGGCCACCCTCAAATATCTGACATACAGTTCATTGCTTGTCTAGTCTAAGGAAGTATTCATAAAATTCAGGTTTGCGTATACTCTGCATAATTCCACGGAGAGTTGGGGAACCAAATGGGAAGCAGCTGGCGAAGGGTTGGTTTGACAGTTTCTGCAGTGCTAATTACCATTAAAGTGAATCGTAAATAAAATTATCCCTATTGTAAATCTACAGTCACCAAAGATGGATCGACCCGCACGGCTCCAGTACTCGCGATTTTACCAGGTAATGCGGTGAAATGTACGGTATGTAATGGGGATTGTGATTGGTGAATCTATTTTCCACTATATCACTGTCGGGATAAATATTAAAACAAACCAAAGTTAACATTTCTATAATAATAAACATCCCAAACCCTCTAACAAGCCACAACCTTTCAACACCACAGCCTACCAACACACACCTGTGACACACACTACCAACACACACCTGTGACACACACTACCAACACACACTACCAACACACACCTGTGACACACTACCAACACACACCTGTGATCAAACACTACCAACACACACCTGTGACATACACTACCAACACACATATGAGACACACAGTGCCAACACACACCTGTGACACACACCTGTGACTCACACTATCAACACACACACTGTGACACACACACTAACACACACTTACACACACCTGTACACACACCTGTGACACACACTATAACTCACACTGTGACTAACAACACCTGTGAGACACACCACACCTGTGACACACTCTACCAGCACACACCTGTGACACTTCTACCAACACACCTGTGACACACTACACCAACACACACCGGTGACGCACTATACCATCAGAGACCTGTGACACACACTACCAGCACACACCTGTGACACACTCTACCAACACACACCCAGATGTGACACTTTACCAACACCTGTGAGCACACTCCCAACACACACCTGTGCCACACAGCACCAACACACACCTGTGACACACACTACAACACATGCCTGTGAC
Source organism: Homarus americanus (assembly GCF_018991925.1). Lineage (NCBI taxonomy): Eukaryota > Metazoa > Arthropoda > Malacostraca > Decapoda > Nephropidae > Homarus > Homarus americanus. The sequence continues at coordinate 6,249,076 of NW_024740094.1, forward strand.
ACACTACCAACACACTTGTGATACCTCACCAACACACACCTGTAGAACACTTTACCAACACACACCTGTGACACAAACGCCCAACACACCTGTGACAACCACTACCAACACACCTGTGACCAGACACTACCAACACATACCCACGTGACACACACTCACACACACTACACAAACACACACCTGAGACACACACTACCAACACAAACCTGTGATATCCTACAAACACACACCTGTGACACAAGTAACAACACACACCTGCGACTCACACTACCAACACACACCTGTGACACACTTTTACCAACACACACCTGCGACTCACACTACCAACACACACCCGTGACACACACTAACAACACAAACCTGTGACACACACTAACAACACACACTTGTGACACACACTACAAACACACACCTGAGACACACACTACCAACACAAACCTGTGATACTCTCTACAAACACACACCTGTGACACAAGGTAACAACACACACCTGCGACTCACACTACCAACACACACCTGTGACACACTTTACCAACACACACCTGCGACTCACACTACCAACACACACCCGTGACACACACTAACAACACAAACCTGTGACACACACTAACAACACAAACCTGTGACACACACTACCAACACACACCTGTGACACACACTGCGGCCCCGCCAAGTTCAAGATAGGTAACAACACTATTGACTATGTTTCTTCATTTAAATATCTTGGTGTTTCCGTCCCTTGTACCCTACCTGCCATACAACAGCTAACCCGCCAATGTACTGACAGACTGAGACCTCTTAGAAGTGTAGCGGGGTACAGCCCGCACTATGGTGCTAATATTAGAATTGTTAAAACAATGTACCTAGGCTATGTAAGATCTCTGATAGATTACCACGCACCAGCCCTGGTCATTCGTGACGGGAAAGGCGTTGACAAGCTCGAAAAAATGCAAAATAAAGCCCTCAGAATTATCCTAGGATGTCCCATGAGCACTAAAGTACTTAATATGAGGAAAGAACTAGGTATACCCAGTGTTAAAGATAGAATAATTGAAGTCAACCTCATGATAGCCCTGAGGCTTCTGCGTGGTGATCCTGATAACATTGTTTCCTTAAAATTGCTAGAATGTATGAACCATGGGACTACTGAGTCTAAATGGATCCAAACTACAGCTACACATATGAAGATATTTGGACTAGACCACCTGTACAAAGTTGAGACACAACAGCGCTTCCTGCCACCCTGGCGGACAGTTCCCTTCGATATCACAATACCGACGTATCCGCCTAAAAATTAATTATACAAAGCATTTATCTCCAACACACTGCCAAATTGAGAGCTCTTGAACACATACACACTCTACAGACTGATGATAATATCACACAGACCATCTACACTGATGGATCTCTAAACACCGCCTGTGGGAGGGCTGGAAGTGCTATTGTTGTGACTCAACCTGACGGTAATATAATTGAGAAAGGAGTTAGAATTAACAACTGGGCATCCACTCTACAAACTGAATTAGTTGCCATACTCACAGCTATTAAATTAATTGAAACCACTGTTACTGACAGTCTCATCATCACTGACTCTCTATCCTCACTACTTGCCCTTGGTACCCTCGACTCAGGTTGTCACGATCTTGTCTCTGAAGCCAGACACAAATATGCGTGCCTTGTTGACCGGGGTGTCAGGGTCAAACTGTTGTGGATCCCCTCTCACATAGGCCTCATAAAACATGACAGAGTTGATGCCCTCGCCAAACTCGCGTCTAACAAAGACACCGTTGAATACAATTTGGGTCTGTCCAAAAGAACCCTTAAAACTGTAATTAGGAAAGAACTTATTGATGAGTTTGACGCAAGTAGACAAGTGCAAACAGGCACTAGTTCGATCCATAGGTTACCATGATGAGATGTATCAAGTGAAACATGTATATGGAGCAAGTAACAAGATCACTAGATTACAAGATGTTGTAACCGCTAGATTAAGGTTGGGATATAAGTACCTTTGGCAGTATGTTCCTCAAGCAGATGTAAACAAAACTAAATGTAAAGTGTGTGCCCATACATATGGCCACACACTTGAACACTACGTCCTCGACTGTGTGAAGATAGAACCTTTTAGGGACAGGTCCAAGCACACTGTGTGTGAAATGGCACAACACTAAATGCTCAGCAGGAATAGCCGACATGTAAGATTGTATCACTTTTGCACCTATTAACTATATCAGTTCATGTACAGAACCAAATACGCAATGTGCTTGAATACCTCCCAATGTAAATGAATAACAAAGTGTGAGGCCAGACATACTGCCTCACACGCCTGTACTCACGCATTTGTGAATAAGTTACCCTTTATGTATAGAACTAAACAAATAATAAATGAAATAATGTGTAACATTCAGTGCCATAATATCCTGACAAACCGGGTAATTATTATGACCCCTTTGTAAACCCTACTTGTAATCCTTTTGCGCTACCGCTCACAGGATGAGTGTGGGGTGCACAATAAAGTAACCGCTGCAAGCGCAAAATCAATCAACACTACCAACACACACCTGTGACACACGCTACCAACACACACCTGTGACAACCACTTCCAACACACCTGTGACAGACACTACCAACACATACCCGTGACACACACTACCAACACACTTGTGACACACACTACAAATACACACCTGTGACACACGGTACCAACACACACACCTGCGACACATTCTACCAGCGCACACACCTGTGACACACTCTACCAACACACTTGTGACACACTCACACACACACCAGTGGAACACTTTACCAACACACACCAGGACACACACCCCAACACACACCAGTAGAAACACTTTACCAACACACACCTGTGACACATTCTACCAACACACACCTGTGACACACACTCCCAACACACACCTGTGACAACCACTACCAACACACCTGGACAGACACTGCCAACACATACCCGTGAACACACTACCAACACACTTGTACACACACTACAAACACACACCTGTGACACAAGGTACCATCACACACACCTGCGACACATTCTACCAGCGCCACACACCTGTGACACTCCTCTACCAACACACTTGTGACACACTCTACCGACACACACCGCAGTAATTTTCCAACACACACCTGCTAACATTCTACCAACACACACCCTGTGACACACACTCCCAACACACACCTGTGACAACCACTCCCAACACACCTGTGACAGACACTACCAACACATACCGCGACACACACTACCAACACACTTGTGACACACACTACAAACACACACTCAGACACACACACACACACCTGTGACACACACCTGTGACACACATCTGTGGCACACACTAAAAACACACACCAGTGACACACTTCAAACACACTGTAATACACTCTACAAAACACACTGCTCACTACAGTAACAACACACACCTGCGAATCACACTACCAACACACACCTGTGACACACACCTGTGACACACATCTGTGACACACACTACCAACACACACCAGTGACACACATTACCAACACACACCTGTGACACATACTATCAACACACACCTGTGACACGCGCAAAAAATACATAACTGTCACACTCTCTATCAACACAAACCTGTGACAGACACAAAGAACACAGACATGTGACACACACTATTAACATACACTTGTGACTCACTTTACCAACACACACCTGTGACACACAATAGCAACACACACCTGTGACACACACTATCAACACACACCTGTGAAACACACACTACCAACAAACACCTGTGACACACACTTCAAACACACACCTGTGACACACAATACTAACACACACCTGTGACACACACTACCAACACACACCTGTGACAATCACTACAAACACACACCTGTGACACACACTACCACCTTACACCTGTGACACACACGACCAACACACACCTGTGACACACATTACCAACACACACCTGTGACACACACTACCAACACACACCTGTGACAATCACTACAAACACACTTGTGACACACTCTACCAACACACACCAGTAAAACACTTTACCAACACACACCTGTGACACATTCTACCAACACACACACCTGCGACACATTCTACCAGCACACACACCTGTGACTCACTCTACCAACACACGTGTGACACACTCTACCAACACACACCAGTAGAACACTTTACCAACACACACCTGTGACACATTCTACCAACACACACCTGTGACACACACTCCCAACACACACCTGTGACAACCACTACCAACACACCTGTGACAGACACTACCAACACATACCCGTGACACACACTACCAACACACTTGTGACACACACTACAAACACACACCTGTGACACACACACTACCAACACACACCTGTGACACAAACCTGTGACACACACCTGTGACACACATCTGTGACACACACTAACAACACACACCAGTGACACACACTACCAACACACACCTGTGATACACTCTACAAACACACATCTGTGACACAAGTTAACAACACACACCTGCGAATCACACTACCAACACACACCTGTGACACACTTTACCACCACACACCTGTGACACACACTACCAACACACACCCGTGACACACACTACCAACAAACACCTATGACACACACTAACAACGAAAACCTGTGACACACACACTACCAACACACACCTGTGACACACACCTGTGACACACATCTGTGACACACACTACCAACACACACCAGTGACACACACTACCAGCACACACCTGTGACACATACTATCAACACAAACCTGTAAAACACACTATCAGCACACACCTGTGACACGCGCAAAAAATACATAACTGTCACACTCTCTAGCAACACAAACCTGTGACAGACACTAAGAACACAGACATGTAACACACACTATCAACACACACTTGTGACTCACTTTAGCAACACACACCTGTGACACACACTATCAACACACACCTGTGACACACACTATGAACACACACCTGTGACACACACACACTACCAACAAACACCTGTGACACACACTTCCAACACACACCTGTGACACACTCTACGAACACACTTGTGACACACTCTACCAACACACACCTGTCCAACACTTTACCAACACACACACCTGTGACACACTCTGCCAATAAACACCTGTATCATACACTACCAACACACACCTGTGACACATTATACCAACACACACCTGTGACACACACTACCAACACACACGTGTGACACACACTAAGAACACACACTTGTGACAAACTACCAACACATACCTGTGGCACACACTACCAACACACCTGTGACACACACTACAAACACACACCTGTGACACACACACACTACAACACACACCTGTGACACACACTGCCAACACACACCCGTGATACACTCTACAAACACACACCTGTGACACACGGTAGCATCACATACCTGTAACTCACACTACCAACACACACCTGTGACACACTTTACCAGCACACACCTGTGACACACACTATTAACACACACCTGTGACTCAGTTTACCAACAAACACCTGTAACACACATTACCAACACACGCCTGTGACACATTCTACCAACACACACCTGTGACACACACTCCCAACACATACCTGTGACACACTCTACCAACACACACTTATGACAACTACTACCATGACACACCTGTGAAACACACAACCAACACAACTGTGACACACACTACTAACACACACCTGTGACAGAGACCACCAACACACCTGTAACACACACTATAAACACACACCTGTAACACACAAAATAAACACACACCTGTGACACACACTATCAACACACACCTGTGACACACACTACTAACACACACCTGTGATACACTCTACAAACACACACATGTGACACACGGTAACAACACACACCTGAGACTCACATTACCAACACACACCTGTGACACACTTTACCAACACACACCTGTGACACACTATCAACACACACCTGCGACACACGGAGCAACACACACCTGTGACTCAGTTTACCAACACACACCTGTAACCCACACTACCAACACACACCTGTGAACATCAACACACACACCTGTAAAACACACTATCAACACACACCTGTGACTCAGTTTACCAACACACGCCTGTAACACACATTACCAACACACGCCTGTGACACATTCTACCAGCACACACCTGTGACAAACACTCCCAACACACCCCTGTGACATACTCTACCAACACACACCTATGACAACAACTACCAACACACATCTGTGACACACTACCAACACACCTGTGACACACACTACCAACACACACCTGTGACCTTGACACACAATAACAACACAAGCTTGTGACAAACTATCAACACACAACTGTGGCACACACTACCAACACACACTTGCGAAACACACTACCAACACACACCTGTGACACACGGAGCAACACACACCTGTGACACACGGTAACGACACACACCTGTGACACACGGTAACAACTCACACCTATGACACACACTAACAACACTCACCTGTGACACACTTTACCAACACACCCCTGTAACACACACTCCCAACACACACCTGTGACACACACTACCAACACACACCTGTGACACATTCTACCAACACACACCTGTAACACGGTAACAACACACACCTGGAACTCACACTACCAACACACACCTGTGACACACTTTACCAACACACACCTGTGACACACTAAAAACACACACCTGCGACACACTACCAACACACACCTGTGACACACACTACCAACACATACCTCTGACACACATTATCAACACACACCTGTAAAACACACTATCAACACACACCTTTGACAAACACTACCAACACACCTGTGACACACACACTACCAACACACACCTGTAACTCACACTACCAACACACACCTGTGACACACTTTACCAACACACACATGTGACACACAATAAAAACATACACCTGTGACACACACTACCAACACAAACCTGTGACACACACTACCAACACACACCTGTGACACACACTACCAACACACACACCTGTGACACACACTGCCAACCCCTGGCCCGCCCTCCCCACCAAACTCCAGGATCATCACCAGCAGTCATCGAAAGATCAGTATGGGGCAACACAGACGTACCGACACAACAGGCAGCTGCCAACACACTCCAAGAACACGCAAAACGTGAAGACATTCAGATGTCAGTACCAGATGTGGAAACTCAAGACCCACCAGGAACTAGTGTCCACGCAGAGGAAAATAGTGATACTGGTAACAGTTCTACTGATGCCTCTGTGGACATGGTCAGTGAAGATGAACAAGCACAAACAGAAAATGGTGGTGATGTCGAGTGTAACCAAAGTTTGTTGTTGTCTGCCACTGAAATACAACAATTGTTGAGCCGTACATGCTCCAGAAATGTTTCAAAAAGGTTAACTGGTCTACTGCCTGCCGAAGGGACAGGCAGCGCAGAAAAGAACAGTATCATACAGTGCCTTTTGCTTCTTTCCAAATACATTTCATAATGGCCAGTGTTAATACCAGACAAAGTTCCAAATACATTTCATAATGGCCAGTGTTAATACCAGGCAAAGATACAGAGCGGTGAAGGTGATGAGTTGGAACATCTCATCCCTTAGAAAACGATATCCTGACCTACACCACAAAGTTGTGACTGAGGACATCGATATTGTGTGTCTGCAGGAGTGTCTCACACCTAATGGTAAGCCCCCACCCAGTCTGCCCAATTATGTGTATTATGATCCTAGTTCTACTCACACATGTTTGATGTATGTTAAGAAGTCACTCCCGCATGTACCTCTTGTATCCAAAAAGACTACCAACCTTCAGTACCATGGGATCACTATCCACCTGGGCAACTCCACACTCAACGTGCTAAACGCCTATGCTCCCTCAGATCAGCTTCAGTACACAGATCTCCCAGACTTTTTACACACTGAGCCCACTGTCCTGATGGGTGACCTGAATACTAGACACAAGAAATTAGGTGACTCCATCACTAACACCAATGGTAGGAGACTTATCTCACTTCTCAGCGCATATGAATATGTTCAAATTATAGGTAATAATGAACCAACACACATCTATGGCGGGGGTCTAGACAAATGTATTGGCTTTAATCTATCATACACAACTCATAGCTCTGATGTTGTCATTGATCTTATGTCTGACCACAGCCCAATCCAAGCTAGTATACATGTAGCCAATGACACCCCCACTGGTGGTAAACTCAACAGACGTAGAATCACAGTCAAGCAAGAACATGAAAGCCAGTTCATAGACTTCATCCATGACTGGTACAAGGTCTACAAGCCTGACAACCACCAAAGTTTCCATGACGATGTGATAGATAGGACTTATGCATACTTCACCAACAATGCCTCCACCAAAAAAAGGAGAAAACGTGGTCAGCATAATGGGAACAGGCAACAGCAATGCTATAATGCCCCTGAGCTGAAAAAGCTCAGGGCTAGGGTCAGGAGGGTGGGTAAGGGTTACAGACAAATTAGAACACCTCAAATGTTACAATTGTTTCAAGCTTCCCTTGCTGCTGTCAGGGAACGTGTAAACGAACTCAGACAAAATGCATGGGAGACATATGTCAACAGCCTGAACCAACACACATCCCTCAGCAAAGCCTGGAAAGACATAAACATAATCAGAGGTAAAAACAGAAGACACGTCTCCCATCCAAACCCTCTGCAAAAGGCGAATGAGCTAATAACAAAGTGGGCTCATGTGTCGAGCTATGACATGTTACCAGCTAGGACTCGGGGACTCCTTGATGCGGAGTCTGTAGAGAGAAGTAATCTTATTAGCTTTATGCTGGGCAAACAGCACGATGAGTGTGATGTTCCATATACTGAGTGGGAGCTTGACGCCGCCCTCGCCAGGGGTAGGTCTACTTCCCCTGGAGAGGACGGAGTCACCTACAACATCATTAGACTACTAAGGCGCGTGCCAGGCAATCCATTGTTGGTATTGTACAATATGAGTCATGCCGAGGGCCAACTACCCACATCATGGACCAGCAGTATTGTTGTACCAATACCGAAACCAGGACAGCCTGATGCCTTTCGTCCCATATCACTAACCAGCTGCCTGTGTAAAACCTTTGAGAGGATGGTTCTTGGCAGACTCTTATATAGAATCAGAGAACACATGTCTCCTAACATAAATGGCTTCACCCATGGTAAAGGTGTACATAATTGCATCACCACATTCCTAACTGTGCATGGTGATGAAAGGCACAGATACACCACATTTCTTGACCTAAAAGCTGCATTTGATATTGCCAATAGGCAACTGATATTGTACGAACTAGCCAAAATGGATATAGGAGGTAGGCTGTTACACTAGATAAGTGGTTACCTAACCAACAGAAGGGCTGCTGCACTGTTTCAGGGTTACAAAAGTGAAGTTAAAGATATGCTACTTGGTACCCCTCAAGGTGGAGTACTTAGCCCCACTTTGTTCAATGTTCTTATGAATGCATTATTAAATTTAATACCAGACAACCCCAGCAATATCTCAATCAGCTATGCTGATGATATTCTTATACATACTAAAACTCATCGTGAAATGCAAACCACCCTGAACCATGTATACGCAGCCTGTGAACACCTAGGTCTTATTATCGCCACTGACAAAACTAAGGTGTTCAACAAACAAGCTGGTAACCGCAAACGCGGCCCCGCCAAGTTCAAGATAGGTAACAACACTATTGACTATGTTTCTTCTTTTAAATATGTTGGTGTTTCCGTCCCTTGTACCCTATGCCATACAACAGCTAACCCGCCAATTTACTGACAGACTGAGACCTCTTAGAAGTGTAGCGGGGTACTGCCCGCACTATGGTGCTAATATTAGAATTGTTAAAACAATGTACCTTGGCTATATAAGATCTCTGATAGATTACCACGCACCAGCCCTGGTCATTCGTGACGGGAAAGGCGTTGACAAGCTCGAGAAAACGCAAAATAAAGCCCTCAGAATTATCCTAGGATGTCCCATGAGCACTAAAGTACTTAATATGAGGAAAGAACTAGGTATACCCAGTGTTAAAGATAGAATAATTGAAGTCAACCTCATGATAGCCCTGAGGCTTCTGCGTGGTGATCCAGATAACATTGTTTCCTTAAAATTGCTAGAATGTATGAACCATGGGACTACTGAGTCTAAATGGATCCAAACTACAGCTACACATATGAAGATGTTTGGACTAGACCACCTGTACAAAGTTGAGACACAACAGCGCTTCCTGCCACCCTGGCGGACAGTTCCCTTCGATATCACAATACCGACGTATCCGCCTAAAAAATTAATTATACAAAGCATTTATCTCCAACACACTGCCAAATTGAGAGCTCTTGAACACATACACACTCTACAGACTGATGATAATATCACACAGACCATCTACACTGATGGATCTCTAAACACCGCCTGTGGGAGGGCTGGAAGTGCTATTGTTGTGACTCAACCTGACGGTAATATAATTGAGAAAGGAGTTAGAATTAACAACTGGGCATCCACTCTACAAACTGAATTAGTTACCATACTCACAGCTATTAAATTCATTGAAACCACTGTTACTGACAGTCTCATCATCACTGACTCTCTATCCTCACTACTTGCCCTTGGCACCCTCGACTCAGGTTGTCACGCTCTTGTCTCTAAAGCCAGACACAAATATGCGCGCCTTGTTGACCGGGGTGTCAGGGTCAAACTGTTGTGGATCCCCTCTCACATAGTCCTCATAAAACATGACAGAGTTGATGCCCTCGCCAAACTCGCGTCTAACAAAGACACCGTTGAATACAATTTGGGTCTGTCAAAAAGAACCCTTAAAACTGTAATTAGGAAAGAACTTATTGATGAGTTTGACGCAAGTAGACAAGTGCAAACAGGCACTAGTCGATCCATAGGTTACGAAGGATGAGATGTATCAAGTGAAACATGTATATGGAGCAAGTAACAAGATCACTAGATTACAAGATGTTGTAACCGCTAGATTAAGGTTAGGATATAAGTACCTTTGGCAGTATGTTCCTCAAGCAGATGTAAACAAAACTAAATGTAAAGTGTGTGGCCATACATATGGCCACATACTTGAACACTACGTCCTCGACTGTGTGAAGATTGAACCGTTTAGGGTCAGGTCCAAGCACACTGTGTGTGAAATGGCACAACACTTCATCTCTAATGGCAAGAAGCCGACATATTAAGATTGTATTCACTTTTTTGCACTTAGTAACTATATCAATTCTCATGTACAGATCCAAATACGCAATGTGCTTGAATACCTCCCACGTTAATGTGAATAACAAAGTGTGAGGCCAGACATACTGCCTCACACGCCTGTATTCACGCATTTGTGAATAAGTTACCCTTTATGTATAGAACTAAACAAATAATGTAAATGAAATAATGTGTAACATTCAGTGCCATAATATCCTGACAACGGGGGTTAATTACTATGACCCTTTGTAAACCCTACTCAGTAATCCTTTTGCGCTACCGCTCACAGGATGAGTGTGGGGTGCACAATAAAGTAGCCGCTGCAAGCGGCAAAATCAAAAATCAATATCAACACACACCTGTAAAACACACTATCAATACATACCTGTGACACACACTACCAACACATCTGTGACACACACCTGTGAAACACACTATCAACACACACCTGTGACACACACTACAAACACACACCTGTGATACACTCTACAAACACACACCTGTGACACACGTTAACAACACACACCTGTATCTCACACTACCAACACACACCTGTGACACACTTTACCAACACACACCTGTGACACACACTATCAACACACACCTGTGACACAGTCTACCAACACACACCTGTAGAACACTTTACCAACACACACCTGTGACACATTCTACCAACACACACCTGTGACACACACTGCCAACACACACCTGTGACACACTCTACCAACACACACCTGTGACAACCACTACCAACACACACCTGTGACACAAACTACCAACTGTTACGACCGTGTCGTATTTTTCTATTATTTTTTATAACATGCTTCCATGTTGTTCCATATTATTCCTGTAATGATGTTGTATTTACTATTATATATTCTAGTCACCTTTCCCTGTGTCGTTAAGGTTTTAACTGTTATTATTTGTTCAAGCCCATCTTATGTCTTCATTTAGTATTGTAACAAGCATTCTTTGTTTCTCTCACGACCATCTACATCGTCAAACGGCCCATGTTTCACCGGCAGACGGAGTTCAGTCCTGTCCTCTTGTCATTCAGTTCACGTTTTTTTGAGTGACACCCATCACCTGTTACTTGTACTTTATTTTATTTCTGTGTTGTTCCTGTCGCCACCAATGTGGTATATCTATGTGAGTACCAATTCATGTTTCTTATGTGTCCATCAGTGCTTGCTTAGTTACATTTAAGTAATTCAGTGTTGTTTCACCATAGTTAATTTCAGTGTTAGTTATTTTATATGTTTATGCAGTGTTAACGTAATCCAGTGCTTTATTTTTATTCTATAAGTTTTAGCAGTTCTATTGATGTTTCGATGTTTTAGTATCATTTGTGTCTTAAAAGTTTCGATAGTTAATCAATTTGTTGTGACAACCTACGAGGCTTTTTATTGTGTAAGTATTTAATTTAATTAAATTCTTAAAGGTTTACTTTATTTATTTTTATTCCCTTTTGATTTACTTCACTTATTTTTTGTTTGGTTACGCCTAGAACCTGGATATTAAAGTAAATTAAGAGACGGCGTAACACAACACACCTGTGACACACACTACCAACACATACCTGTGACACACACTACCAACACACCTGTGACACACACTACCAACACACGCCTGTGACACTGTACCAACACACACCAGTGACACACACTACCAAAACACACCTGTGACACACACTACCAACACACACCTGTGACACACACTACAAACACACACCAGTGACACACACTACCAACACACACTTGTGACACACACTACAAACACACACCAGTGACACACACACTACCAAAACACACCTGTGACACACACAACAAAACACACCTGTGACACACATTCAACACACACCTGTGACAACCACTACCAAGACACACCTGTGGAAAAACACTACCAACACACCTGTGACACACTTTACCAACACACACCTGTGACATACACTACCAACACACACCTGTGACACACTGTACCAACACACACTTGTGACACACACTATCAACACACACCTGTGACACACACTACCAAAACACACCTGTGACACACATAATCAACACACACCTGTAAAACACACTATCAACACACACCTGTGACACACGCTAACAACACACACCTGTGAGAGACACTAAGAACACACACATGTGACACACACTATAACTGCAAAACAGTTGGAGTTCCTGTATGGCTCCCTGACTGTTCTATAGCTCCTACACCCCTTCAGCGCCCAGACCCGCCACCCAGGCAGGTCTCAAGAAACACTAATGCTGCTAGGGTACTCCCTACGGCCAACCCCTGGCCCGCCCTCCCCACCAAACTCCAGGATCATCACCAGCAGTCATCGAAAGATCAGTATGGGGCAACACAGACGTACCGGCACAACAGGCAGCTGCCAACACACTCCATGAACACGCAAAACGTGAAGACATTCAGATGTCAGTACCAGATGTGGAAACTCAAGACCCACCAGGAACTAGTGTCCACGCAGAGGAAAATAGTGATACTGGTAACAGTTCTACTGATGCCTCTGTGGACATGGTCAGTGAAGATGAACAAGCACAAACAGAAAATGGTGGGGATGTCGAGTGTAACCAAAGTGTGTTGTTGTCTGCCACTGAAATACAACAATTGTTGAGCCGTACATGCTCCAGAAATGTTTCAAAAAGGCTAACTGGCCTACTGCCTGCCGAAGGGACAGGCAGCGCAGAAAAGAACAGTATCATACAGTGCCTTTTGCTTCTTTCCAAATACATTTCATAATGGCCAGAGTTAAAACCAGACAAAGTTCCAAATACATTTCATAATGGCCAGTGTTAATACCAGGCAAAGATACAGAGCGGTGAAGGTGATGAGTTGGAACATCTCATCCCTTGGAAAACGATATCCTGACCTACACCACAAAGTTGTGACTGAGGACATCGATATTGTGTGTCTGCAGGAGTGTCTCACACCTAATGGTAAGCCCCCAACCCAGTCTGCCCAATTATGTGTATTATGATCCTAGTTCTACTCACACATGTTTGATGTATGTTAAGAAGTCACTCCCGCATGTACCTCTTGTATCCAAAAAGACTACCAACCTTCAGTACCATGGGATCACTATCCACCTGGGCAACTCCACACTCAACGTGGTAAACGCCTATGCTCCCTCAGATCAGCTTCAATACACAGATCTCCCAGACTTTTTACACACTGAGCCCACTGTCCTGATGGGTGACCTGAATACTAGACACAAGAAATTAGGTGACTCCATCACTAACACCAATGGTAGGAGACTTATCTCACTTCTCAGCGCATATGAATATGTTCAAATTATAGGTAATAATGAACCAACACACATCTATGGCGGGGATCTAGACTAATGTATTAGCTTTAATCTATCATACACAACTCATAGCTCTGGTGTTGTCACTGATCTTATGTCTGACCACAGCCCAATCCAAGCTAGTATACATGTAGCCAATGACACCCCCACTGGTGGTAAACTCAACAGACGTAGAATCACAGTCAAGCAAGAACATGAAAGCCAGTTCATAGACTTCATCCATGACTGGTACAAGGACTACAAGCCTCACAACTACCAAAGTTTCCATGACGATCTGATAGATAGGACTTATGCATACTTCACCAACAATGCCTCCACCAAAAAAAGGAGAAAACTTGGTTAACATAATGGGAACAGGTAACAGCAGTGCTATAATGACCCTGAGCTGAAAAAACTCAGGGCTAGGGTCAGGAGGGTGGGTAAGGGTTACAGAAAAATTAGAACACCTCAAATGTTACAATTGTATCAAGCTTCCCTTGCTGCTGTCAGGGAACGTGTAAACGAACTCAGACAAAATGCATGGGAGACATATGTCAACAGCCTGAACCAACACACATCCCTCAGCAAAGCCTGGAAAGACATAAACATAATCAGAGGTAAAAACAGTAGACATGTCTCCCATCCAAACCCTCTGCAAAAGTCGAATGAGCTAATAACAAAGTGGGCTCATGGCGTCTAGCTATGACATGTTACCAGCTGGGACTCGGGGACTCCTTGATGGGAAGTCTGTAGAGAGAAGTAATCTTATTAGCTTTATGCTGGGCAAACAGCACGATGAGTGTGATGTTCCATATACTGAGTGGGAGCTTGACGCCGCCCTCGCCAGGGGTAGGTCTACTTCCCCTGGAGAGGACGGAGTCACCTACAACATCGTTAGACTACTAAGGCGCGTGCCAGGCAATCCATTGTGGTATTGTACAATATGAGCCATGCCGAGGGCCAACTACCCACATCATGGACCAGCAGTATTGTTGTACCAATACCGAAACCAGGACAGAGGATGGTTCTTGGCAGACTCTTATATAGAATCAGAGAACACATGTCTCCTAACATAAATGGCTTCACCCATGGTAAAGGTGTACATAATTGCATCACCACATTCCTAACTGTGCATGGTGATGACAGGCACGATACACCACATTTCTTGACCTAAAAGCTGCATCTGATATTGTCAATAGGTAACTGATATTGTACGAACTAGCCAAAATGGATATAGGAGGTAGGCTGTTAGACTGGATAAGTGGTTACCTAACCAACAGAAGGGCTGCTGCACTGTTTCAGGGTTACAAAAGTGAAGTTAAAGATATGCAACTTGGTACCCCTCAAGGTGGAGTACTTAGCCCCACTTTGTTCAATGTTCTTATGAATGCATTATTAAATTTAATACCAGACAACCCCAGCAATATCTCAATCAGCTATGCTGATGATATTCTTATACATACTAAAACTCATCGTGAAATGCAAACCACCCTGAACCATGTATACGCAGCCTGTGAACACCTCGGTCTTATTATCTCCACTGAGAAAACTAAGGTGTTCAACAAACAAGCTGGTAACCGCAAACGCGGCCCCGCCAAGTTCAAGATAGGTAACAACACTATTGACTATGTTTCTTCTTTTAAATATCTTGGTGTTTCCGTCCCTTGTACCCTACCTGCCATACAACAGCTAACCCGCCAATGTACTGACAGACTGAGACCTCTTAGAAGTGTAGCGGGGTACAGCCCGCACTATGGTGCTAATATTAGAATTGTTAAAACAATGTACCTAGGCTATATAAGATCTCTGATAGATTACCACGCACCAGCCCTGGTCATTCGTGACGGGAAAGGCGTTGACAAGCTCGAGAAAATGCAAAATAAAGCCCTCAGAATTATCCTAGGATGTCCCATGAGCACTAAAGTACTTAATATGAGGAAAGAACTAGGTATACCCAGTGTTAAAGATAGAATAATTGAAGTCAACCTCATGATAGCCCTGAGGCTTCTGCGTGGTGATCCTGATAACGTTGTTTCCTTAAATTTGCTAGAATGTATGAACCATGGGACTACTGAGTCTAAATGGATCCAAACTACAGCGACACATATGAAGATGTTTGGACTAGACCACCTGTACAAAGTTGAGACACAACAGCGCTTCCTGCCACCCTGGCGGACAGTTCCCTTCGATATCACAATACCGACGTATCCGCCTAAAAAATTAATTATACAAAGCATTTATATCCAACACACTGCCAAATTGAGAGCTCTTGAACACATACACACTCTACAGACTGATGATAATATCACACAGACCATCTACACTGATGGATCTCTAAACACCGCCTGTGGGAGGGCTGGAAGTGCTATTGTTGTGACTCAACCTGACGGTGATATAATTGAGAAAGGAGTTAGAATTAACAACTGGGCATCCACTCTACAAACTGAATTAGTTGCCATACTCACAGCTATTAAATTCATTGAAACCACTGTTACTGACAGTCTCATCATCACTGACTCTCTATCCTCACTACTTGCCCTTGGTACCCTCGACTCAGGTTGTCACGCTCTTGTCTCTGAAGCCAGACACAAATATGCGTGCCTTGTTGACCGGGGTGTCAAGGTCAAACTGTTGTGGATCCCCTCTCACATAGGCCTCATAAAACATGACAGAGTTGATGCCCTCGCCAAACTCGCGTCTAACAAAGACACCGTTGAATACAATTTGGGTCTGTCAAAAAGAACCCTTAAAACTGTAATTAGGAAAGAACTTATTGATGAGTTTGACGCAAGTAGACAAGTGCAAACAGGCACTAGTCGATCCATAGGTTACCATGATGAGATGTATCAAGTGAAACATGTATATGGAGCAAGTAACAAGATCACTAGATTACAAGATGTTGTAACCGCTAGATTAAGGTTAGGATATAAGTACCTTTGGCAGTATGTTCCTCAAGCAGATGTAAACAAAACTAAATGTAAAGTGTGTGGCCATACATATGGCCACACACTTGAACACTACGTCCTCGACTGTGTGAAGATAGAACCTTTTAGGGACAGGTCCAAGCACACTGTGTGTGAAATGGCACAACACTTCATCTCTAATGGCAAGATAGCCGACATATTAAGATTGTATCCACTTTTTTGCACTTAGTAACTATATCAATTCTCATGTACAGAACCAAATACGCAATGTGCTTGAATACCTCTCGCGTAAATGTGAATAACAAAGTGTGAGGCCAGACATACTGCCTCACACGCCTGTACTCACGCATTTGTGAATAAGTTACCCTTTATGTATAGAACTAAACAAATAATGTAAATGAAATACTGTGTAACATTCAGTGCCATAATATCCTGACAACAGGAGTTAATTATTATGACCCTTTGTAAACCCTACTCTGTAATCCTTTTGCGCTACCGCTCACATGATGAGTGTGGGGTGCACAATAAAGTAGCCGCTGCAAGCGGCAAAATAAAAAAATCAATCACTATCAACACACTTTTGTGACTCACTTTACCAACACATACCTGTTACACACACTACCAACACACACCTGTGACACACACTACCAAAACACACCTGTGACACACACTACCAAAACACACCTGTGACACACACTACCAACACACACCTGTGACTCACTGTACCAACACACACCTGTGACACACGCCTGTGACACACACTATCAACACACACCTGTGACACACACTACCAACACACACCTGTGACACACGCAATCAACACACACCTGTAAAACACACCATCAACACACACCTGTGGCACTCGCTAACAACACACACCTGTGACACACTCTACCAACACACACCTGTGGCAGACACTAAGAACACGCACATGTGACACACACTATCAACACACACTTGTGACTCACTTTACCAACACACACCTGTGACACAAAATAGCAACACACACCTGTGACACACACTATCAACACACACCTGTGACTCACACTACCAACACACATCTGTGAAACACACTACTAACACATACCTGTGACACACACAACCAACACACACCTGTGACACACACTATCAAAGCACACCTGTGACACACACTACGAACACAAACCTGTGACACACACTACCAACACATACCCGTGACACACACTACCAAAACACACCTGTGTCACACAATATCAACACACTGTAAAACACACTATCAACACACACCTGTGACACACGCTAACAACACACACCTGTGACACATACTACCAACACACACCTGTGACACACTACCAACACACACCAAACACACTCATCAACACAAACCTGTGACACGCAACAACACACACCTGTGACACACCACGAACATACACCAGACACACTACCAACACACACACCTGTGAAACACTGTACCAACACACCAGACACACACCCATGACATACACTATCAACACACACATCTGTGGCACACACTACCAACACACACCTGTGACACACTCCTACCAACACATACCTGTGATACACCCTACAAACACACACCTGTGACACACGGTAACGACACACACCTGTGACACACACTACCAACACACCTGTGACACACACAATTAACACACGTCTGTGACACATTCCACCAACACACACCTGTGACACACACTACCAACAAACACCTGTGACACACACTACCAACACACACCTGTGATACACACTATCAACACACACCTGTAAAATACACTATCAACACACACCTGGTAAACACACGCTAAAAACACACACCTGTGGCACACACTACCAACACACATCTGCGACACACACTACCAATACACGCCTGTAACACACACTATAAACACACACCTGTGACACACGCTATCAACACACAACTGACCCACACTACCAACACACACCTGTAACACACTACGACCACACACCTGTGACACACATTCAACAAACGCCTGTGACAACCACTACCAAGACACACGTGTAAAAAACACTACCAACACACCTGTGACACACTTTGCCAACACACACCTGTGACACACTATGAACACACACCTGCGACACACGGAGCAACACATACCTGTGACACACGGTATCGAAATACACACCTGTGACACACACTACCAACTCACACCTGTGACACCCACTATTAACACACACCTGTAAAACACACTATCAACACACACATGTGACTCAGTTTACCAACACACACCTGTAACACACATTACCAACACATGTCTGTGACACATTCTACCAACACACACCTGTGATAAACACTCCCATCACACACCTGTGACACACTCTACCAACACACACCTATGACAACAACTACCAACACACATCTGTGACACACTACCAACACACCTGTGACACACACTACCAACACATACCTGTGACACACACTACCAACACACCTGTGACACACACAATTAACACACGTCTGTGACACATTCCACCAACACACACCTGTGACACACACTACCAACAAACACCTGTGACACACACTACCAACACACACCTGTGATACACACTATCAACACACACCTGTAAAATACACTATCAACACACACCTGGTAAACACACGCTAAAAACACACACCTGTGGCACACACTACCAACACACATCTGCGACACACACTACCAATACACGCCTGTAACACACACTATAAACACACACCTGTGACACACGCTATCAACACACAACTGACCCACACTACCAACACACACCTGTAACACACTACGACCACACACCTGTGACACACATTCAACAAACGCCTGTGACAACCACTACCAAGACACACGTGTAAAAAACACTACCAACACACCTGTGACACACTTTGCCAACACACACCTGTGACACACTATGAACACACACCTGCGACACACGGAGCAACACATACCTGTGACACACGGTATCGAAATACACACCTGTGACACACACTACCAACTCACACCTGTGACACCCACTATTAACACACACCTGTAAAACACACTATCAACACACACATGTGACTCAGTTTACCAACACACACCTGTAACACACATTACCAACACATGTCTGTGACACATTCTACCAACACACACCTGTGATAAACACTCCCATCACACACCTGTGACACACTCTACCAACACACACCTATGACAACAACTACCAACACATCTGTGACACACTCAACAACACACCTGTGACACACACTACCAACACATACCTGTGACACACACTACCAACACACCTGTGACACACACAATTAACACACGTCTGTGACACATTCCACCAACACACACCTGTGACACACACTACCAACACACACTTATGAAACTCACAAACAACAAACACCTGTAACACACATTACCAACACACGCCTGTGACACATTCTACCAACACACACCTGTGACACACTCTACCAACACACACCTGTGACAACCACTTCCAAGACACACCTGTGAAAAACACTACCACCACACCTTTGACACACACTACCAACACACCTTTAACACACACTTCAAACACACATCTGTGACACACACTATCAACACACACCTGTGACACACATTCCCAACACACACTTGTGACACAGTCTTCCAACACACACCTATGACAACCATTTACCAACACACACCTGTGGCACACACTACCAACACACACCTTTGATACATTCTACCAACTCACACCTGTGACCCACACTCCCAACACACACCTGTGACACACACTATGAACACACACATCTGACAAACGCTAACAACACACACCTGTAACACACATTACCAACACACACCTGTGACAAACTCTACCAACACACACCTCTAGAACACTTAACCAAAACACCTGTGACACACACTGCCACCAACACACACCTGTGACACACACTCCCAAAACACACCTGTGACACACTCTACCAACACACACCTGTGACAACCTCTACCAACACACACCTGTGACACACACTACCAACACACTCCAGTGATACACACTACCAACACACACCTGTGACACACACTCCCAACATACACCTGTGACACACTCTTCCAACACACCTGTGACAAACACTCCCAACAAACACCTGTGACAAACTCTACCAAAACACACCTGTGACAACCACAACCAACACACACCTGTCACACACACTACCAACACACACCTGTGACACACTATCAACACATCTGTGATACACAGTACCAACACACACCCGTGACACACACTACCAACACACCTGTAACACACACTACAAACACACACCTGTGACACACACTATCAACACACACCTGTGACACACGGTAACGACACACACCTGTGACACACGGTAACAACACACACTTATGAAACTCACAAACAACACACACCTGTGACACACTATTAACACACACCTGAGACTCAGTTTACCAACAAACACCTGTAACACACATTACCAACACACGCCTGTGACACATTCTACCAACACACACCTGTGACACACTCTACCAACACACACCTGTGACTACCACTCCAAGACACACCTGTGAGACACACACACTACCAACACACACCTGTGACACACACTACCAACACACACCTGTGACACCCACTCCCAACACACACCTGTAACACACTCTTTCAACACACTTGTGACACACTCTACCAACACACACATACAGAACACTTTGCCAAGACACACCTGTGACACATTCTACCAACACACACCTGTGACACACACTCCCAACACACACACCCTGTGACACAGTCTTCCAACACACACCTATGACAACCATTTACCAACACACACCCGTGACACACACTCACCAACACACACCTTGACACATCTCTACCAACACACAATTGGTGGAAAACACACCCCCAACACACACCCAGACACACTCTACCAACACACACCATGACAACCACTAACAACACACACCTGTGACACACACTACCAACTCACACCTGTGACACACACTACGAACACACACCTGTGACACACACTATGAACACACACCTCTCACATACGCTAACAACCCACACCTGTAACACACATTACCATCACACATCTGTGACACATTCTACCAACACACACCTGTGACACACACACCCAGCACACACCTGTGACACATTCTACCAATACACACCTGTGACAACCTCTACCAACACATACCTGTGACACACACACTTCCAACACACACCTGTGACACACACTCCCAACATACACCTGTGACACACTCTTCCAACACACTTGTGACACACTCTACCAACACACACCTGAAGAACACTTTACCAACACACATCCGTGACACATTCTACCAACACACACCTGTGACACACATTCCCAACACACACCTGTAACACACATTACCAACACACGCCTGTGACACATTCTACCAATACACACCTGTGACAAACACTCCCAAAACACACCTGTGACATACTCTACCAACACACACCTATGACAACCACTACCAACACACACCTGTGACACACTACCAACACACACCTGTGACACACACTACCAACAGACCTGTAACACACACTACAAACACACACCTGTGACACTCTATCAACACACACCTGTGACACACACTACCAACACACATCAGTGAAACACTCTACCAATACACACCTGTGATACACTCTACAAACACACACCTGTGACACACGGTAACAACACACACCTGAGACTGACACTACCAACACACACCTGTGACACACTTTACCAACAGACACCTGTGACACACTAACAACACACACCCAAGACACACGGAGCAACACATTACCTGTGACACACGGTAACGACACACCTGTGACACACGCTACCAACACACACCTGTGACACACACTATCAACACACACCTGTAAAACACACTTTCAACACACACCTGTGACTCAGTTCACCAACACACACCTGTAACACACATTACCAACACACGTCTGTGACACATTCTACCAACACACACCTGTGACAAAGACTCCCAACACACACCTGTGACACACTCTACCAACACACACCTATGACAACCACTACCAACACACACCTGTGACACACTACCAACACACCTGTGACAGACACTACCAATATATACCTGTGACACACACTACCAACAAACCTGTGACACACACTATTAACACACACCTGTAACTCATACTACTAACACATACCTGTGACACACTTTACCAAGACACACCTGTGACACACACTAAATACACACACTGTGACACACACTACCAACACACACCTGTGACACACACTAAAAACACACACTGTGACACACACTATCAACACACACCCAGACACACACTACCAACACATACCTGTGACACACACTACCAACACACACCTGTGACACACTATCAACACACACCTGTAAAACACACTATCAACACACACCTGCGACACACACTACCAATACACACCTGTCACACACTATCAATACACCTGTGACACACACTAACAACACACACCTGTGACACACTACCAAGACACACCTGTGACATACACTACCAAGACACACCTGTAACACACACTACTAACACACATCTGTGACACACAATACCAACACACACACCTGTGACACATTCTACCAACACATACCTATGACACATATTACCAACACACACCTGTAGGAGACCAGCAATACGTGTAACCTCGAACGAAGTATACTGA
>NW_024740094.1:6273321-6323635 GCF_018991925.1 Homarus americanus
CTCCAACATCCACACATACAGCACAACCTCCACCATCCACATATACAGCACAACTCTCCAACATTCACATATACAGCACAACCTCCAACATCCACATACAGCACAACCTCCACCATCCACATATACAACACAACCTCCAACATTCACATATACAGCACAACTCTCCAACATCCACATATACAGCACAACTCTCCACTATCCACATATACAATCCTCCATCATCCATATACAGGTTGTATCACGGCTAACGCCCAAATTTCAGTAGCTGATTCCTGCGGTCAGTTACATTCAGATATGCCAAATAAACATGGCCCGATTTCACAGCGGTAACAGAACTAATGTAATGGGTAAATGTAACGCTCCGGTGAGAGACGCTCTGTCACTCAGCCTCAGGTGATACAACCCCCTTTATCCCTGTATGGTGTCAATATTCTTGCAATTGTCATTACGAATCACAAAGCCCAAAATGCAAGCCGCTACATCAATAACTCCGCAGCTAAAGTGTGGGTCGGAGTGCGCGTTGCCGGAGTGTCATGCCAATAATCAAATGCCAAGAGCACACCGTTTACATTCTCAAAAAGAAATATGTACTTTGTCGAATATTTGATGCTGAAAGACGATGGATGACCCTGAGGTTCTTCTTATGGTCACCCAGTCCATGGCCAAAAGAACCAAGGTATGTGTAAGCAAGCTCAAGGCGACTATTTTGAACACTTATACAGTGAACAGTACTAGGCAATACTATAACTACTATGCAAATTGTATAATGTCAAAACATGTACCAATAAACAACCTCCTATTGTTCACATCGTCTTTATTTCATTAGGTTCACATCTGTCCATGTTTCCGTAACCAGTGAGAATCGACCTTATTCATATAATATTTATAAATTCTGAGTGGAACAAACCAAGAATCAAACTACTTATTTTTGGATAAAGTCGTGGTACACCCTGGTATACCACCATTAAATCACATTAAGTCGTGGTACACCCTGGTATACCACCATTAAACACTCATTAAGTCGCACCCTGGTATACCACCATAAAAATACACATAAAGTCAGCACCTATACCACCATTAAACACTCACATTAAGTCGTGGTACACCCTGGTATACCACCATTAAACACTCACATTAAGTCGTGGTACACCGTATACCACCATTAAACACTCAATTAAGTCGTGGTACACCCTGTATACCACCATTAAACACTCACATTAAGTCGTGGTACACCCTACCATTAAAACACCTCTAAGTCGTGGTACACCCTGGTATACCACCATTAAACACTCACATTAAGTCGTGGTACACCCTGGTATACCACCATTAAACACTCATATAAGTCGTGGTACACCTGGTATACCACCATTAAACACTCACATTAAGTCGTGGTACACCCTGGTATACCACCATTAAATACTATAAAGTCGTGGTACCCCTGTATAACACCATTACCATATAAATAAAACCTTCACGCCACAACCATCCAAAACCACAGCCTCCCAACCACAACCTCCCAACAACCACTACCTTCCAACACCAACAACCACAACCTTCCAACACACACAAGCTTCCAACATCCACAATCTTCCATTAACCACAGCCCCCAACGACCACAACAACCACAACCCTCCAACACCCACAACCCAACACGCACACAAAATCATCCAACATCCTCCAATACCTACAACCCAACAACCAGAACCCTCCAACACAACAACCTTACAACAAAACACAACCTTACTAAAACACAACCGTCCAACAACCACAATCCTCTACCCACAACCTTCAAACATCCAACCTTCCAGCAACCATAACCCTAACAACCACAATTTTCCAACAACCACAACCCTTCAACGACCACAACACTCCATCACCCACATTCAGTATACAACTAAAACAGGATATTTTTCAAGGCGTCTTTAGTGTATATATGTTAATGTTAAAGTCAAATAACCCTAATGAGAAACTAAATACGTCTTGTGAAACTGACAAATGTGTGAGCATTGTACAAACTACCTCAAACCCTTCCCGCAATTATTGGCCAACTTTGTTTTACTTTCATCAGTTGTGGACAAGAAAAATATACACGAGTTAATGAAGAAATAAATGTTTAAGCGTACTACAAAATGAATGAGGATCGTGTGAACCTGGTTTAACCGCATCCTTTCTCTTCCCCCCTTCTCTTACACGTATCAAACACAAGGATAAAACAAAGCTTGTAGTAGGAATTTTTTTTTCATCTTTGATTGAACGTGAAGTTTGGTGCTCATAGGTTATTAGAAAAATTAAAGTTTAAAACCTATAATATAAATAAGTTTATCAACACACTTTCTAATGCTCTCTGTCAGTTGTATCTGATACTCCTGAGAGTCACTGTTTACTGTTACAGTCACCACTAATAAAGCTTTGTACCGTTAAACCTGTTACTGTTAAAATAACTGTTAACATTAATAAGGAAGGCTTGGTATAAAACTCGTCATCAGTGTCCTATATTTTATTATCTTATTATATGACTTCCACACACACACACACACACACGTGTTGCATAATATATTATATTCTTCACTAAATAGAAAATACTTTGAACGCATTTATAATAAATATTCATTGTGAAGAAGGTTGGATCATAGTGGAAGGTTGGATCGTAGTGGGGAAGTTTGGACCATACTGGGGGGTTTGGACCATAGTGGGAAGGTTGGACCATAGTGGGGAAGGTTGGACCATAGTGGGAAGTTTGGACCATAGTGGGGTTGGACCATAGTGGGGAAGTTGGACCATAGTGGGGAAGGTTGGACCATGGTGGAGAAGACTGCACTATGGTGGGGAAGGCTGCACTATGGGAAGGTTGGACCACGGTGGGAAGGGGAGCCAAAGTGAGAATGGACCACGGCCCGTAATGAAACAATTAAAGTGTCTCATTTATGTTCACCTGACAACAACGATGGTGGCCTCTGATTGGTGGATTATTTACAGCCGCCCCGTGAAGACTACTAATGAGCTATTCTGATTGGAGGATTATTTAAGGCACTCATAGTCGACTATCAATGGGCTAACCTGATTGGCGGATTAATTAACAGCACTCTTGCCCCCTGAATTGTCCAGCTAACTACTAGTTCAATGTTCAGTTTTGAAACTTAGTGATGACGTATAATTTAACAACAATTATTTCATGTTTCAAAGCATCGAGAAATACTTGTAAACTAAACATATAAAATAAAATTAATGAATCTAATACTGCAGCCAATAGTTATTAGGTTAAGATTATTTTATATGCGATTATATAATATAACATATTTGGGATATTCTCATTTTTATCTTTTATCATCAACAAAAATATACTGAAAAAAAAAACGAATGGACGGACTTACGTACTGTACATACAACATACAGAGGCAGATAGACGAAAAGACAGGAATGGACAGAATAATATAAGATCACACCTTTTCTCCATGTTTACCAACACACCAGAGATTTATTCCAGTGTTTGTTTACTTCTTCAAGTCAATATTTACCAGGCTACATGTTGCCAGTGTGCAGCCAAGGGATACAACGCTCGCTTCCTCCTCTAAGGGTCGCTGCATCGATCCAGGAGCACCCCACCACCCAGCTGCATCCCTAAGTCTACAATGAAGGAAAGGCGGACGAGTGCGGTGTCGATTCCTGCTTCCTTAACCTAGTACATAATAACGTGTGCTGTATCCATATTTTCGCCCTAGGGCCCCGATGTGGGTTAGTGACCTGTGCCTGTGGACTAATCCCCTAAAAAAAACACAGTCATGCCGATGGAACCAATTTCAGAGGCAAATATGCTATATACTGAGATCATCAGGTGTGAGTATAACCACATGTTATATATACTGAAATGCGGTACATTACCACAAGAATTATACTGACGTCCTAATGTGTGAATATTATCACATATCATATACTGACGTCCCAATGTGTGTATTATGATATAACATATACTGATGTTATACTGCGTGAGTATTACCACGTGTCATATACCGATGTAATAGTGTTTAAGTGGAAAGAACACTCACCAAGCTCCAGCAGTTTAATAAGCAAATGATATTTTAAAGGTAGCGCTTTATCACGCCATCAAAGTTATGTATTATCAGATTTGATTTATAAGTTAAGTTCTCCCCAAATATTACAACAGGAAACAATGGAAAGTTTATTTTGTAGCTACGGTTTTCACTCGTGTGAGTTTTAAGAGATCAAAAAAGTTAAGATGGTGATAATTTCTTATCTTCTCCCCAACAAACAAATAAAAATGGTGAAGCTACCCTATCTAGTGCCAACGAACAAACAAAATATTAAAAAAAAAAGTCTTCCTGGCCACCCTCAAATATCTGACATACAGTTCATTGCTTGTCTAGTCTAAGGAAGTACTAAAATTCAGGTTTGCGTATACTCTGCATAATTCCACGGAGAGTTGGGGAACCAAATGGGAAGCAGCTGGCAAGGAGAGGTTGTGTTTAGACAGTTTCTGCAGTGCTAATTACCATTAAAGTGAATCGTAAATAAATAAATTATCCCTATTGTAAATCTACAGTCACCAAAGATGGATCGACCCCACACTGGCTCCAGTACTCGCGATTTTACCAGGTAATACTTGGTGAAGTAATACGGTATGTAATGGGGATTGTGATTGGTGGATCTATTTTCCACTATATCACTGTCGGGATAAATATTAAACAAACCAAAGTTAACATTTCTATAATAATAAACATCCCAAACCCTCTAACAAGCCACAACCTTTCAACACCACAGCCTACCAACACACACCTGTGACACACACTACCAACACACACCTGTGACACACCACCAACACACACACTACCAACACACACCTGTGACACACACTACCAACACACACCTGTGATCAAACACTACCAACACACACCTGTGACATACACTACCAACACACATATGAGACACACAGTACCAACACACACCTGTGACACACACCTGTGACTCACACTATCAACAACACCTGTGACACACACCTGTGACTCACACTATCAACACACACCTGTGCACACACTACCAACACACACCTTGACACACACCTGTGACACACACTACCAACTCACACCTGCACACACACTCCCAACACACACCTGTGAGACACTACCAACACACACCTATGACACACCCCACCAACACACACCTGTGACACTTCTAACACACACCTGTGACACACACTCCCAAACACACACCGGTGACGCACTATACCATCAGAGACCTGTGACACACACTACCAGCACACACCTGTGACACACTCTACCAACACACACCCGTGACACACTCTACCAACACACACATGTGACACTTTACCAACACACACCTGTGACACACACCCCAACACACACCTGTGCCACACAGTACCAACACACACCTGTGACACACACTACCAACACATACCTGTGACACACTCTCTACCAACACACTTGTGATACACTCTACCAACACACACCTGTAGAACACTCTTACCAACACACACCTGTGACACAAACGCCCAACACACACCTGTGACAACCACTACCAACACACCTGCAGACACTACCAACACATACCCGTGACACACACTACCAACACACTTGAGACACACACTACAAAACACACACCTGAGACACACACTACCAACACAAACCTGTGATACTCTTACAAACACACACCTGTGACACAGCAAAATACACACACCTGCGACTCACACTACCACACACACACCTGTGACACACTTTACCAACACACACCTGCGACTCACACTACCAACACACACCCGTGACACACACTAACAACACACAAACCTGTGACACACTACAACAACACACACTTGTGACACACACTACAAACACACACCTGAGACACACACTACCAACACACCTGTGATACTCTCTACAAACACACACCTGTGACACAAGGTAACAACACACACCTGCGACTCACACTACCAACACACACCTGTGACACACTTTACCAACACACACCTGCGACTCACACTACCAACACACACACCCGTGACACACACTAACAACACAAACCCGTGACACACACTAACAACACAAACTGTGACACACACTACCAACACACACCTGTGACACACACTGCGGCCCCGCCAAGTTCAAGATAGGTAACAACACTATTGACTATGTTTCTTCATTTAAATATCTGGTGTTTCCGTCCCTACCCTACCTGCCATACAACAGCTAACCCGCCAATGTACTGACAGACTGAGACCTCTAGAAGTGTAGCGGGTACAGCCCGCACTATGGTGCTAATATTAGAAGTTGTTAAAACAATGTACCTAGGCTATATAGATCTCTGATAGATTATCACGCACCAGCCCTGGTCATTCGTGACGGAAAGGCGTTGACAAGCTCGAAAATGCAAAATAAAGCCCTCAGAATTATCCTAGGATGTCCCATGAGCACTAAAGTACTTAATATGAGGAAAGAACTAGGTATACCCAGTGTCAAAGATAGAATAATTGAAGTCAACCTCATGATAGCCCTGAGGCTTCTGCGTGGTGATCCTGATAACATTGTTTCCCTTAAAATTGCTAGAATGTATGAACCATGGACTACTGAGTCTAAATGGATCCAAACTACAGCTACACATATGAAGATATTTGGACTAGACCACCTGTACAAAGTTTTGACACAACAGCGCTTCCGCCACCCTGGCGGACAGTTCCCTTCGATATCACATACCGACGTATCCGCCTAAAAATTAATTATACAAAGCATTTATCTCCAACACACTGCCAAATTGAGAGCTCTTGAACACATACACACTCTACAGACTGATGATAATATCACACAGACCATCTACACTGATGGATCTCTAAACACCGCCTGTGGAGGGCTGGAAGTGCTATTGTTGTGACTCAACCTGACGGTAATATAATTGAGAAAGGAGTTAGAATTAACAACTGGGCAACTCTACAAACTGAATTAGTTGCCATACTCACAGCTATTAAATTAATTGAAACCACTGTTACTGACAGTCTCATCATCACTGACTCTCTATCCTCACTACTTGCCCTTGGTACCTCGACTCAGGTTGTCACGATCTTGTCTCTGAAGCCAGACACAAATATGCGTGCCTTGTTGACCGGGGTGTCAGGGTCAAACTGTTGTGATCCTCTCACATAGGCTCTCATAAACATGACAGAGTTGACCAAACTCGCGTCTAACAAAGACACCGTGGAATACAATTTGGGTCTGTAAAAGAACCCTAAACTGTAAACTAGGGAAAAAACTTATTGATGAGTTTGACGCAAGTAGACATGCAAACAGGCACTAGTCGATCCATAGTTTACCATGATGAGATGTATCAAGTGAAACATGTATATGGAGCAAGTAACAAGATCACTAGATTACAAGATGTTGTAACCGCTAGATTAAGGTTAGGATATAAGTACTTGGCAGTATGTTCCTCAAGCAGATGTAAACAAAACTAATAAAGTGTGTGTGGCCATACATATGGCCACACTCCTGAAACACTACGTCTCGACTGTGTGAAGATAGAACCTTAGGGACAGGCCCAAGCACACTGTGTGTGAAATGGCACAACACTTCATCTCTAATGGCAAGATAGCCGACATATTAAGATTGTATCCACTTTTGCACCTATTAACTATATCAGTTCATGTACAGAACCAAATACGCAATGTGCTTGAATACCTCCCAATGTAAATGAATAACAAAGTGTGAGGCCAGACATACTGCCTCACACGCCTGTACTCACGCATTTGTGAATAAGTTACCCTTTATGTATAGAACTAAACAAATAATAAATGAAATAATGTGTAACATTCAGTGCCATAATATCCTGACAAACCGGGTAATTATTATGACCCCTTTGTAAACCCTACTTGTAATCCTTTTGCGCTACCGCTCACAGGATGAGTGTGGGGTGCACAATAAAGTAACCGCTGCAAGCGCAAAATCAATCAACACTACCAACACACACCTGTGACACACGCTACCAACACACACCTGTGACAACCACTTCCAACACACCTGTGACAGACACTACCAACACATACCCGTGACACACACTACCAACACACTTGTGACACACACTACAAATACACACCTGTGACACACGGTACCAACACACACACCTGCGACACATTCTACCAGCGCACACACCTGTGACACACTCTACCAACACACTTGTGACACACTCACACACACACCAGTGGAACACTTTACCAACACACACCAGGACACACACCCCAACACACACCAGTAGAAACACTTTACCAACACACACCTGTGACACATTCTACCAACACACACCTGTGACACACACTCCCAACACACACCTGTGACAACCACTACCAACACACCTGGACAGACACTGCCAACACATACCCGTGAACACACTACCAACACACTTGTACACACACTACAAACACACACCTGTGACACAAGGTACCATCACACACACCTGCGACACATTCTACCAGCGCCACACACCTGTGACACTCCTCTACCAACACACTTGTGACACACTCTACCGACACACACCGCAGTAATTTTCCAACACACACCTGCTAACATTCTACCAACACACACCCTGTGACACACACTCCCAACACACACCTGTGACAACCACTCCCAACACACCTGTGACAGACACTACCAACACATACCGCGACACACACTACCAACACACTTGTGACACACACTACAAACACACACTCAGACACACACACACACACCTGTGACACACACCTGTGACACACATCTGTGGCACACACTAAAAACACACACCAGTGACACACTTCAAACACACTGTAATACACTCTACAAAACACACTGCTCACTACAGTAACAACACACACCTGCGAATCACACTACCAACACACCCAGACACACTTACCAACACACACCTGTGACACACACTACCAACACACACACCCGTGCCACACACTACCACAAACACCTATGACACACTAACAACGAAAACCTGTGACACACACACCACCAACACACACACTACCAACACACACCAGTGACAACACCTAGAACACACATCTGTGACACACACTACCCAACACACACCAGTGGACACACATTACAACACACACCTCCAGACACATACCATCACACACACACCTTGACACACACTATCAACACACACCTGTGAAACACACACTACCAACAAACACCTGTGACACACACTTCAAACACACACCTGTGACACAATACTAACACACACCTGTGACACACACCACCAACACACACACCTTGACAATCACTCACAAACACACACCTGTGACACACACACTACCACCTTACACCTGTGACACACGACCAACACACACCTGTGACACACATTACCAACACACACCTGTGACACACACTACCAACACACACCTGTGACAATCACTACAAACACACTTGTGACACACTCTACCAACACACACCAGTAAAACACTTTACCAACACACACCTGTGACACATTCTACCAACACACACACCCAGACAACATTCTACCAGCACACACACCTGTGACTCACTCTACCAACACACGTGTGACACACTCTACCAACACACACCAGTAGAACACTTTACCAACACACACCTGTGACACATTCTACCAACACACACCGTGACACACACTCCCAAACACACACCTGTGACAACCACTACCAACACACCTGTGACAGACACTACAAACACATACCCGTGACACACACTACCAACACACTTGTGACACACACTACAAACACACACCTGTGACACACACACTACCAACACACACCTGACACACACACCTGTGACACACACCCTGACACACACTGTGACACACACTAACAACACACACCAGTGACACACACTACCAACACACACCTGTGATACACTCTACAAACACACATCTGTGACACAAGTTAACAACACACACCTGAGAATCACACTACCAACACACACCTGTGCCCTACCACCACACACCTGTGACACACACTACCAACACACACCCGTGACACACACTACCAACAAACACCTATGAACACACACTAACAACGAAAACCTGTGACACACACACTACCAACACACACTGAGACACACACCCTGACACACATCTGTGACACACACCAACAACACACACACAGTGACACACACTACCAGCACACACCGTGACACATACCAACACAAACCAAAACACACTATCAGCACACACCCTGACACGCGCAAAAATACATAACTGTCACACTCTTAGCAACACAAACCTGTGACAGACACTAAGAACACAGACATGTAACACACACTATCAACACACACTTGTGACTCACTTAGCACACACCTGTGACACACACTATCAACACACACCTGTGACACACACTATGAACACACACCTGTGACACACACACACACTACCAACAAACACCTGTGACACACACTTCCAACACACACCTGTGACACACTGTACGAACACACTTTGACACACTCTACCAACACACACCTGTCCAACACTTTACCAACACACACACCTGTGACACACTCTGCCAATGATCAACCGCACCAACCAAACACACACCTGTGACACACACTCACCAACACACACGTGTGACACACACCAAGAACACACACCTGTGACAAACTACCAACACATACCTGTGGCACACACTACCAACACACCTGTGACACACACTACAAACACACACCTGTGACACACACACACTACAACACACACCTGTGACACACACTGCCAACACACACCCGTGATAACTCTACAAACACACACACCTGTGACACACGGTAGCATCACATACCTGTAACTCACACTACCAACACACACCTGTGACACACTTTACCAGCACACACCTGTGACACACACTATTAACACACACCTGTGACTCAGTTACCAACAAACACCTGTAACACACATTACCAACACACGCCTGTGACACATTCTACCAACACACACCTGTGACACACACTCCCAACACATACCTGTGACACACTCTACCAACACACACTTATGACAACTACTACCATGACACACCTGGAAACACACAACCAACACAACTGTGACACACACTACTAACACACACCTGTGACAGAGACCACCAACACACCTGTAACACACACTATAAACACACACCTGTAACACACACTATAAACACACACCTGTGACACACACTATCAACACACACCTGTGACACACACTACTAACACACACCTGTGATACACTCTACAAACACACACATGTGACACACGGTAACAACACACACCTGAGACTCACACTACCAACACACACCTGTGACACACTTACCAACACACACCTGTGACACACTATCAACACACACCTGCGACATCGGAGCAACACACACCTGTGACACACGGTAACGACACACACCTGTGACACACACTACCAACACACACCTGTGAAACATACGATCAACACACACACCTGTAAAACACACTATCAACACACACCTGTGACTCAGTTTACCAACACACGCCTGTAACACACATTACCAACACACGCCTGTGACACATTCTACCAGCACACACCTGTGACAAACACTCCCCAACACACCTGTGACATACTCTACCAACACACACACCTATGACAACAATACCAACACACACCTGTGAACACACTACCAACACACCTGTGCCACACAGTACCAACACACACCTGTGACACACTACCAACACACCTGTGACCCAATAACAACACAAGCTTGTGACAAACTATCAACACACAACTGTGGCTACCAACACACACTTGCGAAACACACTACCAACACACACCTGTGACACACAGACAACACACACCTGTGACACACAACGACACACACCTGTGACACACGGTAACAACTCACACCTATGACACACACTAACAACACTCACCTGTGACACACTTTACCAACACACCCCTGTAACACACACTCCCAAACACACACCTGTGACACACACTACCACACACACCTGTGACACATTCTACCAACACACACCTGTAACACGGTAACAACACACACCTGGAACTCACACTACCAACACACACCTGTGCACACTTTACCAACACACACCTGTGACACACTAAACACACACCTGCGACACACTACCAACACACACCTGTGACACACACTACCAACACATACCTCTGACACACATTATCAACACACACCTGTAAAACACACTATCAACACACACTCGACAAACACTACCAACACACTGTGACACACACACTACCAACACACACCTGTAACTCACACTACCAACACACACCTGTGACACACTTTACCAACACATGTGACACACAATAAAACAATACACCTGTGACACACACTACCAACACAAACCTGTGACACACACTACCAACACACACCTGTGACACACACTACCAACACACACACACCTGTGACACACACTATCAACACACACCTGTAAAACACACTATCAATACATACCTGTGACACACACTACCAACACATCTGTGACACACACCTGTGAAACACACTATCAACACACACCTGTGACACACACTACAAACACACACCTGTGATACACTCTACAAACACACACCTGTGACACACGTTAACAACACACACCTGTATCTCACACTACCAACACACACCTGTGACACACTTTACCAACACACACCTGTGACACACACTATCAACACACACCTGTGACACAGTCTACCAACACACACCTGTAGAACACTTTACCAACACACACCTGTGACACATTCTACCAACACACACCTGTGACACACACTGCCAACACACACCTGTGACACACTCTACCAACACACACCTGTGACAACCACTACCAACACACACCTGTGACACAAACTACCAACTGTTACGACCGTGTCGTATTTTTCTATTATTTTTTATAACATGCTTCCATGTTGTTCCATATTATTCCTGTAATGATGTTGTATTTACTATTATATATTCTAGTCACCTTTCCCTGTGTCGTTAAGGTTTTAACTGTTATTATTTGTTCAAGCCCATCTTATGTCTTCATTTAGTATTGTAACAAGCATTCTTTGTTTCTCTCACGACCATCTACATCGTCAAACGGCCCATGTTTCACCGGCAGACGGAGTTCAGTCCTGTCCTCTTGTCATTCAGTTCACGTTTTTTTGAGTGACACCCATCACCTGTTACTTGTACTTTATTTTATTTCTGTGTTGTTCCTGTCGCCACCAATGTGGTATATCTATGTGAGTACCAATTCATGTTTCTTATGTGTCCATCAGTGCTTGCTTAGTTACATTTAAGTAATTCAGTGTTGTTTCACCATAGTTAATTTCAGTGTTAGTTATTTTATATGTTTATGCAGTGTTAACGTAATCCAGTGCTTTATTTTTATTCTATAAGTTTTAGCAGTTCTATTGATGTTTCGATGTTTTAGTATCATTTGTGTCTTAAAAGTTTCGATAGTTAATCAATTTGTTGTGACAACCTACGAGGCTTTTTATTGTGTAAGTATTTAATTTAATTAAATTCTTAAAGGTTTACTTTATTTATTTTTATTCCCTTTTGATTTACTTCACTTATTTTTTGTTTGGTTACGCCTAGAACCTGGATATTAAAGTAAATTAAGAGACGGCGTAACACAACACACCTGTGACACACACTACCAACACATACCTGTGACACACACTACCAACACACCTGTGACACACACTACCAACACACGCCTGTGACACTGTACCAACACACACCAGTGACACACACTACCAAAACACACCTGTGACACACACTACCAACACACACCTGTGACACACACTACAAACACACACCAGTGACACACACTACCAACACACACTTGTGACACACACTACAAACACACACCAGTGACACACACACTACCAAAACACACCTGTGACACACACAACAAAACACACCTGTGACACACATTCAACACACACCTGTGACAACCACTACCAAGACACACCTGTGGAAAAACACTACCAACACACCTGTGACACACTTTACCAACACACACCTGTGACATACACTACCAACACACACCTGTGACACACTGTACCAACACACACTTGTGACACACACTATCAACACACACCTGTGACACACACTACCAAAACACACCTGTGACACACATAATCAACACACACCTGTAAAACACACTATCAACACACACCTGTGACACACGCTAACAACACACACCTGTGAGAGACACTAAGAACACACACATGTGACACACACTATAACTGCAAAACAGTTGGAGTTCCTGTATGGCTCCCTGACTGTTCTATAGCTCCTACACCCCTTCAGCGCCCAGACCCGCCACCCAGGCAGGTCTCAAGAAACACTAATGCTGCTAGGGTACTCCCTACGGCCAACCCCTGGCCCGCCCTCCCCACCAAACTCCAGGATCATCACCAGCAGTCATCGAAAGATCAGTATGGGGCAACACAGACGTACCGGCACAACAGGCAGCTGCCAACACACTCCATGAACACGCAAAACGTGAAGACATTCAGATGTCAGTACCAGATGTGGAAACTCAAGACCCACCAGGAACTAGTGTCCACGCAGAGGAAAATAGTGATACTGGTAACAGTTCTACTGATGCCTCTGTGGACATGGTCAGTGAAGATGAACAAGCACAAACAGAAAATGGTGGGGATGTCGAGTGTAACCAAAGTGTGTTGTTGTCTGCCACTGAAATACAACAATTGTTGAGCCGTACATGCTCCAGAAATGTTTCAAAAAGGCTAACTGGCCTACTGCCTGCCGAAGGGACAGGCAGCGCAGAAAAGAACAGTATCATACAGTGCCTTTTGCTTCTTTCCAAATACATTTCATAATGGCCAGAGTTAAAACCAGACAAAGTTCCAAATACATTTCATAATGGCCAGTGTTAATACCAGGCAAAGATACAGAGCGGTGAAGGTGATGAGTTGGAACATCTCATCCCTTGGAAAACGATATCCTGACCTACACCACAAAGTTGTGACTGAGGACATCGATATTGTGTGTCTGCAGGAGTGTCTCACACCTAATGGTAAGCCCCCAACCCAGTCTGCCCAATTATGTGTATTATGATCCTAGTTCTACTCACACATGTTTGATGTATGTTAAGAAGTCACTCCCGCATGTACCTCTTGTATCCAAAAAGACTACCAACCTTCAGTACCATGGGATCACTATCCACCTGGGCAACTCCACACTCAACGTGGTAAACGCCTATGCTCCCTCAGATCAGCTTCAATACACAGATCTCCCAGACTTTTTACACACTGAGCCCACTGTCCTGATGGGTGACCTGAATACTAGACACAAGAAATTAGGTGACTCCATCACTAACACCAATGGTAGGAGACTTATCTCACTTCTCAGCGCATATGAATATGTTCAAATTATAGGTAATAATGAACCAACACACATCTATGGCGGGGATCTAGACTAATGTATTAGCTTTAATCTATCATACACAACTCATAGCTCTGGTGTTGTCACTGATCTTATGTCTGACCACAGCCCAATCCAAGCTAGTATACATGTAGCCAATGACACCCCCACTGGTGGTAAACTCAACAGACGTAGAATCACAGTCAAGCAAGAACATGAAAGCCAGTTCATAGACTTCATCCATGACTGGTACAAGGACTACAAGCCTCACAACTACCAAAGTTTCCATGACGATCTGATAGATAGGACTTATGCATACTTCACCAACAATGCCTCCACCAAAAAAAGGAGAAAACTTGGTTAACATAATGGGAACAGGTAACAGCAGTGCTATAATGACCCTGAGCTGAAAAAACTCAGGGCTAGGGTCAGGAGGGTGGGTAAGGGTTACAGAAAAATTAGAACACCTCAAATGTTACAATTGTATCAAGCTTCCCTTGCTGCTGTCAGGGAACGTGTAAACGAACTCAGACAAAATGCATGGGAGACATATGTCAACAGCCTGAACCAACACACATCCCTCAGCAAAGCCTGGAAAGACATAAACATAATCAGAGGTAAAAACAGTAGACATGTCTCCCATCCAAACCCTCTGCAAAAGTCGAATGAGCTAATAACAAAGTGGGCTCATGGCGTCTAGCTATGACATGTTACCAGCTGGGACTCGGGGACTCCTTGATGGGAAGTCTGTAGAGAGAAGTAATCTTATTAGCTTTATGCTGGGCAAACAGCACGATGAGTGTGATGTTCCATATACTGAGTGGGAGCTTGACGCCGCCCTCGCCAGGGGTAGGTCTACTTCCCCTGGAGAGGACGGAGTCACCTACAACATCGTTAGACTACTAAGGCGCGTGCCAGGCAATCCATTGTGGTATTGTACAATATGAGCCATGCCGAGGGCCAACTACCCACATCATGGACCAGCAGTATTGTTGTACCAATACCGAAACCAGGACAGAGGATGGTTCTTGGCAGACTCTTATATAGAATCAGAGAACACATGTCTCCTAACATAAATGGCTTCACCCATGGTAAAGGTGTACATAATTGCATCACCACATTCCTAACTGTGCATGGTGATGACAGGCACGATACACCACATTTCTTGACCTAAAAGCTGCATCTGATATTGTCAATAGGTAACTGATATTGTACGAACTAGCCAAAATGGATATAGGAGGTAGGCTGTTAGACTGGATAAGTGGTTACCTAACCAACAGAAGGGCTGCTGCACTGTTTCAGGGTTACAAAAGTGAAGTTAAAGATATGCAACTTGGTACCCCTCAAGGTGGAGTACTTAGCCCCACTTTGTTCAATGTTCTTATGAATGCATTATTAAATTTAATACCAGACAACC
Source organism: Homarus americanus (assembly GCF_018991925.1). Lineage (NCBI taxonomy): Eukaryota > Metazoa > Arthropoda > Malacostraca > Decapoda > Nephropidae > Homarus > Homarus americanus. The sequence goes on from NW_024740094.1 coordinate 6,290,103, forward strand.
CCAGCAATATCTCAATCAGCTATGCTGATGATATTCTTATACATACTAAAACTCATCGTGAAATGCAAACCACCCTGAACCATGTATACGCAGCCTGTGAACACCTCGGTCTTATTATCTCCACTGAGAAAACTAAGGTGTTCAACAAACAAGCTGGTAACCGCAAACGCGGCCCCGCCAAGTTCAAGATAGGTAACAACACTATTGACTATGTTTCTTCTTTTAAATATCTTGGTGTTTCCGTCCCTTGTACCCTACCTGCCATACAACAGCTAACCCGCCAATGTACTGACAGACTGAGACCTCTTAGAAGTGTAGCGGGGTACAGCCCGCACTATGGTGCTAATATTAGAATTGTTAAAACAATGTACCTAGGCTATATAAGATCTCTGATAGATTACCACGCACCAGCCCTGGTCATTCGTGACGGGAAAGGCGTTGACAAGCTCGAGAAAATGCAAAATAAAGCCCTCAGAATTATCCTAGGATGTCCCATGAGCACTAAAGTACTTAATATGAGGAAAGAACTAGGTATACCCAGTGTTAAAGATAGAATAATTGAAGTCAACCTCATGATAGCCCTGAGGCTTCTGCGTGGTGATCCTGATAACGTTGTTTCCTTAAATTTGCTAGAATGTATGAACCATGGGACTACTGAGTCTAAATGGATCCAAACTACAGCGACACATATGAAGATGTTTGGACTAGACCACCTGTACAAAGTTGAGACACAACAGCGCTTCCTGCCACCCTGGCGGACAGTTCCCTTCGATATCACAATACCGACGTATCCGCCTAAAAAATTAATTATACAAAGCATTTATATCCAACACACTGCCAAATTGAGAGCTCTTGAACACATACACACTCTACAGACTGATGATAATATCACACAGACCATCTACACTGATGGATCTCTAAACACCGCCTGTGGGAGGGCTGGAAGTGCTATTGTTGTGACTCAACCTGACGGTGATATAATTGAGAAAGGAGTTAGAATTAACAACTGGGCATCCACTCTACAAACTGAATTAGTTGCCATACTCACAGCTATTAAATTCATTGAAACCACTGTTACTGACAGTCTCATCATCACTGACTCTCTATCCTCACTACTTGCCCTTGGTACCCTCGACTCAGGTTGTCACGCTCTTGTCTCTGAAGCCAGACACAAATATGCGTGCCTTGTTGACCGGGGTGTCAAGGTCAAACTGTTGTGGATCCCCTCTCACATAGGCCTCATAAAACATGACAGAGTTGATGCCCTCGCCAAACTCGCGTCTAACAAAGACACCGTTGAATACAATTTGGGTCTGTCAAAAAGAACCCTTAAAACTGTAATTAGGAAAGAACTTATTGATGAGTTTGACGCAAGTAGACAAGTGCAAACAGGCACTAGTCGATCCATAGGTTACCATGATGAGATGTATCAAGTGAAACATGTATATGGAGCAAGTAACAAGATCACTAGATTACAAGATGTTGTAACCGCTAGATTAAGGTTAGGATATAAGTACCTTTGGCAGTATGTTCCTCAAGCAGATGTAAACAAAACTAAATGTAAAGTGTGTGGCCATACATATGGCCACACACTTGAACACTACGTCCTCGACTGTGTGAAGATAGAACCTTTTAGGGACAGGTCCAAGCACACTGTGTGTGAAATGGCACAACACTTCATCTCTAATGGCAAGATAGCCGACATATTAAGATTGTATCCACTTTTTTGCACTTAGTAACTATATCAATTCTCATGTACAGAACCAAATACGCAATGTGCTTGAATACCTCTCGCGTAAATGTGAATAACAAAGTGTGAGGCCAGACATACTGCCTCACACGCCTGTACTCACGCATTTGTGAATAAGTTACCCTTTATGTATAGAACTAAACAAATAATGTAAATGAAATACTGTGTAACATTCAGTGCCATAATATCCTGACAACAGGAGTTAATTATTATGACCCTTTGTAAACCCTACTCTGTAATCCTTTTGCGCTACCGCTCACATGATGAGTGTGGGGTGCACAATAAAGTAGCCGCTGCAAGCGGCAAAATAAAAAAATCAATCACTATCAACACACTTTTGTGACTCACTTTACCAACACATACCTGTTACACACACTACCAACACACACCTGTGACACACACTACCAAAACACACCTGTGACACACACTACCAAAACACACCTGTGACACACACTACCAACACACACCTGTGACTCACTGTACCAACACACACCTGTGACACACGCCTGTGACACACACTATCAACACACACCTGTGACACACACTACCAACACACACCTGTGACACACGCAATCAACACACACCTGTAAAACACACCATCAACACACACCTGTGGCACTCGCTAACAACACACACCTGTGACACACTCTACCAACACACACCTGTGGCAGACACTAAGAACACGCACATGTGACACACACTATCAACACACACTTGTGACTCACTTTACCAACACACACCTGTGACACAAAATAGCAACACACACCTGTGACACACACTATCAACACACACCTGTGACTCACACTACCAACACACATCTGTGAAACACACTACTAACACATACCTGTGACACACACAACCAACACACACCTGTGACACACACTATCAAAGCACACCTGTGACACACACTACGAACACAAACCTGTGACACACACTACCAACACATACCCGTGACACACACTACCAAAACACACCTGTGTCACACAATATCAACACACTGTAAAACACACTATCAACACACACCTGTGACACACGCTAACAACACACACCTGTGACACATACTACCAACACACACCTGTGACACACTACCAACACACACCAAACACACTCATCAACACAAACCTGTGACACGCAACAACACACACCTGTGACACACCACGAACATACACCAGACACACTACCAACACACACACCTGTGAAACACTGTACCAACACACCAGACACACACCCATGACATACACTATCAACACACACATCTGTGGCACACACTACCAACACACACCTGTGACACACTCCTACCAACACATACCTGTGATACACCCTACAAACACACACCTGTGACACACGGTAACGACACACACCTGTGACACACACTACCAACACACCTGTGACACACACAATTAACACACGTCTGTGACACATTCCACCAACACACACCTGTGACACACACTACCAACAAACACCTGTGACACACACTACCAACACACACCTGTGATACACACTATCAACACACACCTGTAAAATACACTATCAACACACACCTGGTAAACACACGCTAAAAACACACACCTGTGGCACACACTACCAACACACATCTGCGACACACACTACCAATACACGCCTGTAACACACACTATAAACACACACCTGTGACACACGCTATCAACACACAACTGACCCACACTACCAACACACACCTGTAACACACTACGACCACACACCTGTGACACACATTCAACAAACGCCTGTGACAACCACTACCAAGACACACGTGTAAAAAACACTACCAACACACCTGTGACACACTTTGCCAACACACACCTGTGACACACTATGAACACACACCTGCGACACACGGAGCAACACATACCTGTGACACACGGTATCGAAATACACACCTGTGACACACACTACCAACTCACACCTGTGACACCCACTATTAACACACACCTGTAAAACACACTATCAACACACACATGTGACTCAGTTTACCAACACACACCTGTAACACACATTACCAACACATGTCTGTGACACATTCTACCAACACACACCTGTGATAAACACTCCCATCACACACCTGTGACACACTCTACCAACACACACCTATGACAACAACTACCAACACACATCTGTGACACACTACCAACACACCTGTGACACACACTACCAACACATACCTGTGACACACACTACCAACACACCTGTGACACACACAATTAACACACGTCTGTGACACATTCCACCAACACACACCTGTGACACACACTACCAACAAACACCTGTGACACACACTACCAACACACACCTGTGATACACACTATCAACACACACCTGTAAAATACACTATCAACACACACCTGGTAAACACACGCTAAAAACACACACCTGTGGCACACACTACCAACACACATCTGCGACACACACTACCAATACACGCCTGTAACACACACTATAAACACACACCTGTGACACACGCTATCAACACACAACTGACCCACACTACCAACACACACCTGTAACACACTACGACCACACACCTGTGACACACATTCAACAAACGCCTGTGACAACCACTACCAAGACACACGTGTAAAAAACACTACCAACACACCTGTGACACACTTTGCCAACACACACCTGTGACACACTATGAACACACACCTGCGACACACGGAGCAACACATACCTGTGACACACGGTATCGAAATACACACCTGTGACACACACTACCAACTCACACCTGTGACACCCACTATTAACACACACCTGTAAAACACACTATCAACACACACATGTGACTCAGTTTACCAACACACACCTGTAACACACATTACCAACACATGTCTGTGACACATTCTACCAACACACACCTGTGATAAACACTCCCATCACACACCTGTGACACACTCTACCAACACACACCTATGACAACAACTACCAACACATCTGTGACACACTCAACAACACACCTGTGACACACACTACCAACACATACCTGTGACACACACTACCAACACACCTGTGACACACACAATTAACACACGTCTGTGACACATTCCACCAACACACACCTGTGACACACACTACCAACACACACTTATGAAACTCACAAACAACAAACACCTGTAACACACATTACCAACACACGCCTGTGACACATTCTACCAACACACACCTGTGACACACTCTACCAACACACACCTGTGACAACCACTTCCAAGACACACCTGTGAAAAACACTACCACCACACCTTTGACACACACTACCAACACACCTTTAACACACACTTCAAACACACATCTGTGACACACACTATCAACACACACCTGTGACACACATTCCCAACACACACTTGTGACACAGTCTTCCAACACACACCTATGACAACCATTTACCAACACACACCTGTGGCACACACTACCAACACACACCTTTGATACATTCTACCAACTCACACCTGTGACCCACACTCCCAACACACACCTGTGACACACACTATGAACACACACATCTGACAAACGCTAACAACACACACCTGTAACACACATTACCAACACACACCTGTGACAAACTCTACCAACACACACCTCTAGAACACTTAACCAAAACACCTGTGACACACACTGCCACCAACACACACCTGTGACACACACTCCCAAAACACACCTGTGACACACTCTACCAACACACACCTGTGACAACCTCTACCAACACACACCTGTGACACACACTACCAACACACTCCAGTGATACACACTACCAACACACACCTGTGACACACACTCCCAACATACACCTGTGACACACTCTTCCAACACACCTGTGACAAACACTCCCAACAAACACCTGTGACAAACTCTACCAAAACACACCTGTGACAACCACAACCAACACACACCTGTCACACACACTACCAACACACACCTGTGACACACTATCAACACATCTGTGATACACAGTACCAACACACACCCGTGACACACACTACCAACACACCTGTAACACACACTACAAACACACACCTGTGACACACACTATCAACACACACCTGTGACACACGGTAACGACACACACCTGTGACACACGGTAACAACACACACTTATGAAACTCACAAACAACACACACCTGTGACACACTATTAACACACACCTGAGACTCAGTTTACCAACAAACACCTGTAACACACATTACCAACACACGCCTGTGACACATTCTACCAACACACACCTGTGACACACTCTACCAACACACACCTGTGACTACCACTCCAAGACACACCTGTGAGACACACACACTACCAACACACACCTGTGACACACACTACCAACACACACCTGTGACACCCACTCCCAACACACACCTGTAACACACTCTTTCAACACACTTGTGACACACTCTACCAACACACACATACAGAACACTTTGCCAAGACACACCTGTGACACATTCTACCAACACACACCTGTGACACACACTCCCAACACACACACCCTGTGACACAGTCTTCCAACACACACCTATGACAACCATTTACCAACACACACCCGTGACACACACTCACCAACACACACCTTGACACATCTCTACCAACACACAATTGGTGGAAAACACACCCCCAACACACACCCAGACACACTCTACCAACACACACCATGACAACCACTAACAACACACACCTGTGACACACACTACCAACTCACACCTGTGACACACACTACGAACACACACCTGTGACACACACTATGAACACACACCTCTCACATACGCTAACAACCCACACCTGTAACACACATTACCATCACACATCTGTGACACATTCTACCAACACACACCTGTGACACACACACCCAGCACACACCTGTGACACATTCTACCAATACACACCTGTGACAACCTCTACCAACACATACCTGTGACACACACACTTCCAACACACACCTGTGACACACACTCCCAACATACACCTGTGACACACTCTTCCAACACACTTGTGACACACTCTACCAACACACACCTGAAGAACACTTTACCAACACACATCCGTGACACATTCTACCAACACACACCTGTGACACACATTCCCAACACACACCTGTAACACACATTACCAACACACGCCTGTGACACATTCTACCAATACACACCTGTGACAAACACTCCCAAAACACACCTGTGACATACTCTACCAACACACACCTATGACAACCACTACCAACACACACCTGTGACACACTACCAACACACACCTGTGACACACACTACCAACAGACCTGTAACACACACTACAAACACACACCTGTGACACTCTATCAACACACACCTGTGACACACACTACCAACACACATCAGTGAAACACTCTACCAATACACACCTGTGATACACTCTACAAACACACACCTGTGACACACGGTAACAACACACACCTGAGACTGACACTACCAACACACACCTGTGACACACTTTACCAACAGACACCTGTGACACACTAACAACACACACCCAAGACACACGGAGCAACACATTACCTGTGACACACGGTAACGACACACCTGTGACACACGCTACCAACACACACCTGTGACACACACTATCAACACACACCTGTAAAACACACTTTCAACACACACCTGTGACTCAGTTCACCAACACACACCTGTAACACACATTACCAACACACGTCTGTGACACATTCTACCAACACACACCTGTGACAAAGACTCCCAACACACACCTGTGACACACTCTACCAACACACACCTATGACAACCACTACCAACACACACCTGTGACACACTACCAACACACCTGTGACAGACACTACCAATATATACCTGTGACACACACTACCAACAAACCTGTGACACACACTATTAACACACACCTGTAACTCATACTACTAACACATACCTGTGACACACTTTACCAAGACACACCTGTGACACACACTAAATACACACACTGTGACACACACTACCAACACACACCTGTGACACACACTAAAAACACACACTGTGACACACACTATCAACACACACCCAGACACACACTACCAACACATACCTGTGACACACACTACCAACACACACCTGTGACACACTATCAACACACACCTGTAAAACACACTATCAACACACACCTGCGACACACACTACCAATACACACCTGTCACACACTATCAATACACCTGTGACACACACTAACAACACACACCTGTGACACACTACCAAGACACACCTGTGACATACACTACCAAGACACACCTGTAACACACACTACTAACACACATCTGTGACACACAATACCAACACACACACCTGTGACACATTCTACCAACACATACCTATGACACATATTACCAACACACACCTGTAGGAGACCATACTAACACACACCTGTGACTCGCTGCCAACACGCACCTGTGACACACACTACCAACACACACGTATGACACATTCTACCAACACACACCTGTGACACACACTCCCAAAACACACCTGTGACACACTCTACCAACACACACCTGTGACAACCTCTACCAACACACACCTGTGACACACACTACCAACACACTCCAGTGATACACACTACCAACACACACCTGTGACACACACTCCCAACATACACCTGTGACACACTCTTCCAACACACCTGTGACAAACACTCCCAACAAACACCTGTGACAAACTCTACCAAAACACACCTGTGACAACCACAACCAACACACACCTGTCACACACACTACCAACACACACCTGTGACACACTATCAACACATCTGTGATACACAGTACCAACACACACCCGTGACACACACTACCAACACACCTGTAACACACACTACAAACACACACCTGTGACACACACTATCAACACACACCTGTGACACACGGTAACGACACACACCTGTGACACACGGTAACAACACACACTTATGAAACTCACAAACAACACACACCTGTGACACACTATTAACACACACCTGAGACTCAGTTTACCAACAAACACCTGTAACACACATTACCAACACACGCCTGTGACACATTCTACCAACACACACCTGTGACACACTCTACCAACACACACCTGTGACTACCACTCCAAGACACACCTGTGAGACACACACACTACCAACACACACCTGTGACACACACTACCAACACACACCTGTGACACCCACTCCCAACACACACCTGTAACACACTCTTTCAACACACTTGTGACACACTCTACCAACACACACATACAGAACACTTTGCCAAGACACACCTGTGACACATTCTACCAACACACACCTGTGACACACACTCCCAACACACACTTGCACACAGTCTTCCAACACACACCTAAGGACAACCACTACCAACACACACCTGTGACACACACTACCAACACACACCTTGACACATTCTACCAACACACACCTGAGAAAACACACCCCAACACACAACTGTGACACACTCTACCAACACACACTATGACAACCACTACCAACACACACCTGTGACACACACTACCAACTCACACCTGTGACACACACTACGAACACACACCTGTGACACACACTATGAACACACACCTCTGACATACGCTAACAACACACACCTGTAACACACATTGCCAACACACATCTGTGACACATTCTACCAACACACACCTGTGACACACACTCCCAACACACACATGTGACACACTCTACCAATACACACCTGTGACAACCTCTACCAACACATACCTGTGACACACACTACAAACACACACCGGAGACACACACTATGAACACACCCAGGAACACTACCAAGACACACCTGTAACACACACTACTAAACACATCCACACAACACACACACCTGTGACACATCTCACCCAACACACACACCATGACACATATTACCAACACACACCTGTGAGACCATACTAACACACACCTGTGACCTGCTGCCAACACGCACCTGTGACACACACCACCAACACACACGTATGACACATTCACACACACACCTGTGACACACACTCCCAAAACACACTGCACACACTCACCAACACACCTGTGACAACTTACCACACACACCTGTGACACACTACCAACACACCTCCAGTGATACACACTACCAACACACACCTGTGACACACACCCCAACATACACCTGTGACACACTCTTCCAACACACCTGTGACAAACACTCCCCAACAAACACCTGTGACAAACTCTACCAAAACACACCTGTGACAACCACAACCAACACACACCTGTCACACACACTACCAACACACACCCTGTCACACACTATCAACACATCTGTGATACAGAGCACCAACACACACCTGCACACACACACCCAAAACACACACTACAAACACACACCTGTGAACACACACTATCAACACACACCTGTGACACACGGTAGACACACACCTGTGACACACGGTAACAACACACACACCTTAAGGAAACTCACAAACAACACACACCTGTGACACACTATTAACACACACCTGAGACTCAGTTTACCAACAAACACCTGTAACACACATTACCAACACACGCTCAGACATTCTACCAACACACACCTGTGACACACTCTACCAACACACACCTGTGACTACCACTCCAACACACACCAGAGACACACACACTACCAACACACACCTGTGACACACCACAACACACACCTGTGACACCCACTCCCAACACACACACCTGTAACACACTCTTTCAACACACTTGTGACACACTCTACCAACACACATATAGAACACTCCAAGACACACCTGTGACACATTCTACCAACACACACCTGTGACACACCAACACACTTGTGACACAGTCTTCCAACACACCTACCGACAACCACTACCAACACACCTGTGATACACACCACCTTTGACACATTCTACCAACACACACCTGAAACACACTCCCCAACACACACACTGTGACACATGCCAACACACACTAAGACAACCACTACCAACACACACCAGCGCACACTGCCAACTCACCCGCCAGCCTGCAGACACACACCCACCGGACACACACTGTGAACACACATATGCCCCTGACAACGCACAATGACACACATTGCCATCACATCTGTGGACACATTCTGCACAAACACATATGACACACACCCAGACACAGTGACACATTCTCCAATACACACCTGTATGACAATCTACTCCAAACACATACCTGTGACACACACACTTCAACACACACCGTGACACACACTCCCAACACACACCTGTGGAACACATCAACCAACACACCTGTGGCCAATCACCAACACATACCAGCACATATTTCCAACACCACCACGTTATACACACCCAACACACCTGTGACACATACCAATACACACGCATATGACCTCTACCAACATATGCCTGGCCACACACACTTCCAACACACACCTCTGACACACACTCCCAACACACACCTGTGACACACACTTCCAACACACACCTGTGACACACACTCCCAACATACACCTGTGACACACTCTTCCAACACACTTGTGACACACTCTACCAACACACACCTGAAGAACACTTTACCAACACACATCCGTGACACATTCTACCAACACACACCTGTGACACACATTCCTAACACACACCTGTTACACACTCTACCAACACACACCTGTGACACACGATAACAACACACACCTGTGACACACGGTAATGACACACACCTGTGACACACGGTAACAACACACACTTATGAAACACACAAACAACACACACCTGTGACACACACTATTAACACACACCTGAGACTCAGTTTACCAACAAACACCTGTAACACACATTACCAACACACGCCTGTGACACATTCTACCAACACACACTTGTGACACACTCTACCAACACACACCTGTGACTACCACTACCAACACACACCTGTGACACACACACACACTACCAACAGAAACCTGTGACACACACTACCAACAAACACCTGTGACACACACTACCAACACATCTGTATTTACTCTTTCAACACCTTGTGACACATCTCTAACACACACTATAGAACACTTTGCCAAGACACACCTGCTGGTAAATTTACCAACCCACCACCTGTGACACACTCCCCAACACACACTTGTGACAGATCTTCCAACACACACCTGCAGTAAACCACACTACCAACTGTGACACACACGCACTACCAACACACACCTTTGACACATTCTACCAACACACACCTGTGACACACACTCCCAACACCTATGTGAGGCCACACTCTACCAACACACACTATGACAACCACTACCAACACACACCTGTGACACACTACCAACTCACACCTGTGACACACACTACCAACACACACCTGTAACACACACTATGAACAAACACCTCTGACATACGCCAACAACCCACACCTGTAACACACATTACCAACACACATCTGTGACACATTCTACCAACACACACCTGTGACACAAATTTCCAACACACACCCGAAGAACACTTTACCAAAACACCTGTGAAACACACTGCCAACACACACCTGTGACACACACTACCAACACACACCTGTGACACACTCTACCAACACACACCTGTGACAACCACTACCAACAAACACCTGTGACACATTCTACCAACCCCACACTGTGGGCTCACATTACCAACACACACATGTAGAACGCTAACCCTGCCTGTGATGCGACACTCAACACACACCTGTGACCAAACCTCCCCAACCAGCACACCTGTGACAGCCACAACCCAACTGGACCTGTCCACCTCCCAACACACACCTGGCAGCACACTATCCAACACACCTGTGACACACAGTGCCAACACACCACATACACACACTACCAACACCTGTAACACACACTACCAACACACACCTATGACACACACTATCAACACACACCTGTGACACACACTACCAACACACACCAGTGACACAAACAACCAACACACACCTGTGATACACTCTACAAACACACACCTGTGACACACGGTAACAACACACACCTGAGACTCACACTACCAACACACACCTGTGACACATTTTACCAACACACACCTGTGACACACTATCAACACACACCTGCGACACACGGAGCAACACACACCTGTGACTCAGTTTACCAACACACACCTGTAACCCACATTACCAACACACGTCTGTGACACATTCTACCAACACACACCTGTGACAAACACTCCCAACACACACCTGTGACACACTCTACCAACACACACCTATGACAACCACTACCAACACACACCTGTGACAAACACTCCCAACACACACCTGTAACACACGCTACCAATATATACCTGTGACGCACAGTACCAACACACCTGTGACACACACTATTAACACACACATGTGACTCAGTTTACCAACACACATCTATGACACACACTAAAAACACACACTGTGATACACTCTACAAACACACACCTGTAACTCACACTACCAACCCACACCTGTGACACACTTTACCAACACACATCTATGACACACACTAAAAACACACACTGTGACACACACTACCAACACACACCTGTGACACACACTATCAACACACACCTGTGACACACACTACCAACACATACCTGTGACACACACTACCAACACACACCTGACACACACTATCAACACACTTCCTCATAAACACACTATCAACACACACCTGCGACACACACTACCAATACACACCTGTAACACACACTATCAACACACACCTGTGACACACTCTACCAACACACACCTGTGACAACCTCTACCAACACACATCTGTGACACACTCTTTCAACACACTTGTGACACATTCTACCAACACACACATATAGAACACTTTGCGAAGACACCTGAGACACATTCTACCAACACACACCTGTGACACACACTACCAACACACACCTGTGACACATTCTACCAACACACACCTGTGACACACACTCCCAACACACACCTGTGACACACTCTACCAACACACACTATGACAAGCACTACCAACACACACCTTGACACAGACTACCAACACACACCTGTGACACACACTACCAACACACACCTGTGACACACACTATGAACACACACCTCTGACATACGCTAACAACACACACCTGTAACACACATTACCAACACACATCTGTGACACATTATACCAACACACACCTGTGACACACATTACTAACACACACCTGTGACACACATTTCCAACACTCCCTTGTAACACACACTATCAACACACACCTGTGACACACACTTCCAACACTCACTTGTAACACACACTATCAACACACACTTGTGACTCACTTTACAAAAACACACCTGTGACACACATTACCAACAAACGCCTGTGACACACACTCCCAACACACACCTGTGACACACTCTACCAACACACCGCTATGACAACCACTACCAAGACACACCTGTGACACACACTTCCAACCACACCTGTAACACACACTACTGACGTACGTCTGTGACACACACTGTCAACACACACCTGTGACACACACTATCCACACACACCTGTGACCTACATTAACAGCACACACCTGTAACACACATTACCAACACACATCTGTGACACCTTCTACCAACACACAATTGTCACATACATTACCAACACACACCTGTGACACACACTACCAACACACACCTGTGACACATTCTACCAACACACACCTGTGACACACACTACCAACACACACCTGTAACACACTCTTTCAACACACACCTGTGACACACACTATCCACACACACCTGTGACCCACACCAACAGCACACACCTGTAACACACACACAACACACATCTGTGACACCTTCAACACACACAATTGTCACATACATTACCAACACACACCCGTGACACACACTACCAACACACACCTGTGACACATTCTACAAACACATACCTGTGACACATAATCTCCCAACACATACCTGTGTCACACTCTAACAAATACACACCTGTGACCATGACTACCAAATCCACAGCGACACACACTCCCCAACACATACCCAGACACACAATGCCAACACACGCCCGTGACACACACTACCAACACACACCTGTGACACATTCTCCCACCAACACATACCTGTGACACACACTCCCCAACACATACCCAGACACATTCTACCAACACACACCTGTGACACACACTACCAACACACACACACCTGTGACACACCTCTCACCAACACACACCAACAATGACAACCACTACCAACACACACCTGTGACACATCTCTACTCAACACATAACTGTGACACACACACAACGCACACCTGTGACACACTCTCCCAACACACAACTGTGACACACATTACCAACACACACCTGTGACATACACATCAACAAACACACCTGTGACACATTCCTACCAACACAATAACCGTGACACACACAAACACACACCTGTGACACACTCTACCAACACACACCTGAGACTACCACTACCATCACACAACCTGCAGACATTAAACTTTTCTGAACACACACCTGCATATACACTACCAACTCACACCTGTGACACACACTCCCCAACACACACCTGTGACACACCCCTTCCAACACACTTGTGACACACTCTACCAACACACACTTGTAGAACACTTTACCAAGACACACCTGTGGCACATTATACCAACACACACCTGTAACACGCACTCCCAACACACACCTGTGACACACTCTACCAACACACACCTATGACAACTACTACCAACACACACCAGTGACACATTAACAACACACCTGTGACACACACACTATTAACACACACCTGTGACTCAGTTTACTAACACACACCTGTAACACACATTACCAACAAACGCCTGTGACACATTCTACCAACACACACCTGTGACACACACCCAACACATACCTGTGACACACTCTTCCAACACACACCTATGACAACCACTACCAAGACACACCTGTGAATCACACTACCAACACACCTGCGACACACACTATCAACACACGCCTGTGACACACACTACCAACACACACCTGTAATACACTCTACAAACACACACCTGTGACACACTACCAACACTCACCTGTGACACACTTTACCAACACACACCTGTGACATCCACTACCAAAACACACCTGTGACACACACTATCAACACACACCTGTGACACACCAGCACACACTTGTGACACACTACCAACACATACCTGTGACACTCACTATCAAAACACAACACACACTATCAACACTCACCTGTGACACACGCTAACAACACACAACTGTGACATTCACTACCAACACACCTGTACCTGTGACACACACTACCAACACACACCTGTGCCACACACTACACACCTGCCAACACACTACCAACACACACCCTGTGACACACTATCAACCCACCTGTGACACACACTACCAAAACACACATGTAACACACACTATCAACACACACCTGTGACATACGCTAACAGCACACACCTGTAACACACATTACCAACACACATCTGTGACACATTCTACCAACACACAATTGTGACATACATTACCAACACACACCTGTGACACACACTACCAACACAAACCTGTGACACATTCTACCAACACACACCTGTAGAACACTTTCAAAAAACACACCTGTGTACACAATGCCAACACACACCGTGACACACACTACCAACACACACCTGTGACACATTCTACCAACACACACCTGTGACACACAATCCCAACACACCACCTGGACACACTCCCCAACACACACACCTGTGACTCACACTACCAACATACCTGTGACACACTTTGCAACACCTGTGACACACACTACCCCACACCTGTGACATACACACTACCAACACACCTGTGACACACAGACCAACACACACCTGAGACACAAGTACAGCCACACACCTGTGACACACCTGTAAAACACACTATCAACACAAATGTGACACACGCTAAAACAGACACCTTGACACACTCTACCAACACACACCTGTGACACCCTATCAACACACACCTGTAAACACACTATCAACACACACCTGTGACTCAGTTTACCAACACACACCTGTAACACACATTACCAAACACACGCCTGTGACACATTCTCCAATACACCTGTAACAAACACTCCCCAAAACACACCTGTGAAATACTCTACACACCTATGACAACCTACCAACACACACCTGTGACACACTACCAATACACACCTGTGACACACTACCAACCTGTAACACACACTAAACACACACCTGTGAACACACTTTACCAAGACACACCTGTGACACACACTAAAACACACACCACCAACACACACCTGTGACACACACTATCCAACACACCTGTGACACACACTACCAACACATACCCAGACACACACTACCAACACACACCTGTGACACACTATCAACACACACCTGTAAAACACACTATCAACACACACCTGCGACACACACTACCAATACACACCTGTAACACACTATCAACACACCTGTGACACACACTAACAACACACACCTGTGACACACTACCAACACACACCTGTGACATACACTACCAAGACACACCTGTAACACACACTACTAAAACACATCTGTGACACACACTACCAACACACACCTGTGACACACTCTACTAACATACAACTGTGACAACCACTACCAACACACACATGTTTCACACACCACCACACACACTGTGACATATTTCACCAACACACACCTATGGACACACACCAACACACACCTGTAGGGTTCCATTAACACACACCCAGACACGCTGCCAACACGCACCCAGACACACACTACCAACACACACGTATGACACATTCTACCAACACACACCTGTGACACACACTCCCAACACACACCTGTGACACACTCTACCAACACACACCTGTGACAACCTCTACCAACACACACCTGTGACACACACTACCAACACACACCGGTGATACACACTACCAACACACACCTGTGATACACACTCCCAACATACACCTGTGACACACACACCCAACACACACCTGTTACACACGGTAACGACACACACCTGTGACACACGGTAACAACACACACTTTTGAAACACACAAACAACACACACCTGTGACACGCACTATTAACACACACCTGAGACTCAGTTTACCAGCAAACACCTGTAACACACATTACCAACATATTCTACCAACACACACCTGTGACACACTCTACCAACACACACCTGTGACTACCATTACCAACACAAAGCTGTGACACACACACACTATCAACACACATCTGTGACACACACTACCAACACACACCTATGACACACTCTACCAACACACACCTGCGACAAACACTAAGAACACACACTTGTGACTCACTTTACAAACACACACCTGTGACACACAATAACAACACACACCTGTGACACACTATCAACAAACACCTGTGACACACTATCAACACACACCTGTGACACACACTACCAACACACACCTGTAACACACACTACTAACACACATCTGTGACACACACTACCAACACACACCTGTGACACACACTATCAATGCATACCTGTGACATGCGCTAACAACACACACCTGTACCACACATTACCAACTCACATTTGTGACACATTCTACTAACACACACCTGTGACACACATTACCAACACACACCTGTGGAACACTTTACCAAAACACACATGTGTCACACACTGCCAACACACACCTGTGACACATTCTACCAACACACACCTGTGACAAACACTCCCAACACACACCTGTGACACACTCTATCATCACATACCTGTGACAACCACTACCAACACACACCTGTGACACACACTACCAATATGCACCTGTGACTCACAATGCCAACACGCACCTGTGACTCACAATGCCAATACACACCCGTGACACACACTACCAACACACACGTGTGAAACATTCTACCAACACACACCTGTGACACACTCTACCAACAGACACCTGTAGAATACTTTACCAAAACACACCTGTGAATCGGCTGGATTGTCCAATTAACCAGGCCGTTCACATATATTTATTATTTGGGTTTAAGTAACGAAACCCAAACTGTAGTTCCTTGTTTTATTATAAAAGGATTGTATCTATAATTCCTGAGTGTAGATCGACTGTAAGTTCCACTGTATATGAGTGAATGAGAAAGGGACGCGTTTATGTAATATAAACGTTAGCCTACGTCCTTACGATATAAGTTGCTGTGAGTGACTGATGAGTAGTGACCCATCGAGGGAGAACGGTATGGATACGTCGTTTCCCATCGAGGGAAGACGGAGTAATCCACTGCGGCTCTCAAATAACGTCTTCCTCTAGTCAAGGATATCAAACTACTGCTCGCTTCAGGTGACCAGAGAGCCGGCTACTTATGCCTTTACTCAGCATAGTATGACGCAGCTTCCCGTGGGCACACCTTATCACGTGCATTGAACATGTCACCTCATAGCCAGTGGAAAGTTACAGGGTGGTGAATCTAAATATAATATCAGATGTATTGACCCATTTAAATAATATGTTCTGTTGATGAGACAGGGGCCCATTACACCTGTGACACACACTGCCAACACACACCTGTGACACACTACCAACACACACCTGTGACACATTCTACCAACATACACCTGTGACAAACACTCCCAACACACACCTGTGACACTCTACCAACACACAAATGTGACAACCACTACCAACACACACCTGTGACACACACTAACAACACACACCTGTGACACATTCTACCAACACACACCTGAGACACACATTATCAACACACACCTGTTGAACACTTTACCAACACACACACCTGTGACACACAATGCCAACACACACCCATGATACACACTACCAACACACACCTGTGACACATTCTACCAACACACACTGCTGACACACTCCCCAACACACACCTGTGACACACTATACCAACACACACCTAATGACAACCACTACCAACACACACCTGTGACACACACTACCAACACACACCTGTGACACACTACCAAAACATACCTGTAAGACACACACTACCAACACACATCTGTGACACACACTACCAACACACCTCAGACACACACCAACACACACCTGCTGACCCCACACCACCACACACCTGTGACACACAATACCAACACAAACCTGCGACACACACTTTCAACACACACCTGTACACTTAACAACACAGACCTACTACCAACACACACCTGTGACCCACACTACCAACACACACCTGTGACACACAATACCAACACAAACCTGCGACACACACTTTCAACACACACCTGTGACACACACTGCCAACACACACCTGTGAGACACGCTACCAACACACACCTGTAACACACACTACCAACACACACCTGTGATACACTATCAACACACACCTGTGATACACGGTAACATCACTCACCGGTGACACACGGTAACGACACACACCTGTGACACACGGTAACAACACACACCTATGACACACAGGAACAACACACACATGCACACACTATTAACACACACATGTGACTCAGTTTACCAACACACACCTGTAACACATATTACCAACACACGCCTGTGACACATTCTAACAACAGACACCTGTGACTCACACTCCCAACACACATCTGTGACACACTCAACCAACACACACCTACGACAACCACTACCAACACACACCTGTGACACACACTACCAACACACCTGACACACACACTACAAACACACACCTGTGACACACACTAACAACACACACCTGTGACACACACTACCAACACACACTTGTGATACACTCTACAAACACACACCTTTGACACACGGTAACAACACACACCTGTCACTCACACAACCAACACACTTTGCCAACACACAGCTGTGACACACACTACCAACATACACCTGTGACACACACTACAAACACACACCTGCGACACACACTACCAACACACAACTTTGACACACCTTTGACACACACCTGTGACACACACCTGTGACACACACTATCAACACACACCTGTGACACACACTATCAACACACTCCTGTAAGACACACAAATCAATACACACCTGTGACACACGCTAACAACACACACCTGTGACACACTCTCACTACCTGACACACACTAAGAAACACACACCTATGACACACACTATCAACACACACTTGTATCAGTTTACCAACACACACCTGTGACACACACAATCAGCAAACACCTGTGACACACGCTAACAACATACACCTGTGACACACTACCAACACACACCTGTGACATACACTACGAACACACACCTGTGACACACAACAACAACACAAACCTGTGACACACACTATCAACACACACCTGTGACACACACACCTAAGAACACACACCCATAGCACACACACTATCAACACACTTGTGACTCAGTTTACCACAACACCTGTGACACACACACTATCAACACACACCTGTGACACACTACCAACACACACCTCCACTGACATACCTACGAACACACACCTGTGACACACAACAACAACCTGTGAACAAACTATCAACACACACCTGTGACACACACTATCAACACACACACACATATCAACACACACCTGTGACACAGTAACAACACACACCGTGACCCAGACTAACAACACACACCTGTGACTCACACTACCACTCCCTGTGACTCAGTTTACCAAAACACACCTGTAACACACATTCTACCAACTTACGCCTGTGACACATTCTAACAACACACACCTGTGACACCCAGACTAACAACACACACTTGTGACACACACTACCAACACACACCTGTGACACACTCTACCAATACACCTGTGACAACCACTACCAACCACACACCTGTGAACACACACTACCAACACACACCTCGACACTTTCTGAACAGACACCTGTGACACACACTCCCAACACACCTGTGACACTCTACTAACACACACCTGTGACTACCACTATCCAACACACACACCTGTGACACACACTACCAACATACACCTGTAAACACACTACTAACACACATCTGTGACACACATACTACCAACACACACCTGTGACACACACTATCAAGACACCGTGACATACACAACACACACCTGTTACACACACACATCACACATCCTGACACATTCTACCAACACACACCCTGACACACACTATCAACACACACTGTGACACACATACTACCAACACACACACCTGACCCACACTACCAACACACACCCTGACACACACTATCAACAAACCTGTGACACACACTACCAACACACACCTGTGACACACGCCAACACACACCTGTAACACACTACCAACACACACCCTGTGACACGCTAACAACACACACCTGTGACACTATCAACACACACCTGTGACACACTATCAACACAGCTGTTAACACCGCCAACAACACACCTGTAACACACATCACCAACACACCCTGTGACACGCTAACAACACACACCTGTCACACACACTACCAACACACACCTGTGACACACTATCAACACATCTGTGATACACAGTACCAACACACACCCGTGACACACACTACCAACACACCTGTAACACACACTACAAACACACACCTGTGACACACACTATCAACACACACCTGTGACACACGGTAACGACACACACCTGTGACACACGGTAACAACACACACTTATGAAACTCACAAACAACACACACCTGTGACACACTATTAACACACACCTGAGACTCAGTTTACCAACAAACACCTGTAACACACATTACCAACACACGCCTGTGACACATTCTACCAACACACACCTGTGACACACTCTACCAACACACACCTGTGACTACACTACCAACACACACCTGTGACACACACACTATCAACACATACTTGTGACACACGGTAACAACACACACCTGTGACACACGCTATCAAGACACACATGTGACACACACACTATCAACACACACACTTGTGACACACTTGACCAACACACACCTGTAACACACACTACCAACACACACCTGTGACCCACACTACCAACACACACCAGTGACACACACTAACAACACAAACCTGTGACACACAATACCAACACACACCTGTGACACACACTACCAACACACATCTGTGACACACACTACCAACACACATCTGTGACACACACTACCAACACACACCTGTGACGAACGCTAACAACACACACCTGTAACACACACTACCAACACACATCTGTGACAAACACTATCAACACACACCTGTGACAAACGCTAACAACACACACCTGTAACACACACTACCAACACACTCCTGTGACACACTATCAACACTCAGCTGTGACACACGGTAACAACACACACCTGTGACACACATTATCAACACACACCTGTGACACACACACTATCAACACACACCTGTGACACACACACTATCAACACACACTTGTGACACACGGTAACAACACACACCTGTGACACACACTACCGTCACACACCTGTGACACACACTACCAACACACACCTGTGACACACACTATCAACACACACCTGTGAGACACGGTAACAATAGACACCTGCCAATATTTACAAAGGAGAAGAAGAACAAGATAAATTACCATAAGTTAAATCTTTTAGCGGGCGTCATTCAACTCCGGCGATTTTTGATGATCGTTTCGGTCATAACTTAAAGTACAGCAGAGCTTCCCGCCAACTTATAAATTTACAGTAATCGAAAATTTATATTAACTATCATTTTGAACTCACTTTTATCAAGGGGTCTGGGTCAGCCTCAAGGTTTGTTGCTCTCCACCATCACAACTCACCTGTTGATAAGAATTAATTAAGCTTATGAAGTAATGAAGAAACAAATATGAAGTATTTATGTTCCTCTAGATTTGAATTTTGGTTTATGTAAAAAAATAATAAGTTAATATATTTTATAACGAAGAACATATATATATATATATATATATATATATATATATATATATATATATATATATATATATATATATATATATATATTAGGGCTGGTTCAAAAAGTGAAGTTCTTTATATTTTTTAGTGCTGAATGTTTATTTGCGTCCTTTACATGAAAAAACATTTCAGGCGAAATTATAGGTAATTACAGCTTCATTTAGGGTATGCACAAGTGGCCCGAAAATTCTACTTCTCTAATGTTTTCTCCCTCTATAAAATAATTCTTGTTCCTGACATCAGATACAAGTGATTTATTTGTTACATTTATTTGTAGGTGTTTATTTTCCTCTGACAATTGAGGTAATTTGACTAATACCAAGCTTTTACTCTTGGGCATGAATTTTGGTTGACGTGAGAATACCCTAAATATTCATTGATTTGAGAAAAATTTAACCTAAAAAGTGTTTTCATCTAGTGGATGTATGAGCAATGAGCACTGGAAAAAAACAATTTGCCCATATATATCTGTTGTCAGGAACAAGAATTATTTTATAGAGGGAGAAAACATTAGAGAAGTAGAATTTTCGGGCCAATTGTGCATATCCTAAATGAAGCTGTAATTACCTATAATTTCGACTGAAATGTTTTTTCATGTAAAGGACGCAAATAAACATTGAGCACTAAAAATATAAAGAACTTTACTTTTTTTAATATATACAGGTATATATATATATATATATATATATATATATATATATATATATATATATATATATATATATATATATATATATATATATATATATATATATATATATATACACACTAGCGGAATCGCCACCCTCCGGGAGGCTCCACATTGTCTCACTGTAGTGCATTAAAGTAGACCACATTTTTGGTTTTGCCATTAGCAGCAAGTATGTACAGTTTTTTGCCAGTTCCCACTCTGCGGCATCCAACATAGAACTGTCCATGAGAGAAGCAAGGAAACACCAGGTTTAGGCCAACCATCTTTAGACTCTGTCCCTGGCTTTTGTAGATGGTCATGGTAAAGCTCACTTTAACCGGGAACTGAAGTCGCTTGAACTCAAATGGCAGGTCAGTGGTGATGAGAGGTATCCTTGGTATAAAAACGTCCTCTCCTTTAGCTTTTCCTGTCAGTATTGAAGCTTCCATTACATGTGGCATCATGTTCTTCACCACCAGTCTTGTGCCATTGCATATAATACTGACGAGAGACTGTTGACAACATTCTGAGACGCATGTTAGATGTAACAGAGCCCAGTCTCTGAGTCTTTGCCACTGTTAACTCACTGATTCAGGGAAAGTCTGTAACAATATTCATCAAGTTTCTGTTAACCATCGCCGTACAGGGAGGTGGTGAAAGCAATAATTGTCCCAATCTTAAATCTGTTACTGTATAATTATCACAAGCATTATATAACACTGGGCTGCATTTGATAAAAAAATTCATGAGGTGCGGGGTTTCTTAGCTGATTCTTTATGTATTTTGCGTGCTGATTCCAAAAATGCCATTCATTTTGCCCAATGAGGTCAGATTTTTATGCTATGGGAATTAAAAAAATCGAAATTCTTAAATATGATGTCAAAATTTTTATGCAAAATATATCATAAGAAATGTAACCACAACACATAGGACCAAAATATGTCAACTACATAGATGCCTTTACAGTTAGACATGCATAAATGGCTGTCGCAGAGAATTTCTTTGGTGGTTGGTGTCTGGGGCGTCCCGTTTCAGACACCAACAGTAGTCGGCGAGCATGTTGATATCCCAGCGACCCTGGTACCGCTCCTCCATTACACGGATATCTTGATGGAAGCGTTCTCCTTGTTCCTCACTAACATCACCACAGTTCTCTGGAAAGTAGTCCAAGTGGGAGCTGAGGAAGTGCATCTTGATGGACATGCGTGCACCAAGAACTTTGTAGCTCAGAAGTAGGTCCTCAACAACTCGTTCATACTCTGGACTTCTGTAGTTGCCAAGAAAATTGGAGACAATAGACTTAAAGGCATGCCAGGCTTTCTTCTCATTTACATCCATGCTGCAATCAAACTTGGGATCTTTGAAAAGCTCTCTGATCTGAGGGCCATCAAAAATTCCTGCATTCAGCTTTGCCTCACTGACTTTTGGAAATTTTTCTTTCAGAAAATTGAAAGCCTGGCTTTTTTTGTCCAGTGCCTTTACAAAGTTTTTGAACAGACCGAGCTTGATGTGCAGTGGCGGAAGAAGAATGTTCTGCGGATTCACCAGAGCATGGGCAACAACATTGTGAGAACCTGGAGTAAGTCCACTTCTTGCAGGCCAGTCACGTTGCATGTAGTGCTGCTTGTCTGCTCGACTATCCCACAGACAGAGGAAACATGCCATGTACCACCAGATGAAAAAGAAATTTAATTGTGAAAAAATATATGTAAAAAAACACGGACATATACTCTTTTCCTTTGCGTCACGGCGGACATTTAAATGGCCGGCGAGCACGTGGGTGTATTTAAATGCATCGTAAGGGCATTAAAACTGACCGAAATCTTTTCTGTGAGGCTTGCCAATGTCTCGGATGATTTTTTTAATGAACGAATATGAGGACCCCATTTTGAGCGAAAAATGCCAATATTTTACCTGAATCTCCGCTTAAAATGCTATAGCACAAAATTCTGACCTGATTGAGCAAAATGGATAACATTTTTGAGATCAGCATGCAAAATACACCCAGAAAAGCTTAATAATACACAAACCTCAAAAACTATGCAGGGCAGTGTAATGATTCAAACTGAAATACTACGAACATTGATTACAAACATTACATAATCTTTCATATGATTCGTCTGGCTTCAAAATAATAATTGTAAGATACCTGTTGTAGCACTTAAATTGAATTATAAAAAAATAACCATTCATCAAATTGTTTAATGTTAGTTATAGATTTAAATATTATGCGATATGTTTCAGCATAATGTAAAATGGATCAATGATTAATGAAAAAAGTGAAGAAAACAATATACATCATAATAAAAAAATATATAATTGTTTAAAGATAATAAGAGTTAGTATGTGTCATCAACAACAGGATAAACGGAGAGTGATAAGGGACGAGTTGTCAGTCGGATTTTTTTTGTAAGATCGCAGGTCAGTGGGTAAAGAAAACGTTTAAATTCACTATGGTAATGATATTTTAAAATATGTTAGGCCAAAAAGTATAAAAAAAATAAGGGTTAAAGTAGCTAAAAAGTCAAGTGACTGCGAAAAGCTCTGTGATTGGTTGTGACGTCACAGGTTGGCTGGCGCCCGCCGAGCTGGAGCCTCGAGGCAGCCAGCTGTGGTGCGTGTGTTGTTACCAGCAAAAGTACAAGACTTGTGGCCATATACAGTACAATGTTGATATACACAGGCATACCTTATTTTTAGGTTAAAATAAATTTCTGCTCAAGTATCATCGTGTGTATTTACTTGCTGGGTACCAAAATGATGCAATAAGACCGATAACTCCAACATGGAAGTTTTCATCACTGTCCTCTATTTCATGTCTGGAAGATGCAAGTTTTCGTCACTGATGTCTATATTTAATGTTGTGGAAGGACTAGGGACGACCATGGCCAGGGGATGGGCTTGAGATGATCAGATGACAGATGTAATTTAATGTGCTTCATAGCTGGATGGTGGAGTTCTTGATAATACTCTACTATCATAAATACATCTGCATTGATATATTTCTTTCATATGCCTCGATGAACCCTGGAAATAGTTGTCCAACCTTCTCGGCTGATCAGTTCTGCAAATAAATATTATTAGATAATTAATTGTGCTTTACTGTGCAACACAGTAACGCTATTTTGAATATATAAATATTACTAAGCACATAAACTAATTCAATGGATATTAGCTGCCCCTTCTACAAATTTCATAGTATAAACATTCCAATAATATTGGTACTATTTTGGTTTTGGTCATCTGGGGAACCTTAAGATTCAACTATACTGGGAATAAGTACTTTAAACAGTAAATACATTATTTCTACGGGATTTCTGTCGCAAAACATTTTTTCGATCGCATAAGAATATACAGGTCATATGTTAAGTTAGGTTATGGTATGATGGGTTATAAGGTTAGCTTAACATACATTGGTAAGGGGGGGGGGGCAGTAACTTAAAACTATTGATTACCGATAGAAATGAAGGTCAAAAGCGTTCATAACACATCGCAAACCATTAGAAAAAAACATAGTCTGCATGTCTAAGTACAGGGATGACCAAAACTTAAAATTTACCCAATAAAGCCTATCTCGAATCTAAACATCCAAATACTTATGGTAGTTAAATTGAAATTTCACCCATTAATTAATATAAAAGAAGCTTATCCCAATGCATTCTCAAAACAAAATCCAGACAATGTCATTACTTCTAAATTGACTCGTATCTCCATCTAGTACTGATATACAGTACTCTATAAATGCAATGAAAAAAAAAAAAGTCTACCAGGTTAGAGTACATAACAGGTGAGCGGGTGTGAACATGGGAGATTTTATTCCCATAAGCTGCTCTTCAAGGCACATTTCTTCACTTACGAAATTACCATGATTTAGACCACAAAAAACACCCTTAAAACTTTCCTGAACGTGGCATGTCCTTTGTACTACCTACGACTGCAGTGTTGAGTTTGTTGGAGAACGTTGTCTGCAGGGAACTGGTGAAATCATGAAATCATTGCAAATGGCAGCCCTGTTTCTAGAGAAATAAACTTATCTCAACTATTATAGCAGGACTTTAAACTTTAATTACAAATTATATATACCGTATCACTCTACGAACGTGGCAGAGTGTATTTCTTGTGTTTACTCAGAACCGTCAACTCGTCCATTATAATGGACGATAAGTTTTGGCGTGTGTAATCAAGCCGGAGGAGGCAGGACACAGGACGATACAGAGCGAGAGAGAGTTAGTTAGTTTAACAAATTTATTGACAAAGCTTGGTGTACAGTTTGCATATTCTGAGTAATTCAGTCAGGTCTTGACTCTGAGGGTGGTATCACTTCTCACTGCCACGCAGGACAGAGGTTCATACACAAAGAAATAGATATTATTCATTAAAAGTATATATATATATATATATATATATATATATATATATATATATATATATATATATATATATATATATATATATATATATATATATATATATATATATATATATATATATATATATATATATATATATATATATATATATATATATATATATATATATATATATATATATATATATATATATATATATATATATATATATATATATATATATATATATATATATATAATAATAATAATAATAATAATAATAATAATAATAATAATAATAATAATGGAAGCCCTCGAATCGAGGATGGCCGGCCCAAGGGCCTCCTAGGCTTGAATTTGTTAAGGTGTAGAAGCTGTCACCAACACAACAACCACACCCAAATTAACGAGCTGCATGACCCAGTGTCAATGAATAGTCCGAGAAGACTGGACAACTCGCCAACTGCACTGGCTAGCCATTACCCCGGAATACGACACGCAAATCGATTTAACATACAGGTTCCCAATACTGCTGGGTAAACAGAGGCATATGGCGTAACGAAACTTGCCCATAGTTTCACCCTGCCCGAGCAGTGCATGGTTAGGGACCTCATTTAACAATCTCAGGGTGTTATATAGGTTATGCCATCCTCACGAGAGGAGGAGGATTCACCTTTTATTAGTGCTGTTGTGAGTTCGTGGTGCGTTATAGGAAACTGGTCGGTAAGGTCTGGTGAGGAACAGGCTATATTTCAAATTGGAAACCCTGTTAATGTGTGTGGTTTTAAGATATTGTTGTATGTCAGGAGCAGCAGGAAGTGATTTAGACACACTAGACCTTGGTCTTATAGCATGTCAGCATATTCTGCAGGGCTGTGATGAAGGACTGGGGTGGACTTGGGAATGGCTCTAATTTTGTTCCACACTTCTCAGAGTGGTTGTTCTATTAATCCCCTGTAAGAATTTTTCCCAATAGGTGTTTCTCACCACCTCTGTGGACACATGACCCCATCCTCACTAAAGAAGGAGAGAAGGTAGAACAGCTTGCCAACACTTATAAACAAAATAAAACTAGTGATAACCTCCTGGCATTCCTCAAAGCTAATAGAGCATTTTGTAAACTGAGAGAGAGAGAGAGAGAGAGAGAGAGAGAGAGAGAGAGAGAGAGAGAGAGAGAGAGAGAGAGAGAGAGAGAGAGAGAGAGAGAGAGAGAGGTGAGGTTACAACGAGGAGGAGTAGGAGGAGTAAAGGGGAGAGTTGAGAACATAATGCTTACCTTCACCACAATGTCTGGGAAAAATTAATGGAGGAGGGAGAAATTAAGACAATGAATGGGAGATAATGAAGATAATGGTAAGGTGGAGACCATTACACGTAAGATGGGTGGCAGATGTTTAATATAATATGCAACAATGTTAGTGTGGAGGAGAAGGTTGAGATGGGAGTAGATGATGGCGGTCAGAAATAATGAGGGGCGGAGGGAGGGTGTATGGAGGCGGACGGAGAAATCACCTGGAAACAACCAACAGAGTCAACTGCAGACACCTGTTCAGGAAAGGGAAGTCCACTACAACAGCGATAGCCCTGGCATGTGAAAACATAGCCAGAGCCGCAGCGAGTGGTAGACAATGTAATCTAACTCTCCGGGATGTAGCGAAGGCATTTGACAAAGTCTGGCATGACGGTCTAAAATATAAGATCCTCCAACTCGGACTTCATACCAACATTGAAAAGTTGCTTTGCAACTTTCTTGACGGTAGAAATGCCAGACTGAGAGACCTACCCACTCAATCAAGAGCGGAGCCCCTCAGGGGAGCGTCCTCTCCCCCACCCTATATATTATCTACACAAGTGACACCCCACCTTCCACTAGACTAGTTAACGAAGATATTATGTATGCAGCTGACATCACTCAAATAACAACACATCAAGGAAAATCGCGAGCGCTACAGGCCGACAACACGAGGCGGGAATTAGAAAGGGTAAATAATTACGAAAAACAATGGAAAATCCAAACCAGTCTCCCGAAATTCACAGTGATACCCAATGCAGAAGGAAACCCATCCATTGTAACCATAATGCCCAGAGAATACTAAAGAGAGGCACCTCCCGGGCTGCATATATTCACGACAGGTTACTCCATCATGTCTACAGCAGGAAGGAAAAGCAAGAAGAGCTGGCGAAAACTATACCGCTTAAAGGCCTGAGAAAATAAAAACCGCCCTGGTAAAATCATTTATCAAACCGATATTAACTTATCCAGCAATACCTATTCATACTATGAGCACAACTCAAATATTAAAATACAGGCGCTTCAAAATGAAGCCCCAAGATTCGTCACAGGTGAAAGACCATCACCAGAACCACAGCCGAGACATAGAGACCTGCGAATGAAACTCATCACAGCAGCTGCAACTTCTGCAGCAGAATCTGGCTAAAGATAGAATGATCAGAGTAAGAATCCTTCAAAGACTCCAACAGATAACGACAACAACCATACATGGTTCCCAAAAAGTTACCAACTTCAAAGGTCCATTACCACCCCCGATCTACACAGCCAGGCAATATACAACCTGCTCAGACCAGCATCCGCCAGTAGGGTCGATGGAATATCATATAAGGCCCTCAAACACCCATATAGGACAGGGTAGGATGTCTAGTGCCTGTAAAGACAGACAATAACTAACTCATGACACAACCCTAATATTTTTAGCTTAGCTAGGCGGTCAGCCTAGCTAAGCTTACCTCCTTACCTCTACTTGCCTCCTCCTAAATTTCTTCAATCCGAACTATAACTCCTTCCACCCCACCTTTCACCTCCTTTCTACAGAGAAAAAAGAAAGAAAAAAAGGTGCATGGGAGGGGGTGAGGAGGTGTAAGGGAAAGGAGGAGGGAGGGTGTAAGTGGGAGGAGAGGAGGGTGAAGGGAGGAGGAGGGAGGGTGTATGAAAGGAGGAGGGAGGGTGTGGAGGGAAAGGAGGAGGGAAGGTGTATGGGAGGGGTGGAGGGACGGTGTATGGGAGGGCGGAGGAGTGTATGGGAGGGCGGAGGGAGTTGGAAGAGGAGGAGGGATGGGAGAATGAGGAGGGATAAGAGGAGGGAGGAGGGTGTATGGGAAAGGAGGAGGAGGGTGGGAAAGGGAGGAGGGAGGGTGGGGTTGGGAGGGCAGGAGGGGAGGGTGTATGGGAGGGGCGGAGGGGAGGTGGAAAGAAGGGAGGGAGGGAAGGAGGAAGGGGTGTATGGGAGGGAAGGAGTAAGGTGTAAGGGAGGGTGGAGGGAGGGGTATGGGAGGGGCGGAGGGAGGGGTGTAGGGGAGGGGAGGGTGAAAGTAAAGGGAGGGGTGGGAGGGAGGGTGAAGTGGGAGGGGGTGGGAGGAAGTGTATGGGAGGGGTGGAGGGAGGTGTAGGGAGGGGTGGAGGGAGGGTGTGTGTGGGGAGGGGTGGAGGAAGGTGTATCGAGGGCGGAGGGAGGTGTAATGGGAGAGGAGGAGGGAAAGTGTAAGGAGGTGGAGGGAAGGTGTATAGCAGAAGAGGAGGGAGGGTGGGGAGGGGTGGAGGAAGAATGGAGGGGAGAGGAGGAGGGTTTATGCGACAGGTGGAGGGAGGGGTGTGGTGGGAGGGTGGGACGGGATGGGAAGGGAGGGGGAAGGTATTGGAGGGCGGAGGGAGGGTGTAAGGGAGGGGAGGGGAGGTGTAAGGGGAGGGAGGAGGGAGGGTGTAAGGGGAGGGGAGGAGGGGAGGGTGAAGGGAAAGAAGGGGAGGTAGGGAGAGAGGGGAGGGAGGGAGGGTGTAAGGAGGGGAGGAGGGAGGGTAAGGGAGGGGAAGAGGGAGGGGTGTAGGGAGGGGAGGAGGGGTAAGGGAGGGGCGGGGAGGGGAGGGTGTAAGGGGAAGGAGGAGGGAGGGGTGTATGGGAAAAGGAGGGGAGGGAGGGGTGTATGGGAAAGGAGGAGGGAGGGGTATGGGAGGGGGGAGGAGGAGTGTATGGGAAGGGGAGGAGGGAGGGTGTATGGGAGGGGAGGGAGGGAGGGGGGTGGGAAAGGAGGATGGAGGGGTAGGTGGGAGGGGAGGAGGAGGGAGGGGTAAGGGGAGGGGAGGAGGGAGGGGGAGGGAGGAGGAGGGAGGTGTTTTGGGAGGGGGGAGGGAGGTGTAAGGGAGGGGTGGAGGGAGGGGTGTAAGGGAAAGGAGAGGAGGGGAGGTGGGGAAAAGGAGGAGGGAGGGGTGTAGTGGAAAGAAGGAGGGGAGGGTGATAAGGGAGGGGAGGAGGGAGGTATGGGAGGGGAGGAGGAAGGGTAAAGGGAGGGGCGGAGGGAGGGGTGTATGGGGAGGGGCGGGAGGAGGGGTGGGTAGGGAAAGGGGAGGAGGGAGGGTGGGTAAGGGAGAAAGGAGGGAGGGTGGGGAGGGTGTATGGGGAAAGGAGGGGGTGTAAGGGGGAGGGGAGGAGGAGGGTGTATGGGAGGGGAGGGAGGGAAGGTGTAAGGGGAGGGGTGGAGGGAGGGGTGGGTGAAAGGGAGGAGGGAGGGGTGGGGAGAGACGGGAGGGAGGGGTGTATAAGAGGGGAGGAGAAGGGTGTATTGGAAGGGGAGGGAGGGAGGTGTAAGGAAAGGAGGGGAGGGAGGGTGTATGGGAGGGGGGAGGAGGTGTATGGGAGGGGCGGAGGGAGGGGTGGAGGGAAAAGAAGGGAGGGAGGGAAGGAGGAAGGTGTAAGGGGAGGGGAGGAGGGAGGGGTGTAGGGGAGGGGAGGAGGGAAAGTGGTGGAGGGGAGGTGGAGGGAGGGTGTATGGGGAGGGGTGGAAGCAACACGTAACTGAACAAGCACAATG
>NW_024740094.1:6323735-6430075 GCF_018991925.1 Homarus americanus
ACTTTGTCAGGTGTTGTTTGGTTCATGGAGTGTATCTGTGAGAATTGATCAGCAAAAAAGAATGTAATCCTTTTGAGTTACAGCTCTTGAGAAAATATCTGAGTACCATAAAGGAAAATGTTATTCATATGTACTGTGATGGTTCAGTTAATGGAATCGGGCAGGATGTGGCATTGTTATTAGGAATTTTTGAATATGGTATTAGTGTTGAAGAAAAGAATATCCAAGAGAATTGGGGATAAAGCTCCAGCACCACTGCTGAACTTTATGCTATATATGTGGGACTTAAGAATGCCTTTGTGAGAAAAAAGACAGTTTTGGGGCTTGTTGACAGTCAAAGTGCTCTATTTGCTCTAAATTCTAAAGTGCCTCTTGATGATGATTTAGTTTAAAATGTAAGAAGTGTATTCAGGACCAAAAATCACTTGGATATGATGTTAGTTTTATGTGGATTCCATCCCATTGTGGTATTTATATGAATGAGGTTGCTGATGATTTCGCTAAGCAAAAGGGTGTGACAAAGATTGTAGAATATGATTGTATTTTGGGTATTAGAAGGATAAAATCTGGAATGGTAAAAATCCGACAGCAATGCGAAATGGACAATATTCGGAAAATTTTGAACAACGGCAGTAGTAGTTTGAAACATTATGTTCGAGTTTTGAATTCTACAAGTTCTACTTATGGTAAGGCTTCGGTTAAGTATGGTACATTTGTGATGAGGCTACGCTTTGGATACAAATATTATTGGCAATATATTGAAGAACTGATGGCATTCCTTATAAACCGTGTGGCTATGTAAAGTCTCATACATTATATCATTACATTATGGAGTGGAACTGTTTATCAGAAATTTGGGGTGATGGTATTACTGATATTACAGAGATGGTTTGTTATCTAATAAACAATAATATGGTTAAGAATATTATGAAAAAATTCTGTAAGTTTAACATAAGATTGTAGATTTTATGCATATCTATTTGTTGTATACATATCTGATTTATGATTAGTAGAATGTTAAAAAGCTCCTGTTAAGACTGTTTAGGCGTGCTAGTTAGCATGCTAACCAGCCTCCTTTGATGTAATTGTCAATAAATGTTTTGAATTTGAATTAGAATTTGACCCTCCTCACTCGGGTCCCGGGTCCCCAACTATACGTCACCTGTGAATGCTTCGGACATGGGTTCATCATACTCATGGTTCACAACTCTCTGAGATTAGGACTGATAACAGAAACATAGATATTTGGTTAGTGAATCTACCACATTCAGACATATACTCAATAACAATAATGTAAAAGAACTATATTATACATATTTGAGAGTCCATATCTGGGTAAAACATCCGATAAACTGGAGGTGAATGATTCGGACGCTGGTTCATACTCCTGTGGTTCACGACTCTCGGAGACTAGGAATGATAATGCTGACTGTAGCAAGTGGAAGTGTAGGAGGGTGTGTCAATTTATAAACAGACTTGCAGATGTTGTCTGTACCAAGTTATTCTAAACTTCCTGATGATGTCTGTTCCAAGTTATTCACAGACTTGTTGGAACCAAGTTATAAACAGGTTTACTGATGTTCTCTGTTCCAAGTTATACACAGACATACTGATATTTCACCAATGGGTCTTCAGTGTTTTTCCCTATAGTTTTGTATGGTAAGTGGTTATATAGTATTTTATATAATAATATCCTCGAGGACAGTAACTACTGTTATATTTTACCTTATATTTTCCAGTATATTTTAAACAAGATATATTGTGTACACACACACACATACACACACAGCAGAATCATGATAAAATGGCAAGATCCGTTTGTTTAACCACGGACCATCATCACTTCACTCTCCTCTCTCATCCCCAGCTTTACTCTACTCCATCATCAATTCACTCTCACCCCAGCTTTACTCCACTCCATCACCTCACTCTACTTCCTCACCTTACACTTTGGCAGTGCATTGGCTAATTCTGGCTGAAATCGGTGACTGGAATTATCTGAAGGGAAACAGGCGTCGCCAATCCAGCTTCCAGCAGGTTGCCATTGTAGGCCTGAGACACAATGGGTAATATTTTCAGCCGCCTCTACACTTGATCATTATTGATTACCATTATTCCAGACAGTACTGACTTAACATGTTTCACTATTAATGAATAATGAGGTTGCATATCCAGATGTCGTGAATTTTGGAGGCCGTACTGGATTTACTTCTTTGTTCCAGAGGTCATGTTGGGCCTTGTGATCCAGAGGTCATGTTGGACCTTGTGTTCCAGAGGTCTTGTTGAGCCTTGTGTTCCAGAGGTCTTGTTGGGCACTGTATTCCAGAGGTCTTGTTAGGCCTTGTGTTCCAGAGGTCATGTTGGGCCTTGTGTTCCAGAGGTCATGATGGGCCTTGTGTTCCAGAGGTTATGATGGGCCTTGTGTTCCAGAGGTCATGTTGGGCCTTGTGTTCCAGAGGTCTTGTTGAGCCTTGTGTTCAGAGGTCATGATGGGCCTTGTGTTCCAGAGGTTATGATGGGCCTTGTATTCCAGAGGTTTTGTTGAGCCTTGTGTTCCAGAGGTCTTGTTGAGCCTTGTGTTCCAGAGGTCTTGTTGGGCACTGTATTCCAGAGGTCTTGTTAAGCCTTGTGTTCCAGAGGTCATGTTGGGCCTTGTGTTCCAGAGGTCATGTTGGGCCTTGTGTTCCAGAGGTCTTTTGGACCTTGTGTTCCAGAGGTTCTTGTTGGGCACTGTATTCCAGAGGTCTTATTGGATCTTGTGTTCCAGAGGTCATGTTGGACCTTGTGTTCAAGAGATCTTGTTGAGCCTTGTGTTCCAGAGGTCATGATGGGACTTGTGTTCCAGAGGTTATGGATGGGCCTTGTATTCCAGAGGTTTTGTTGAGCCTTGTGTTCCAGAGGTCTTATTGGATCTTGTGTTCCAGAGGTCATGTTGGACCTTGTGTTCCAGAGATCTTGTTGAGCCTTGTGTTCCAGAGGTTATAATGGGCCTTGTGTTCCAGAGGTTATGATGGGCCTTGTATTCCAGAGGTCTTGTTGAGCCTTGTGTTCCAGAGGTCTTGTTGAGCCTTGTGTTCCAGAGGTCTTATTAGGCCTTGTGTTCCAGAGGTCTTGTTGGGCCTTGTGTTCCAGAGGTCTTGTTGGACCTTGTGTTCCAGAGGTCTTGTTGGACCTTGTGTTCCAGAGGTCTTGTTGGGCCTTGTGTTCCAGAGGTCTTGTGGCCTTGTATTCCAGAGGTCTGTTGAGCCTTGTGTTCCAGAGGTCTTGTTGAGCCTTGTGTTCCAGAGGTCTGTTAGGCCTTGTGTTCCAGAGGTCTTGTTAGGCCTTGTGTTCCAGAGGTTATGATGGGCCTTGTGTTCCAGAGGTCATGTTGGGCCTTGTGTTCCAGAGGTCTTGTTGAGCTTTGTGTTCCAGAGGTCATGATGGGCCTTGTGTTCCAGGAGGTTATGATGGGCCTAGTATTCCAGGAGGTTTTGTTGAGCCTTGTGTCCAGAGGTCTTGTTGGAGCCTTGTGTTCCAGAGGTCTTGTTGGGCACTGTATTCAGGAGGTCTTGTTAGGCCTTGTGTTCCAGAGGTCATGTTGGGCCTTGTTCCAGAGGTCATGTGGGCCTTGTGTTCCAGAGAGTCATGTTGGGCCTTGTGTTCCAGAGGTCTTGTTGGAGCCTGGTGTTCCAGGAGGTTATGATGGGCCTTGTGTTCCAGAGGTCTTGTTGAGCCTTGTGTTCCAGAGGTCATGTTGGGCCTTGTGTTCCAGAGGTCTTGTTGAGCCTTGTGTTCAGAGGTCATGATGGGACTTGTGTTCCAGAGGTTATGATGGGCCTTGTATTCCAGAGGTTGTTGAGCCTTGTGTTCCAGAGGTCTTATTGGATCTTGTGTTCCAGAGGTCATGTTGGACCTTGTGTTCCAGAGATCTTGTTGAGCCTTGTGTTCAGAGGTTATGATGGGCCTTGTGTCCAGAGGTTATGATGGGCCTTGTATTCCAGAGGTCTTGTTGAGCCTTGTGTTCCAGAGGTCTTGTTGAGCCTTGTGTTCCAGAGGTCTTGTTAGGCCTTGTGTTCCAGGAGGTCTTGTTGGGCCTGTGGTCCAGAGGTCTTGTTGGACCTTGTGTTCCAGAGGTCATGTTGGGCCTTGTGTTCCAGAGGTCATGGGCCTTGCCCAGAGGTCTTGTTGGGCCTTGTGTTCCAGAGGTCTTGTTGGGCCTTGTGTTCCAGAGGTCTTGTTGGACCTTGTGTTCCAGAGGTCATGTTGGGCCTTGTGTTCCAGAGGTCTTGTAGGCCTTGTGTTCCAGAGGTCATGTTGGGCCTTGTGTTTCAGAGGTCTTGTTGGGCCTTGTGTTTCTACCTACTTATGTTGGACCTTGTGTTCCAGTCATGCTGGGCCTTGTATTCCAGAAGTCTTGTTGGGTCTTGTGTTCCAAAAATCTTGTTGGACCTTGTGTTCCAGAGATTATGTTGGGCCTTGTGTTCCAGAGGTCATGTTGGACCTTGTGTTCCAGAAATCTTATTGGACCTTGTGTTCCAAAGGTCAAGGCCTTGTGTTCCAGAAGTCTTGTTGGGCCTTGTGTTCCAGAAGTCTTGTTGAGCCTTGTGTTCCAAAGTTTTGTTGGTCCTTGTGTTCCAGAAGTCTTATTGGGCCTTGTGTTGCAAAGGTCATGTTGGGTCTTGTGTTCCAGAGATCGAGGTGGATCTTGTATTCCAAACGTTGATCCTGTGTTTCAGTTTCATGAATGCTCATTTACTTGAGTTACAGAAGTCATGGGCAGGTGGATCGGGAATATGCTGAAAAACCCGTGGAATCCTGGGCTGCCCAATCTCGAGTCATGGCCTTATCCATAAGAACAGAAACTTACCTCTAAGAGACCTTCGTAGACTGCGGATTTGCACTGGGCTGAACGCCATCCAGATGAAAACTACTTCATTATGGCTGTGGAGCAGCAGCATGAGATGTCATTCCCTAAAGGACCCTTAGTCATCTTCAAAGCCCCGAGAACTCCTTCCTCCATCTGTACAACATTAACCTTGATCAGGGTGTACTCCCACCAGTCTGTACCACCAGCACCATTGACCCCAAACCAAGGCCAGGCACGACAAAATTTCTCAGCCTATCTCTCTTGCCTCCTGCATCTGTAAGGTCCGTGAACGAAAACTCTTGGCTCGCATCTATTACATCTCGGACCGTAATTCTCCTAACCTATATGGATTTATGCCGGGCTGAACTTATGGCCACCACCCAGGCCCGAAGGATGTATCGCCAGCGTTTGACGTTGCAAACAGAAGCCTGATTCTACATCAAGTTATCACCCCATCACTGGTAAACTTCTCACCTGGATACGGGGCGACCTGCGTAATCTCCTGTTTCGGGTGCTCTTCATAGGTGCCTTCAGCTACCTTTGAGCTCGGCACTCCTCAAAGGGTACTCAGCGTCCTTCCGTTTAACGTCCTCATGCATCGATTCAAATGTCCACTTGAGAGGGATAGAACGTATTGCCAGCAATGCTGACGGACTCAGCAGGCAGTCTCTCGTGAACGCTAAAAAGCAGCTCATCACCGCCTGTCACGAATCTGCCCACCGGTGCAGCCTCATAATATCCTCTAAGAAAACGAAAGTCTACCTCGCCATTCCCCGCCAATTGCTCCAGCCCATTTACCTCAACGGTAATAACCTTGAGGACTGTCAGCAATACTTCGAGGCACGGTTCACCCATCAAAGAGTGGATAAAACTGCGTTTAGTGGATCACTAATAGGTGATCCACTTCTGTACTGACTATATACAGTCTCTCATAGACCATCACGCCTACCATCTGTGCTCACTATCAGCCACCGTCTTATCACCTTTTGAAAAATTGCAGAATGTAGCGATACGACTCATCCTCATCTGCCCAATGACTACCCGGATAGTGATCACGAGGAAAGAGCCGAGTCTAACCAGTATCCAAGACAGAGTGAAAATATTAGTTGTCACATTTGGAATCAAATGCTTAAGGGACCCTCAAGTCTCCTGCTCCACTGAACACATTTCTTTTGCCCTTCAAAACCCGCCCCATTGGCTGACGAGGCATGAAGTTGTTACTAAACTGTACTCAAGATCTTTTCTAATGTGTTCCTAGATCTCAACATTCTTATTCCTCAGATATATTCGTATGTTTGTAACAACAAGTATAAAGACAATTAACATGGGCTTTAGATTTAAGATGTCATGAGCGCTACATTGTAAACATTGACACCTGCTAATTTAAGCATTAAATTCGTATTTCTTTCATAAATAGAACAAAAGCCTCTGAGTCTACCTTACATTTAAATAACCTGGTGTGACAAATGTCAACTATTTCGTTACAGCCACTCTTCTTTTCATATGTTATATTCCTATGCTATATTACTACGTGGCAAAGTGTCACCTGATTTGGATGTTTTTAAAAGTGCGTAATGCAAAGCAAACTATGGCGTCTTGGCTTCAAGAGGTTATAATGCAACTTAATTATTTCATTTTAAAAGCAACATGAAAAGTAGCTACAAATATAATTATGACATTATTAAGAAATGCATTTCACAATCAGGCGTTACCAACCCTTCCGATACGGCAAGAGCCTTAACGCTCATTCTAAAATCTATCATTCCCAGCTGTCAAGATACTGTTCTTGCTGTGTACTGTACACTCGTACTATACAGTATCACAAAAAAGTATCTGTCCACACTCTCGTGAAACATTATGAGACCACGGATGATAGATATAGGATCATGCATTTACCTTGGTGGATTGTTTAACATAAGTAATATAATGTGTATTTATTTCGGCGTCATTGATATGATATTCGGTTACCAAATGTAGTAGGATCACTATACCAACCCTCCCGGGACATTTAGAGTTGCCTGTAGCATTTCGGAAGTCATCGGACCCAGCCTGGCAGATACTTTTTTGAGATATTGTACATCCCAAATACAACTTCCCAAACTCACATTTTTTCTCTCAATCACTTCCCTCTTGTGTAGCACAAGTCCCAGGTGGAAACTTCTTATCCACAAAATCGCTGACACTGGGACGAACAATTTGGTGTGAAGGCGTCTCCAAACACACAGTTCCTCGCCCCTGACACAGCTTCCCGTCAATATCCCTCTCAGTATAACACAACACTTATGTTGCCACCCTTCAACAGCTTTCTCACTGCACCACACGTCAATCTGTGTAGATCATAATCCAACCCGTTAAATTTCCTCTCAGTGTATCACACAACACTGGATATAAGCTGTGACGCAAGGTCGCCTAGAAGGGAGGGGGGGCGATATGGGTAAGGTGGCGTTGACATCAGGGTGGAGGTGAGATGAGAACAAAAGGATAGGATTGATGGTAAGAGGAACAGGTGAGAGGTGGTAGCTGGATAAGGGCAGTTGGTGAGCGGAGATGAGAAGAAGGTCGGAGCTGAGTGGTGAGTGGTAAGAGAGAAAATTAGAGCAATGAGAGATGGGTAGAGTTGTGATGGTTCACTGTGGGACTACCTTTACTTCACATAGAACACACACGCACACACACACGTACACGCACGCATACGCACTCGCATGCACGCACGCACGCACGCACGCACACACACACACACACACACACACACACCTCACACCTCAAACTGGGGTCAATCACCAGATTTAGCAGTGTGTGAAAGAGGTTGCCTTAGAAGAGGTTTTGCTCTTACAAGTGGCAGGCAGAAATAACACAGTATAAGCCAACACATGGCAGGCAGAACACATAGTATAAGCTACCACGTGGTGCAGGCAGAACAACACAGTATGTCAACACGTGGCAGGCAGAACAACAGTATAAGCCAACACATGGCAAGCAGAAATGAAGGTATAAGCCAACAAGTGGCAGGCAGAATAACACAGTATAAGACAACAAGTGGCAGGCAGAACAACACAGTATAAGTCAACAAATGGCAGGCAAACAACACAGTATGCTAAGTCAACAAAATGGCAGGTAGGTTCAAATACAGTATAAGCCACCAAGTGGCAGGCAGAAATTTAACACAGTATAAGCTCAACACGTGGCAGGCAAAAACAACACAGAGCAGCCAAGATGTGGCAGGCAGAACAACACAGTATAAGCTGGCCAAGTGGCAGTGTGAAACAACACAGTATAAGCCAATAAATGGTAGAACAACACAGTATAAGCAAATGCAGGTAGAAATAAATACAGTATAAGCCAAGGCAGGCAGAAATAAATACAGTATAAGCCAACACGTGGCAGGCAGAACAACACAGTATAAGTCAATATGTGGCAGGTAGAACACACAGTACAAGCTAACAAGTGGCAGGCAGAACAATACAGTATAAGATAAATAAGTGGCAGGCAGAACAACATAGTACAAGTCAACATGGCAGGCAGAACAACACAGTATAAGACAACAAGTGGCAGGTAGAACAACACAGTATAAGCCAACAAGTGGCAGGCAGAAATAACACAGTATAAGCCAACACGTGGCAGGCAGAACAACACAGGGCTAAGTCAACAAGGGCAGGCAGAACAACACAGCAGGTTTTTCAACACGTGGCAGGCAGAACAAATACAGTGGGCTGTCAACACGTGGCAGGGGCAGAACAACACAGTATAAGACAACAAGTGGCAGGCAGAACAACACAGTATGTCAATAAATGGCAGGCAGAACAACACAGTATAAGCTGGAAGTGGCAGGCAGAACAAACACAGAGTAAGCCAACACGTGGCAGGCAGAAATAACACATAAGCTGGATGTGGCAGGCAGAAATACTACAGTATAAGCCAATAAGTGGTGCAGGCAGAATAACACAGTATAAGTCAACAAGTGGCAGGCAGAACAACACAGTATAAGCCAACATGGCAAAGTGGTGAACAACACAGTATAAGCTGAATAAGTGGCAGGCAGAACAACACAGTATAAGACAACAACAAGTGGCAGGCAGGCAGAACAACAGTATAAGCCAACAAAATGGCAGGCAAAAACAACACAGTATAAGCCAACAATGGCAGGTAGAACAACACAGATAAGCCACCATGGCAGGCAGAACAACACAAAGTATAAGTCAACACGTGGCAGGCAAAACAACACAGTATAAGCCAACACGTGGCAGGCAGAACAACACAGTATAAGTCAACAAGTGGCAGGCAGAATAAACACAGTATAAGCCAACAAATGGCAGGTAGAACAACACAGTATAAGCCAACAAATGGCAGGCAGAACAACACAGTATAAGCCAACAAGTGGCAGGCAGAACAACACAGTATAAGCTAACACGTGGCAGGCAGAACAACACAGTATAAGTCAACACGTGGCAGGCAGAACAACACAGTACAAGTCAACAAGGCGGCAAAGGCAATGAACACAGTAAGACAAATAAGTGGCAGGTAGAACAACACAGTATAAGTCAATAAATGGCAGTGCAAAACAACACAGTATAAGCCAACACGTGGCAGGCAGAACAACATGTATAAGCCAACAAGTGGCAGGCAGAACAAATACAGTATAAGTCACTGGCGGCAGGCAGAAATAACACAGTATAAGTCATCAACACGTGGCAGGCAGAACAACACAGTATAAGTCAACACGTGGCAGG
This sequence comes from Homarus americanus, assembly GCF_018991925.1. NCBI lineage: Eukaryota > Metazoa > Arthropoda > Malacostraca > Decapoda > Nephropidae > Homarus > Homarus americanus. The sequence goes on from NW_024740094.1 coordinate 6,333,312, forward strand.
CAGAACAACACAGTATGTCAACAAGTGGCAGGCAGAATAACACAGTATAAGTCAACACGTGGCAGGCAGAACAACACAGTATAAGCCATGTGGCAGGCAGAAATAACACAGTATAAGCCAACAAATGGCAGGCAGAAATAAATACAGTGTATAAGTCACAACAATGTGGCAGGCAGAATAACACAGTATAAGCCAACACGTGGCAGACAGAACAACATGCTGTATAAGCCAACAAGTGGCAGGCAGAACACCACAGTATAAGTCAACAAAATGGCAGGCAGAACAACACAGTATAAGTCAACACGTGCAGGCAGAACAACACAGTATAAGCCAACAAGGCAGGTAGAACAACACAGTATAGCCAACACGGCAGGCAGAACAACACAGTATAAGTCAACATGTGGCAGGCAGAACAACACAGTATAAGTCAACATGTGGCAGGCAGAACAACACAGTATAAGTCAACACGTGGCAGAACAACACAGTATAAGCCAACAAATGGCAGGCAGAACAACACAGTATAGCCAACATGTGGCAGGCAGAACAACACAGTAGGGAGCCAACAAGGGTAAGTAGAACAACACAGTATAAGCCAACAAGTGGCAGGTAGAACAACACAGTATAAGCCAACACGTGGCAGGTGAAACAAGCAGTATATTAACATGTGGCAGGCAGAACAACACAGTATAAGTCAACAAGTGGCAGGTAGAACAACACAGTATAAGCCAACAAGTGGCAGGCAGAACACACAGTATAAGTCAACAAATGGCAGAACAACACAGTATAAGCCACCAAATGGCAGGCAAAAACAACATGTATAAGCCAACAAGTGGCAGGTAGAACACACAGTATACTGTAAGTCAACAAGGGCAGGCAGAAATAACACAGTATAAGCCACCATGGCAGGCAGAACAACACAGTATAAGTCAACACGTGGCAGGCAGAACAACACAGTATAAGTCAACAAGTGGCAGGCAGAACAACATGTATAAGCTGGCCACGTGGCTGGCAAAGCAACACAGTATAAGTCAACACGTGGCAGGCAAAGCAACACAGAATAAGTGAAACACGTGGCAGGCAGAACAAATACAGTATAAGCCAACATGTGGCAGGCAAAGCAACACAGTATAAGTCACTGATGTGGCAGGCAAAGCAACACAGAATAAGTGAACATGTGGCAGGGCAAAAGTAACACAGTATAAGTGGAACACGTGGCAGGCAAAGTAACACTGTATAAGCCAACACGTGGCAGGCAGAAATGTTGCCAGCATGTCAACACGTGGCAGGTAGAACAACACAGTATAAGCCAATAAGTGGCAGGCAGAAAAAACACAGTATAAGTCAACACATGGCAGGCAAAGCAACACAGAGTCAACACGTGGCAGGCAAAGCAACACAGTATAAGTCAACACGTGCAGGCAAAGCTAACACAGCAATGTGTCGGCCAATGGCAGGCAGAACAACACAGTATAGGGTCAACACGTGGCAGGCAGAAATAACACAGTATAAGTCAAACAAGGGAAGGCAGAACAACACAGTACAAGCCAACATGTGGCAGGCAGAACAACACAGTAAGCAGCCAACAAGTGGCAGGTGAACAACAAAGTATAAGCCAAGTGGCAGGCAGAACAACACAGTTTTACAAAATGTGGCAGGCAAAGGAACACAGTATAAGCCAACACGTGGCAGGCAAAGCAACACAGTATAAGCCAATACATGGCAGGGGTAAAGCAACACAGTATAAGTCAAAATGTGCAGGCAAAGCAACACTGTATAAGTCAACACGTGGCAGGCAGAACAACACAGTATAAGTCAACACGTGGTGGCAAAGCAACACAGAGGTTAACACGTGGCAGACAAAAGCAACACAGTATAAGCCAAAACGTGGCAGGCAAAGCAACACAGTATAAGTCAACACGTGGCAGGCAAAGCAACACAGAGAAGTCAAAATGTAGCAGGCAAAGCAACACAGTATAAGTCAACACATGGTGTAAGTAAAGTAACACAGTATAAATCAACACGTGGCAGGCAAAGCAAATACAGCATAAGTCAAATGTGGTAGCAAAGTAACAGTATAAGTCAACACATGGCAGGCAAAGCAACACAGTATAAGTCAACACATGACAGGGAAAGTAAATACATATAAGCTAACACGTGGCAGGTAAAGCAACACAGTATAAGCTAAAAAACGCGGCAGGCAAAGTAACACAAAGTAAGTCAACATGTGGTAGGCAAAGCAACACAGTAAGTCAACACGTGGCAGGCAGAACAACACAGTATAAGTCAACACGTGGCAGGCAAAGCAACACAGTATAAGCCAACACATGGCAGGCAAAGTAACACAGTATAAGTCAACACGGCAGGCAAAGCAACACAGTATAAGTCAACACGTGGCAGGCAAAAGCAACACAGAGTGGTCAACACGTGGCAGACAGCAACACAGCATAAGCCAAAACGTGGCAGGCAAAGCAACACAGTATAAGCCAACACGTGGGCAGGCAAAGCAACACAGCAAGTCAAAACGTGGCAGGCAAAGCAACACAGTATAAGTCAACACATGGCAGGCAAAGCAACACACAGTATAAATCAACACGTGGCAAGCAAATACAGTACAAGCCAAAATGTGGCAGGCAAATCAACACAGTATAAGTCAACACATGGCAGGCAAAGTAACACAGTATAAGCTACCACAGACAGGAAAGCAACACAGTATAAGCCAACACGTGGCAGGTGCAAAGCAACACAGGCAGCCAACACGTGGCAGGCAGAACAACACAGTATAAGTCAACAAGTGGCAGGCAGAACAACACAGTATAAGTCAACACGTGCAGGTAGAACAACACAGTATAAGTCACCAAGGGCAGGCAGAACAACACAGTATAAGCCAACACGTGGCAGGCAGAACTACACAGTATAAGCCAACAAGTGGCAGGCAGAACAACACAGTATAAGTCATCAAGTGCAGGTAGAACAACACAGTATAAGCCAACAAGTGGCAGGCAGAATAACACAGTATAAGCCAACAAGGCAGGCAGAACAACACAGTATAAGCCAACACGTGGCAGGCAGAACAACACAGTATAAGCCAACAAGTGCAGGCAGAACAACACAGGAGAAGCCAACACGTGGCTGGCAAAGCAACACAGTATAAGTCAACACGTGGCAGGCAAAGCAACACAGAATAAGTGAACACGTGGCAGGCAGAACAACACAGAGTAAGTCAACACGTGCAGGCAAAGCAACACAGTATAAGTCAACACGTGGCAGGCAAAGCAACACAGAATAAGTGACGTGGCAGGCAAAGCAACACAGTATATGAATGGCAGGCAAAGCTAACACTGTATAAGCCAAACACGTGGCAGGCAGAACAACACAGAACAAGTCAACACGTGGCAGGCAGAACAACACAGTATAAGCCAATAAGTGGCAGGCAGAAACACAGTATAAGTCAACACATGGCAGGCAACATGTATAAGTCAACACGTGGCAGGCAAAGCAGCACAGTATAAGTAAAACACGTGGCAGGCAAGCAACACAGTACAAGTCACATGTGGCAGGCAGAACAACACAGTATAAGCCAACACGTGTGGCAGGCAGAACAACACAGTATAAGCCAAACAAGTGGGAAGGCAGAATAACACAGCATACAAGCCAACATGTGGCAGGCAGAACAACACAGTATAAGCCAACAAGGGCAGGCAGAACAACAAAGTGAGAGCCAAGTGGCAGGCAGAACCAACACAGTATAAGCCAAAACGTGGCAGGCAAAGGAACACAGTATAAGTCAACACGTGGCAGGCAAAGCAACACAGTATAAGCCAAACACATGGCAGGCAAAGCAACACAGTATAAGTCAAACGTGCAGGCAAAAGCAACACCAGAGAAGCCAACACGTGGCAGGCAGAACAACACAGCATAAGTCAACACGTGGCAGGCAAAGCAACACAGTATAAGTCAACACGTGGCAGACAAAGTTAACACAGTATAAGCAAAACGTGGCAGGCAAAGCAACACAGTATAAGCCAACACGTGGCAGGCAAAGCAACACAGTATAAGTCAAAACGTGGCAGGCAAAGCAACACAGTATAAGCCAACACATGGCAGGCAAAGAACACAGTATAACTTCAACACGTGGCAGGCAAAGCAACACAGTACAAGTCAACACGTGGCAGGCAGAACAACACAGTATAAGTCAACACGTGGCAGGCAGAACAACACAGTATAAGTCAACAAGTGGAAGGCAGAACAACACAGTACAAGTCAACATGTGGCAGGCAGAACAACACAGTATAAGTCAACAAGTGGCAGGCAGAACAACAAAGTATAAGTCAACAAGTGGCAGGCAGAACAACACAGTATAAGTCAAAACGTGGCAGGCAAAGGAACACAGTATAAGTCAACACGTGGCAGGCAAAGCAACACAGTATAAGTCAAAAACGTGGCAGGCAAAGCAACACTGTGGCAAGCTTCAACACGTGGCAGGCAGAACAACACAGTATAAGTCAACACGTGGCAGCAAAGCAACACAGTATAAGTCAACACGGGCAGACAAAGCAACACAGTATAAGTCAACACATGGCAGGCAAAGCAACACAGTATAAATCAACACGTGGCAGGCAAAGCAACACAGTACAAGTCAAAACGTGGCAGGCAAAGCAACACAGTATAAGTCAACACATGGCAGGCAAAGCAACACAGTATAAATCAACACGTGGCAGGCAAAGCAACACAGTACAAGTCAAAACGTGGCAGGCAAAGCAACACAGTATAAGTCAACACATGGCAGGCAAAGCAACACAGTATAAGTCAACACATGACAGGGAAAGCAACACAGTATAAGTCAACACGTGGCAGGCAAAGCAACACAGTATAAGTCAAAACGCGGCAGGCAAAGCAACACAGTATAAGTCAACACGTGGTAGGCAAAGCAACACAGTATAAGTCAACACGTGGCAGGCAGAACAACACAGTATAAGTCAACACGTGGCAGGCAAAGCAACACAGTATAAGTCAACACATGGCAGGCAAAGCAACACAGTATAAGTCAACACATGACAGGGAAAGCAACACAGTATAAGTCAACACGTGGCAGGCAAAGCAACAGTATAAGTCAACATGCAGCAGAACAACACAGCAGTGTCAATGGGGGCAGGCAGAAATAAATACAGTATAAGTCAACACGCAGAACAACAGGTGTCAACACGTGGTAGGGCAGAACAACAGGCGGAGCCAACACGTGGCAGTGAAATAACACAGTATAAGCCAACATGTGGCAGGCAGAAATTAAATACAGTATAAGCCAACACGTGGTGAACACAGTATAAGTCAACACGTGGCAGGCAGAACAACACAGTATAAGTCAACACGTGGCAGGCAGAACAACACAGTATAAGTCAACACGTGGCAGACAGAACAACACAGTATAAGTCAACACGTGGCAGGCAGAACAACACAGTATAAGTCAACACGTGGCAGGCAGAACAAACATGGAACGAACTCTCGCAGATGTTGGCATTTTACGCGGGGATCGAATGTAAACAAACCCACTGATTTTTGTTAGCTCTTCCTACAATTCTGTGTAAATATTTCATGACGAACTGTGGTGCCTGGGCCGTATTCAAGGGTAGACAGTATGTTTACACTTTAGTGAAGGGGAGGGTGTTTTTATATAAATGAGGAAGACATGAAAGTATAATTTTATATGTTTCTAGAATTTTTTTTTAAAGAGACACTAAATAGAAACACATTATGTATTTCTTTCCTGCAACTTGACCGATCTGTCCTAAAGCCTCAATGACAAGATAAAGTGTAGCAGTACAAGTTTTTCAGCTTTGTATATATGATAATAACTACCTTTAATTCATGGTCGTTGAGGCACTGTGATGATGGTTTTCCAGGGTAATAATAAGACACTGTCATCTTCCAGGATACAAACAATATACTGTCACTTTCCTGAGTAATAATAAGACCCTGTCACCTTCCAGGATAAAAACAAGACACTGCCACCTTCCAGGATAATAACAAGACACTGCCACCTTCCAGGATAATAACAAGACACTGCCACCTTCCAGGATAATAACAAGACACTGTCACCTTCCAGGATAATAACAAGACACTGTCACCTTCCAGGATAATAACAAGACACTGTCACCTTCCAGGATAATAACAAGACACTGTCACCTTCCAGGATAATAACAAACACAAGACACTGTCACCTTCCAGGATAATAACAAGACACTGTCACCTTCCAGGATAATAACAAGACACTGTCACCTTCCAGGATAATAACAAGACACTGTCACCTTCCAGGATAATAACAAGACACTGTCACCTTCCAGGATAATAACAAGACACTGTCACCTTCCAGGATAATAACAAGACACTGTCACCTTCCAGGATAATAACAAGACACTGTCACCTTCCAGGATAATAACAAGACACTGTCACCTTCCAGGATAATAACAAGACACTGTCACCTTCCAGGATAATAACAAGACACTGTCACCTTCCAGGATAATAACAAGACACTGTCACCTTCCAGGATAATAACAAGACACTCTCACCTTTCCAGGATAATAACAAGACACTGTCACCTTCCAGGATAATCTTGGACACTTATCACTTCCGCAGGATAATAACAAGACACTGTCACCTTCAGGATAATAACAAAGACATGTCCTTCCAGGATAATAACGAACCTCACCTTGGGATAATAACAAGACACTTGTCACCTTCCAGGATAATAACAGAACCTGTGTCACCTTCAGGATATAACAAAACCTGTCACCTTCCAGGATAATAACAAGACACTGTCTACATCCGGGGATAATAACAGGCGCAATGCCTTGGGATAATAACAAGGCACTCTCACGCCCAGGATAGCTAACAAAGAACCTCTCACATACGATAATGCTGAGGGCCTGTCACCTTCCAGGATAACAGGGCACTCTCACCTTCAGGATGATAACAAGACACACATCACCTTCAGGATAATAACAAGACACTGTCACCTTCAGGATAATAACAAAGACACTGTCACCTTCAGGATAATAACAAGGTACTGTGTCACCTTCAGGATAATAACAAGACACTGTCACCTTCCACGATGAACACTGTCACGTTCAGGATAATAACAAGACACTGTCACCTTTAGGAATGTAACAAGACACTCACCTTCAGGATAATAACAAAGACACTGTCACCTTCCAGGATAATAACAAGACACTGTCACCTTCCAGGATAATAACAAGACACTGTCACCTTCCAGGATAATAACAAGACACTGTCACCTTCCAGGATAATAACAAGACACTGTCACCTTCCAGGATAATAACAAGACACTGTCACCTTCCAGGATAATAACAAGACACTGTCACCTTCCAGGATAATAACAAGACACTGTCACCTTCCAGGATAATAACAAGACACTGTCACCTTCCAGGATAATAACAAGACACTGTCACCTTCCAGGATAATAACAAGACACTGTCACCTTCCAGGATAATAACATAAGAGTAAAACAGATATGTGGGTGGCACATGGGCGACCTATACTGTAAGTGACATGACGTCTTAATGAACTGTTGTGTTAGACTCATAGGAGGAGGATGCCACACCATGATGGGTTCACCTCATAAGAACATAAGAACATAAGAAAATAAGGAGTCTGCAACAGGCCGGTTGGCCTGTGCATGGCAGCTCCTGTCGAGAATTACTACCACTCTCTATCATCCATGAATCTATCTAGCCTCCTTTTGAAACTTTCCAGAGTTCCCGCACTTACTACAAAGTTGCTAAGCTTGTTCCACTCGTCCATCACCCTATTTGTGAACCAGTTTCTTCCTATCTCCCTCCTAAACCTAAACTTATCCAACTTAAATCCGTTGCTCCGAGTCCTATCCTGCTCGGATATTATAAGAACTTTATCTATATCCCCATTATTGATTCCTTTCACCCACTTAAATACTTCTATCATATCTCCCCGCACTCTTCGTCTTTCTAGGGAATGCAAGTTAAGTTTCTTTAACCTATCCTGATATGGAAGGTTTCTAAGTCCCGGAATCATCTTCGTCATTCTTCGCTGCACCGACTCTAGTGAATTGATATCCATTCTATAATAAGGGCACCAAAACTGAACCGCATAATCGAGGTGCGGCCTGATTAGCGCAAGATATAGTTACAATAAGATTATAAAGGCCTGAGGAGTTAGGGATAGAAATCCCTAACCAGACTAATCAGGTTCTTAATTAAGGAAAGTCAAGGACCATGGTTTTCTGAGGAATAACAAACAACCGTTTGAGATCGACATCTCTTTACTATAAAAATATAACACAAAACTCTGACACCACTCAACAAACACCAAATAACAATTACGGGAGTCAAACAATTAAGTCAAGTCAATAGTTAATGGAGTCAAATAGTTAATGGAAGCAAACAATTAAAGGGAGCAAACAATTAATGGGAGTCAGCAATTAATAGAATCAAACAATTAATGGGAGTCAACAACTGATAGAATCAAACAATGAACAGATATTTCCTACGGCAGTGGCCCTGGGGGAAGGTTCTAGAACACGGTGATTCACACTCGGGGTAGGGAAGCGTCCATTCAACTCCACACTCGAGCTATGTCTTGAAATGGCAGGAGAACACCTGGGCACAGACGGAAAGAGATGAACTGGCAGTCGTGGTATGCTGTAGTGGTAGATGACCTGAATAGTTTATTAACAACCGTTTTGACCTGAAAATACAATTTGAATAAATTCTAAGAGTTGACCACCTCCGAAGCATTCAGAAGAGACCACTTCACTGAATGCTTCGGATGTCCCTTCGTCAAAAACGGGCTTCCCTTGTCTCGTGTTTTCCTCCTTCATCCTCGTAATCACTTCCTTTAATTTCAGGCACTTCCTTCACTTTCACTGGCCTACGCACTACATATTGACAACGGCCTGAAGATGGGACTGGAGGAAGAAGTTGGCAAGGTGAAGAAGGCACAGACGACTGCCAAGAGGACGTTTACTCGGAAGGTTCAAACCTTTCGAGAAGGAGTTGACGAGAACAAACCAGTGTTAGTGTTTCAAGGTGCATACGAACAAGTAGATATAGCCTATGAAGCAATTCTGGATGAAGCAGATGTAAATATTTCTGAATTAGAAAAGAAGAAAAATGATACTCATTCAATTCTTGTTAGAAGGATTGAAGAACATTCTAAAGGTGCAGACACAGACAAGCCGAAGATTAAGGTTAAGGCATTAGAGCCACCATTGATTGACGGGGACATCCGGGAATACCCCAAATTTATGGCAGATCTTGTACGATTAATGAACTCTAATTAGGGCAAGGATCCATTTGCTCTGAAGCCTTGAGTACTGTGAAAGGGGCAGAAAATGACTATGATGAGATGTTTAAGAGACTCGATAAGTATGGTAATGGTAGGATGATTGTTGACGTAGTTATCGGGGATCATAAATCATTGGGGAAAGTTTCGGATGGTGATAGTAGGAATTTCATTAATATGGTAGAGCGGGTAGAAAGATGTTGACTGGACTTGAAAAAAATTAATTAAACAGATGAAATGAATTCTATGACAATGATTAGTCACATTGAAAAGATTTTACCTACTACTCAAAAACGTGAATGGGTTATTAAAGTGGAAAGAGTTAAAGATTCGCGTAACTTGTTCGCAGAATTGCTAGAGTATTTGTTAAGAGAAAAGCAGGTTCTAGAGTATATGGATTCCAGCATTAGAACAGTAGTGAGCGGAGAGACTAAGGCTAGTATTCACAGTGTATCGGGAAGTTACGGTAAGGAGTTAGAGAAATCGAGCGATCATCAGGAGTTTGCAAGTGCCACAAAAAAGCTTGAAGAAAACCAAGAATATCAGAACCCGAAACTTGAAGAATCGATAGTGAATTTGACTCGTTTGATAATAAACATGATTACTAATAGTAATTTAAGATCCAGAAATGCAACTGGTTATGGGGATAAGTGTTGTGTTCATGCCTCGGAGAGCCACGGGTTGGTAGACTGTAAAACGTTCCAAAGGATGAACAATTCTAGTAAAATTAAAGTGCTAAAAAATCATGGAATATGTTTCAAATGTCTTAAAGGGAATCATGTTGCTAAAACTTTTTACCTGAAGAAAACCTGTGAAGTTCAGGATAATCATGGATGTTGTGGGAAACCCCATCATAATTGACTTCATCAAGCTGAGGTAGAAAGTTACTTATTTCACAATAAGAGTCGTGTGGGTAAAAAATCTTTACTGATGATCAGCAAAGTTCACTGTCGTGGGATGCCTGTGATAACTCTTTGGGATTCAGGATCAAACGACACGATTATAACCCATGGTTTGACTTACAAGCTTGGCTTGAAGGGTGAGGATGTAAACTTATCCATGAACAAAGTAGGTAATGTAACCGAGAATTTTACTCGCAAAGAATATACTCTGCCTTTAACAGACAAGGAAGGTCAGGTTTGGGTAGTCAAAGCAATCGGGGTTAAAGAAATACCCTTTAATGATTCTGATGTTGATATTTCTGAAGTAGTGGACCTGTTTGAAGTATCAAGTTCGGATATTGAAAGGCCAAAGGGGACATTGAGCTACTGGTTGGTACTGACTATTGTGAAATTTTATCAACGTATGGAAAACTGCAGCTGTTGCAAAATCAGTTTGGATTCTGCATCCGAAGTTCACACCCCTCCTGGAACCCAGTAGTACAAATATTAGGATCAATCACTTAGCTAGCTTCACGCCAGTAAATGAAATAATAGTTGCGCCCCAAATTAAACTGAAAACTAACTTGGATCGATTAATTATTCAACATAGAAAGTTTAGGAACTCATTGCTTTCCCAAGTGTGGAAACTGTAAATGTGGAAAATGTTCTCTAGGAAATAAAGACTTTAGTATTAAGGAGGAACGAGAATTAGCATTAATAGAAGAAGGGTTGAATTACGAAGAAACCAAACATATTTGGACTGTGAAATATCCTTGCATAAGGGATCCGAAAAATTTGCCAAACAATGTTTCCATAGCAGTTGAAAGAATGAATTCTACTGAGAACAGACTAACAAAATTGGGCTCAGATTATGCAAGCGTATACAATGATCAAGTACTAGACATGATTAAAAGGGATGTAGCTCTTAAATTGTATAAACAGGAAATGGGCGCATACAGAGGACCAATCCATGATGTGTCTCATCATGAAATATTGAAACCGGGCTCTGCTTCTACACCTTTTAGAATTGTATTTAATTCATCCGCAAAATATCACGGACATACCCTGAATGATTACTGGGCAAAGGGACCTCATGTACTGAATAGTGTTCAGATTCCGTCAATGCAAAGTAGCTTTTGCAGGTGACATAAGATGGGAAAACTTTGATAGTTTGAAAAGGTAGCTGAGAGAAGGGGAATCACGTTTGGGGATGAATTATATGACCTCACGTGAGGTAACCTCACACAATGTACCCACAGAGGGCTAGCTCACTTTACCTGGAGACCTGACAACGATAACCTCACAAAATATGACGGTTGAGGATGACCTGATCACGAGATCCGAGGTTGACGAGTTCCACAACAATATAAATAATGAGTTACTTAATGCACAAAGGCAAAACATACCATACAGAAAACTCAGATCAGGAGCTGCCATGCACAGGCCAACCGGCCTATTGCAAACTCATTATTTTCTTATGTTCTTATCAAATAACAATGATCCCAAATGGATAAATAATTATTTAACGGATATTTTTGGCCAAAGGAAGGCTATAGGTAGAAGAATAAATCGTGGTGAAGTTTACCTCCGAGATTATTATAAGGTATTAGCCAGTTGGGTTAAGACCGAGATAAGAAAAGCAAAGAGGAATAATGAACTGAAGGTAGCAGGGGAGGTGAAGTCAAACCCCAAGGGATTCTTTCAAATGTATCAAACTAAAACACGAGACAAGATTGGACCAATAAAGTCAGATACCGGCGAGCTAACTGATAACGACGGAGAAATGAGCAATAATCTGAATAGATATTTTTCATCAGTTTTCACCACCGAAATTTTAAACATGATACCCGAGGCACCGACTATATACAGAGATAGTGAAGAAATAGATTAAGCGAGATAGTAGTGACTAGTAACGATGCTAGTAAGCAAATAGACAAGGTAAAGTCTCATAAGTCACCAGGTCCAGATGAGATATTTCTCAGAGTATTAAAGGAATGTGAAGAAAAGCCCTTTGCCCTTAGCAAATTTCTTTAATATGTCCTTAAAAACGGGTGTAGTACCAGAATCCTGGAGTATAGCAAATGGGGTACCGATTTTCAAGTAGGGAGATAGACCACTATCCTCTAACTACCGCCCAATTAGTTTAACACCAGTTGTAGGCAAATTGCCGGGAGCAGTAAATTCAAACTCTATTCGAAATCACCTGAAGAAGCACAAGTTGATCAAAGATTCCCAACAAAGCTTCACAAGTGAGCGTTCATGTCAGACTAATCTATTAACATTGGCATGGTTTTTATATTCGCTTTGAATATCTTCAGGATTAGGGCGTCGTTTGGATGGAACAGCATCATTAAACAGTATAGGCGTGGACAGCAACATAAGTAAATTTGCTGATGGCACTAAAATAGGGCTTGTAATTAAATCTGACGAGGACGAGGAGTATTTTTCGAATGGTCTGAAAAATGGCAGATGAAGTTCAATGTGCACAAATGTAAGTCTTAGTCTAGGAGATGTAAACAGAGAAACCAGATATCAGATGAACATCATTGTTGAATCCAACTGTGAGAAGGATTTAGGAGTAATGATAAGTAGGAATCTTAAGCCAATTCAACAATGTGTATTTTCTCGAAAAAAGATTAACAAAGTACTTGGGTTCATGCAAAATTGTTAGTTACAAGACTAGCGAGGTTATCCTAAAACTATATCTTGCACTCGCGAGACCTCGCTTGGATTATGTAGTTCAATTCTGGTCACCGTACTCCAGAATGGATATAGAATCTCTAGACAAAGTTCAGAGGAGAATGACAAGACTAATCCCCGAGCATTTGGAACCTTGAGTAAAGAGACAGGTTAAAGCATCTTAATTTTCACTCCCTCGAGAGACGAAGAGTGAGGGGCGATATGATAAAGGTGTATAAATGGAAGTCAGGGGTAAACAAAGGTGATATAACAAAGGTACTCAAACTATCCAACCAGGAACGAACTCGTAGCAATGGTTTTAAATTAGGCAAATTTAGATTTAGGCGAGAGATCGGTAAACATTGGTTTGGAATTATAGTGGATGGGTGGAACAAATTACCAAACATCATCATTAACTCGAATACGCTGGTTAAGCAGTAGCATGATATTTAGGGGAAAGGAAGAAGAGAAATTAAAAGAATATCACTATCAGAAAAGAGGATGTTCTTAGAGGGATAAATAAACTAAAGAAGACAAAATCCCCAGGGCCGGATGAAATTTTCCCTCGAGTCTTGAAAATTGTGAAGACACATTTACAAAATCATTAGACACGGACTTGTGGGCCAGACGCGGAAACATGCAAATGTAGTACCCATATTCAAAAGAGACAGAGCATCAGCGTCAAATTACCGGCCGATCAGTTTGACGTCAGTAGTGGGGAAATTTCTTGAATCAATTATAGCAGATAGCATCCGATCGCATTTAGAGGAAAGCAAATTAATCTACGACTCTCAACATGGGTTTACAAAGGGAAAATCTTGTCTAACAAATCTGCTGACGTTTTATATATATATATATATATATATATATATATATATATATATATATATATATATATATATATATATATATATATATATATATATATATATATATATATAAATCTCTTAATTTACTTTAATATCAGGTTCAAGGCGAACCAAACAAAAAACAAAAAAGTGAAGTAAATCAGTGAAATAAAAAATAAATATTGTAAACCTTAAGAATTCTAATTAATTTAAATATTAACATAATAAAGAGCCTTCGTAGGCTGTCAAACAAATTGATCATCATCGAAAAACTTTTAAGACACAAATGATACTAAACACGAAAACCTCAAAAGAATAAAATAGTGCATTGATTACGTTAACACTGCATAAACAACAAAATAACGAACATTAAATTAACTATCATGAAACATCACTGAATTACTTAAATGTGTAACTAAGCAAGCACTGGGATGAACACATAAGAGACATCGGTTATAATCACATAGATATACCACATTGGTGGCACAGGAACAACATAAATGTGGGCCAAGTATAAATACCAGGTGAGGATGTCACCAAAAGAACGTGAACTGAATGACAAGGAGGACTGGACTGAACTCCAACTACTGGTGCCTACTATATAGGGTCGGCTCCTGCCAATGCTACCAGCAGGTGAAACATGGGTCGTTTGATGTGGAGGTCGTTATAAAACAAAGAATGCTTGTTACAATACTAAATGAAGAAATAAGACAGTTTGAACAAATAGTAAATAGTTAAAAATCTTAACAGCACAGGGTAAAAGACTAGATTATATAATCGTAAATATAACACATCATTACATAGAATACAGGAACAAACATGGAAGCATGTTATATAAAAAAAATAGAAAAATACGATAAGTCGTAACACTTCTATAAATTAAAATTTTGTTGCACAAATTTTGATATGACATAAGTGTTCATTCTGTGGGTCTAGATAACAGATCACTAGCATCACATATGCCCAGCTTGAAAGGCTTAGAAAATTAGGGGCATCGAGAAATAGTGTCATGTCTTTGCTGTGGGAGGAGCAAGTTTCCAACCCAATTACATGTCCTAGACAAAAGTTGAGCACAAAAAATTCTTGATTAAAGTTTATAAATAAGTCCGGACATTTTCTAACTCAGTGAAGAGAGCTTTGTATTTATTATAAATGGTCTGACCAAGGCCGAAAAATTACATCATCTAAAATTATATTACACAACCAGGCCAATTGGCCATGATTTCAGACATCAGCCTTGAAAGGTAAAAAGTAGGGGCATTGCAAAGCCCGAAAAGGCATAACATTGAATTTATAGGTCTTACCCACGTCACAAAACTGGAGATGTTTTAACACGACAGGGCCCATGGATCGGCCAATGGTATTGCCAAACCTCAGCAATCATCTTAGGAGAGGAACTTGGCGTTCCCGATTGCTTCGGATGCAGCCGTTTACCTGGTAGAGGGAAGCTGTCCTTGCTGGTGACGGGCGCTGGACTCGGCGGAAGTCGAGATGCAGAACTGAAGAGGCCGCCCTTCAAAAATTATAGTGACTGGTGAGCACCACTGCTGGTAGGGGAGCCTGCTTGATAGGCCAGCAGAACCAACATCAATATTTGGCGTACCACGGCAGTAGAGCCAGGCCTGTCTTGGAAGACAGGAGAGGATGTTGTTGGATGGCGGCCAGCCCGTCAGCCTTCTGGTGTCCTGCAGACGCCGTAGTTTCTCCTGCAACTCCAATGGAGTTGGACTGCCAAACCCTGATGACAGGGCGAGTGAATGCCCCTTCTTTTTCTTTCTCACCGTCTACCAAGACAAAATAACGGCAGACACGGAACCGGACTACTTCAGCAAACAAATGGGGGTGCTGGGCGTGGTACAGCTGAGATGAAAATACGGACATAAGCGCTGTAGTCGGCGCCTGTCAGGGTAGAGATAATATAATTCGTGGGGCGACTTTTCACCACTCTATATGGCCCACTGAACTTCGCATGGAGTGGCTGTCCATGCCCGCGCAAGAGTAACGAGTACTATCTCTTATTTGGAACCCTCGTCTGGCACGCTTGTCCTACCATGTCTTGTCTTTGGACTGCGATTGCTGTAAGTGGTCTGGCGCAAGGCTCCAAAACAAATTCTAAAGCTTTTCTTTAACATCTCCTGCACAAACTTAACACTAATGCTCTTCATCAATGCCCAACAATGTGTCTCAACTATGTGCAAAAGAATCTCTTACTTGATGAGCGAACAGTAGAAGTGGTTGAGAAACAAAATGGATGATACCAGGCCTTAGTAGTAACTTTCTTTCCAAGAGGTAAGCAAAAGCATGCAAGTACCTAGTGGAGTGTATCAATGACTGTAACAAATATTCAAACCCACTAGAAGTTTTAGGCAGAGGCCTACAATGTCACTGTAATGTTAGAAGGACTCAGGTACGTGAGGTACTCTTACAAGTGAAAAGGTGGAATAGGCCTGATTGGCTTTTGCTTACACTTTATAAAAATGACAGTACTTACAATATTGAAGACATCTTCTTCATACCTGGCCAATAGAACTTTTCTTGCCAGCCTGTTGAACGTCTTACGGACACCTTTGATGTCCAGAAAAGCATTCTTGATGTGATACAATGCAGCCACATCATCTTGGCTAATGATAACCATGATGGCTAGTTAATAAAAAAAATAAATAAAACACAAAAGAATATCACAAGTGTCAAAGGTCATTAGTGAATCCTGGCAAGGTCCTTAAAACTGTTACGCCGTCTCTTTTACTTTAATATCAGGTTCGAGGCGTAACCAAACAAAAAAAGTGAAGTAAATAAAAAAAGAATAAAAATAAATAAAGTTAACCTTTAAGAATTTAATTAATTTAAATTTTAACACAATAAAGAGCCTCGTAGGCTGTCACAACAAATTGATTCACTATCAAAACTTTTAAGACACAAATGATACTAAAACATCAAGAAACATCAAAAGAATAAAAATAAAGCATTGGATTACATTAACACTGCATAAACAAATAACTAACACTGAAATTAACTATCATGAAACAACACAGAATTACTTAAATGTAACTAAGCAAGCACTGATGGACACATAAGAAACATGAATTGGTACTCACATAGATATACCACATTGGTGGCGACAGGAACAACACAGACATAAAATAAAGTATAAGTAACAGGTGACGGATGTCACTCAAAAGAACGTGAATGACAAGAGGACAGGACTGAACTCCGTCTGCTGGTGGGGTACTATATATAGGGTCGGCTCCAGCCAGTGCAACACGCCGGTGAAACATGGGTCGTTTAACGATGCAAATGGTCGTCAGAAACAAAGAATGCTTGTTTCAATACTAAATGAAGAAATAAGATGGGCTTGAACAAATAATAACAGTTAAATCCTTAACAGCACAGGGTAAGGTGACTAGATTATATAATAGTAAATATAACACATCATTACAGGAATAATATGGAACAACATGGAAGCATGTTATATAAAAAAATAGAAAAATAAGACAGGGTCGTCACAATATATATATACTGTATATATATATATATATATATATATATATATATATATATATATATATATATATATATATATATATATATATATATATATATATATATATATATATATATATATATATATATATATATATATATATATATATATATATATATATATATATATATATATATATATATAAGGTAAAACTCACAGAGAAGGACCTCCAGATGATAATTATCACCGTCACTTCCTTCTCTGCTAAAATTCACTTATTACTTCGATATTTTGATTATGATAAATAGCCGAAAACCTTGTGCAAATTCCACTATATTCTTTACGAACTATGTTAAACTTACAATACATTTAATTAGTTAGGAAAAAATATAATTTTAATTAAGTTCGTATGACGTGTTAGTGGTCTATTGGATCAACCACCCCTAATTGTGATCGCCTGTGCTTAACAGACGTGCCATTAGATAATATACTGTAGGTCTGCACATCGACCCTCCACTTCGTGGAATTTTTTCTAATTTTGACAAGTCATGCAAAATTTATTTTGGGAAGGAGTTAGGTAGGCGTTGGGCGGCTGGAAGATGTATATAAAAGTTGATCTTACAGCAGATTGAGTTAAAACGTGTAAAAATGATTTTAAATTCGCTGACAAAATGTCTTTAAATATTGGAAAATATGATATTTCATCGTTGGTCAGAAAAGACATCCACCGATCACAGTGTCAGCTAAAAATTATACCTTAAGGAAAGTCAAGGAACTTTTGTAGGCATGAAATATGAAATTTGTTTCCATGTTGTAAGAATTCTTAAATTTGCAACATCGGCAAAGCCGGATTAGTTCAGGTATTAAGGCATCTATCTATCTATCTATCTATCCATCCGTCTGTATATATATATATATATATATATATATATATATATATATATATATATATATATATATATATATATATATATAAACTAGCAGAATCGCCGCCCTCCGGGCTGCTTATCCCTTAGGCCACGGTAGGACGCCACCCTCCGGAGGCTCCACATTGTCTCACTGTTCAGTCCCCAAAACTTCTTCCATCAATAGTTCATTGACGGTGTATGTAAGTTCCACCATGTTTTTCACTACAACGGTAGAGCAAAGTATATTTTTTAGCATTAAACTGTTATTATTTTATTGTCTAATCATCACTACATATAACACCACCCATCATCACTACATATAACATCATCCATCATCACTACATATAACACCATCCATCATCACTACATATAACACCATCCATCATCACTACATATAACACCACCCATCATCACTACATATAACAACATCCATCATCACTACATAAAACACCATCCATCATCACTACATATAACACCATCCATCATCACTACATATAGCACCACCAGCACTACCATCACTACTACCATCATCATCACTACCACCACTAATACCACCATCATCATTACCACTACATCATTACCACTACTATCAACTAGTCTCTACCACCACCACTATCACCACAAACATGCCGCTATCACCATCACCACCACTACCTCTGTCACTACAACCGTCACCACCACCACTACATATAACACCACCCATCATCACTACATATAACACCATCCATCATCACTACATATAACACCACCCATCATCACTACATATAGCAACATCCATCTTCACTACATATAACATCATCCATCATCACTACATATAACACCATCCATCATCACTACATATAACATCATCATCCATCATCACTACATATAACACCATCCATCATCACTACAGATTGGTAAAGTAGGTTCCGAGATTCTCTGCGGACACACAAACAAAAACACACACACAAACATACAAACCGACATACTTCTTTATTTTATATAGATAGACTAGCGGATGAGCCGCCCGAAAGGCGGCTCATCCGTTAGGCCAAGGTAAGACGCCACCTCCGGAGGCTCCACATTGTCTCACTGTTCAGTCCCCAAAACTTCTTCTTCCATCAATAGTTCATTAATGGTGTATGTAAGTTCCTCCATGTTTTTCACTACAACGGTACAGCATAGTATATTTTTTTAGCATTAAACTGTTATTATTTTATTATCTAATCATCACTACATATAACACCATCCATCATCACTACATATAACATCATCCATCGTCACTACATATAACACCATCCATCATCACTACATATAACACCATCCATCATCACTACATATAACACCACCCATCATCACTACATATAACAATATCCATCATCACTACATATAACATCATCCATCATCACTAGATATAACACCAAACATCATCACTACATATAACACCATCCATCATCACTACAGATCAGTAAAGTAGTTTCCGATTTCGCATGACACACAAACATACTTTGTTTTTATATATATATATATATATATATATATATATATATATGTATATATATATATATATATATATATATATATATGTATATATATATATATATATATATATATATATATGTATATATATATATATATATATTATATATATATATATATATATATATATATATATATATATATATATATATATATATATATATATATATATATATATATATATATGCATATATATAATCAACACTCAACCAAGAAGGATTCGAATCACGGTCCACGATCCCATGACTGTGACCGAACGCTACCTCTGGACCACCAGGATACTAAAAGCAGTCCTAGACTCTGTTATATTTCACAAAGCCTGTTCAACGAGCTTATGGCGCCGGAACCTCTAATGGTGACTACCCGGATCACATAGGTGGTCAGAGTAACGTTTTACCAAATCCGGCTTCAGAACACGAGGATCCATATATATTTCATTCGCCCAATAGCACGCTTACATAATCAACACCTCAACCCGGCCAGGATTCGTACCCACGGCCCACAGTCCATGACTGTGACCGAGCACTCTGGACCACCAGGATAAAAAGCAGTCCTAGACTCTGTTATATTTCACACAAAACTTGTTCAACGAGCTTATGGCACCGTGAACCTCTAATGGGACTACCATACGAAGTGGTCAGAGTCTAGACGTTACTCTGACCACCACATGATACGGGTAGTCCCCATTAGAGGTTCACGGTGCCATAGCGTTGAACTGCTTTGTGAAACATAACAGAGTGGAGGACTGCTTTAGTATCCTGGTGGTCCAGAGGTAGCGCTCGTCACAGTTATGGCTCGGGCGTTGAATCCTGGGGGTTGAGGTGTTGATTGATGTAGAAGTCTGGTTTTATTGGCTAACGAAATATATATATATATATATATATATATATATATATATATATATATATATATATATATATATATATATATATATATATATATATATATGCATAATTTTACTATAATGAAGATGTGTATCATAGTTAACCTGCCCTCTCTCCCTCCTGTGGTGAACAGTAGTGAACCTAAATTACGTCACATTGATGACTTGAAGGGAAATTATGGCGATGAAGTAAAGCGGACAGACAAGTCATTATATGATTTTGATTTTACTAAAAGGAAAATGTACGAAAAGTTGACGATACCATTGTCACTCTCCCTCTCCTACATCTCTCGTCCATCTCCCTCCCTCACCTTTTCTCCCTCTCCCTTCCCCACCTCTTTCTCCCATCTTCCCCCACCTCTCTCCTCTCTCTCCCTCTCCCTTCCCCACCCTCTCCGCATCTCCCTCCCCGTCCCCATCCTACCTCCCCACCTCCCTCCTCCTTCCTCCAACCCCCCCACAGTGGACTTATTTAGGGGGTTCCGTTAAAAATAAAGGCAGTGTGAAGATACAAACAAATCTGCAATAAATAAAGTGGTGTTTGTCAATAAGTATATGGCCGAGTACCCCACTGAAGTAAAGCTCAAGACTCCATAACTGTGGACACTGATGACGGAATATATTGATTGTACTTCTGACCCGAGATCATTTGGCCTCATATCATCATACCAAGTTTGGTTTAAATTCATTGATATTGATTGATTTAACATTTTGATATAGTGGGACGCACACTCACAGTCGCCAACCAGTATAATGTATTACACCGGCGGAAAGACGAGGAATGAAATCATAAATCTAACTTTACTGTGTGTGTGTGTAATAATAATAATAATTAACGGTTTATTAAAAAAACACGGCAGCCCGAAGGCTGAAAATATACAACGAACAGAGATGACAAGTTACATATGGTGAAATCGGGGAGTGGGTCACTTGATTGACGGATGAACATAAGAACATAAGAATGGAGGAAACTGCAGCGGGCCTATTGGCCCATACTGGGCAGTCCCGCTTTCTTACACTCCAACCCCTATTGCTCCATATATGAGCATCCAACCCATGTTTGAAGCAATTCAGCTTATTCTGTTAATGATGATATTTTTGGTAACTTGTTCCATTCATCCACTACTTGTTTCCAAACCAGGTTTACCTATTTCGTTTCAAATCTAAATTTGTCTAATTTAAAACCATTGTTACGAGTCTGCTCCTGGTTGATACAATTTGAGTACCTTTTGTAATGACCCTTTGTTTAGCCCTGCCTTCCACTTATACACCCTATCAGGTCGCTTCCTCGCCCACGCCTCGAGGAGTGCAAATTAAGATCTTTAACCTGTCTCTATACTCAAGGTTCTAATGCCCGGGATTAGTCTGTCATTTCTCCTCTGAATTCTTTCCAGGATTCTATATCCATTCTGTAATACGGTGACCAGAACTGAACTACGTAATCCGGGTGTGGTCTCCCACAAAACCAAGATACAGTTTTTAGGATGACCTCGCTAGTCTTGTAACTAACACTCCTTTGTGTGAACCCAAGTACTTTATTAGCCTTGTTACGAGCAAAAACACATTGTTTACTTGGCTTAAGGTTCCTACTTATCATTACTCCTAAATCTCTCTCGCAGTCGGATTTCTCTATGGCATCGTTGTTCATCTGGTATCTGGTTTCCCTGTTTACATCTCCTATACTGAGTACTTTACATTTGTCGACATTGAATTTCATCTGCCATTTTTCAGACCATTGGAAAAATTTGTTTAGATCTTCCTGTAGTTTTGCCGAGTCCTCGTCAGATTTGATAACCCGTCCTATTTTAGTGTCATCAGCAAATTTACTTATGTTGCTGTCTATGCCGATATCTATGTCGTTTATGTATATAATAACCAATAATGGTCCAAGTACTGAGCCTTGGGGAACTCCACTTGTGACGTTGCTCCAATGGGACTTAGTGCCGTTAATGCTCACTCGCTGTTTCCTGTCATGTAACCACGCCCTAATCCATTTAAGGATGTCACCTTTGATGCCATGAGCTTCTACCTTTCTAATTAGTCTTTCGTGGGGGACTCTGTCGAAGGCTTTGCTAAAGTCGAGATATACCACATCATAATTGTGCCCCTCGTCCACCGATTCGAAAACTGATGAAAAGAATGTTAATAGATTAGTTAGGCAAGAACGTCCGCTTGTGAAGCCATGCTGGGAATCATTGATCAATCTGTGCTTCTCCAGGTGATTTCGAATAGAGTTTGAAATGATTGCTTCCAGTAATTTGCCTACTATTGATGTTAGACTGATTGGGCGGTAGTTAGAGGATAGTGATCTATCCCCTTCTTGAAAATCGGTATTACATTCGCTATCCTCCAGGATTCTGGTACTGCACCTGTTTTTAAGGACATGTTAAACAACTTTGCTAAGGGCATACTAAGCTCTTCCTTACATTCCTTTAATACTCTGGCAAATATCTCATCAGGACCAGGTGACTTATTAGGCTTTAGTTTGTCTATTTGCTTACTAACATCGTAACTAGTCACTACTATCTCACTTAATTTGTTTTCTTCACTATCTCTGAATAGAGTCGGTGCCTCGGGTATCATGTTTAAATTTTCGGTGGTGAAAACTGTTGAAAAATAATTATTCAAATTATTGCTCATTTCTCCGTCGTTATCAGTGAGCTCGCCGGAGTCTGACCGTATTGGTCCAATCTTTTCTCGTGTTTTAGTTTGATACATTTGGTAGAATCCTTTGGGGTTTGTCTTCGCCTCCCTTGCTATCCTTACCTCATTATTCCTCTTTGCTTTCCTTATCTCGGTTTTAACCCTTCTCGCCAATACCCTATAATAGTCCCGGAGGTGAATTTCGCCACGATTTATCCTTCTACCTATAGCCTTCCTTTGGCCAATGATGTTCTTTAAATAATTATTTATCCATTTAGGGTCATTGTTGTCTGATCTGAGTTTTTTGTATGGTATGTTCTGCCTTTGTGCATTAAGTAACTCACTATTTAAATTGTCGTGGAACTCGGCAATCTCAGATCTCGTTATCAGGTCTGTGTCATCTGTCAGGTTCACGGCCAAGCGCGACACCCCCTCTCTCAGCTGCCTCTTTAAACTGTCAAAGTTTGCCCTTCTGAAATCTGGTACTTTAGTGGAATTTTCCTTACGTCTGCCCTGAAAATCTAACTGGAATCGAATTTCTTTGTGATCGCTGTTTGCAAGTTCGTTCCCTACCTCGACATCGCTAATGAGGTTTTCTCTGTTCGACAGAACTAAATCCAGTATATTATTACCCCGTGTGGGTTCGGTTATATGTTGACTTAGGAAACAGTCCTGGATCGTCTCGAGAAAATCCTCTGATTCTGAGTTACCCGTAAGGACGTCCAATCTATTTGGCCAAGGTTAAAGTCGCCTACTATACAGACTTTGTTGTGTATGGAAGCCCTGCGCATTTCATCCCAGATAAGTCGCTCATTGACGCTATCAAGATTGGGGGGTCTATATATTACTCCTGTGATTAATTTTTCCCGACCGTCGCTTAATTCTATCCAAATTGTTTCTGTATTCCTCTCAGTTTTTATTTCCATATTTATTTCACACTTCAGATTATCCCTAACATAAATTGCTACTCCGCCTCCTTTCCTGGTCTGCCTATCGGTGTGGAACAGTTTGTAACCCGCAATTTGGTATTCGACTGGTAATTCACGTGTGTCTAGGTTGATCCATGTTTCAGTGAATGCAATTATATCGATTTCTTCGGTACATACCAAGGCCTTAATATCATTCATTTTGTTTCTCATACTTCTACTGTTCGCGTAGTATACATTTAAGTTAGTCGTGTTCTGAGTCCTTCCCTTACCGCTTTTAGTTTTAAACTCCCTGTCTAATTTAGTTTTGTCATCATTCCTAACACTATTTCCCTGTAATCTTTCGCCTTGTTTACCCGCTCCCACTGCAGTCTCCTCCACCCTCGTGCCCCTATGATCTCTTAGCTTTCAATACAGATACATAAGAAACATAGAGTCAACATATAAGAACATAAGAACATAAGAATGGAGGAAACTGCAGCGGGCCTATTGGCCCATACTGGGCAGTCCCGTTTACACCCAACCCCTATTGCTCATATGAGCATCCAACCTATGTTTGAAGCAATTCAGCGTATTCGAGTTGATGATGATATTTGGTAACTTGTTCCATTCATCCACTACTCTGTTTCCAAACCAGTGTTTACCTATTTCACGCCTAAATCTAAATTTGTCTAATTTAAAACCATTGTTACGAGTTCGCACCTGGTTGGATAATTTGAGTACCTTTGTAATGTCCCCTTTGTTTAGCCCTGTCTTCCACTTATACACCTCTATCAGGTCGCCCCTCGCTCTACGTCTCTCGAGGGAGTGCAAATTAAGATGCTTTAACCTGTCTCTATACTCAAGGTTCCTAATGCCCGGGATTAGTCTTGTCATTCTCCTCTGAATTCTTTCCAAGGATTCTATATCCATTCTGTAATACGGTGACCAGAACTGAACTGCGTAATCCAGGTGTGGTCTCACAAGAGCAAGATACAGTTTTAGGATGACCTCGCTAGTCTTGTAACTAACACTCCTTTGTATGAACCCAAGTACTTTATTAGCCTTGTTACGAGCAAAAACACATTGTTTACTTGGCTTAAGGTTCCTACTTATCATTACTCCTAAATCTCTCTGGCAGTCGGATTTCTCTATGGCATCGTTGTTCATCTGGTATCTGGTTTCCCTGTTTACATCTCCTATACTGAGTACTTTACATTTGTCCACGTTGAATTTCATCTGCCATTTTTCAGACCATCCGAAATTTTTTTTTAGATCTTCCTGTAGTTTTGCCGAGTCCTCGTCAGATTTAATATCACGTCCTATTTTAGTGTCATCAGCAAATTTATTTGTTGCTGTCTATGCCGATATCTATGTCGTTTATGTATATCATAAGCAATAATGGTCCAAGTACTGAGGCAGCAGACTCCACTTGTGACGTTGCTCCAATGGGACTTAGTGCCGTTAATGCTCACTCAGCTGTTTCCTGTCCTGTAACCGCCTAATCCCATTTAAGGATGTCACCTTTTGATGCCATGAGCTTCTACCTTTCTAATTAGTCTTTAAATTGAGGACTCTGTCGAAGGCTTTGCTAAAGTCGAGATATACCACATCATAATTGTGCCCCTCGTCCACTGATTCGAAAACTGATGAAAAGAATGTTAATAGATTAGTTAGGCAAGAACGTCCGCTTGTGAAGCCATACTGGGAATCATTGATCAATCGGTGCTTCTCCAGGTGATTTCGAATAGAGTTTGAAATGATTGCTTCCAGTAATTTGCCTACTATTGATGTTAGACTGATTGGGCGTTAGTTAGAGGATAGTGATCTATCCCCCTTCTTGAAAATCGGTATTACATTTGCTATCCTCCAGGATTCTGGTACTACACCTGTTTTTAAGGACATGTTAAACAACTTTGCTAAGGGCATACTAAGCTCTTCCTTGCATTCCTTTAATACTCTGGCAAATATCTCATCGGGACCAGGTGACTTATTAGGCTTTAGTTTGTCTATTTGCTTACTAACATCGTTACTAGTCACTACTATCTCACTTAATTTGTTTTCTTCACTATCTCTGAATAGAGTCGGTGCCTCGGGTATCATGTTTAGATTTTCGGTGGTGAAAACTGTTGAAAAATATTTATTCAAATTATTGCTCATTTCTCCGTCGTTATCAGTGAGCTCGCCGGAGTCTGACCGTATTGGTCCAATCTTTTCTCGTGTTTTAGTTTGATACATTTGGTAGAATCCTTTGGGGTTTGTCTTCGCCTCCCTTGCTATCCTTACCTCATTATTCCTCTTTGCTTTCCTTATCTCGGTTTTAACTCTACTCGCCAATACCCTATAATAGTCCCGAGGTGAATTTCGCCACGATTTATCCTTCTACCTATAGCCTTCCTTTGGCCAATGATGTTCTTTAAATAATTATTTATCCATTTAGGGTCATTGTTGTCTGATCTGAGTTTTTTGTATGGTATGTTCTGCCTTTGTGCATTAAGTAACTCACTATTTAAATTATCGTGGAACTCGGCAATCTCAGATCTCGTTATCAGGTCGGTGTCATCTGTCAGGTTCACGGCCAAGCGCGACACCCCCTCTCTCAGCTGCCTCTTTAAACTGTCAAAGTTTGCCCTTCTGAAATCTGGTACTTTAGTGGAATTTTCCTTACGTATGCCCTGAAAATCTAACTGGAATCGAATTTCTTTGTGATCGCTGTTTGCAAGTTCGTTCCCTACCTCGACATTGCTAATGAGGTTTTCTCTGTTCGTCAGAACTAAATCCAGTATATTATTACCCCGTGTGGGTTCGGTTATATGTTGACTTAGGAAACAGTCCTGGATCGTCTCGAGAAAATCCTCTGATTCTGAGTTACCCGTAAGGACAGTCCAATCTATTTGGCCAAGGTTAAAGTCGCCTACTATACAGACTTTGTTGTGTATGGAAGCCCTGCGCATTTCATCCCAGATAAGTCGCTCATTGACGCTATCAAGATTGGGGGTCTATATATTACCCCTGTGATTAATTTTTCCCGACCGTCGCTTAATTCTATCCAAATTGTTTCTGTATTCCTCTCAGTTTTTATTTCCTTATTTATTTCACACTTCAGATTATCCCTAACATAGATTGCTACTCCGCCTCCTTTCCTGGTCTGCCTATCGGTATGGAACAGTTTGTAACCCGCAATTTGGTATTCGACTGGTAATTCACGTGTGTCTAGGTTGATCCATGTTTCAAGAGTCCTTCCCACTGTCTTGATGGCCGTTGTACCTGACTGCTAAGCCGCTACCTCACTACAGCTGCAGATGTACCGCGTGGTCCGGGTAGGTCCTCCAGCTCACACAGGGTGTTGGAGATGGTTCTTGTTTCTCATATGATGTAGTTAGGAATTCATAATTCCTCACCTGGGTGGAGTAGGGAGTCCTCATTTCTCTCCTGGTGTAGTTTGGAGTGTTTCTTGGCTTCTCATCCAGTGTTGGGGTGGCGAGTGTACCGCGGGCTGGGTGCGTCAGGTCAGCAGCGGCCTCTAAGTACTGAATGTCGCTCTAACAGTTGTTTCTTCCTTTCGAGTTGAAATTGTCACTTTTGTATATCAGTTGTGGGTTGATCGTCAATCTTTGCACCGTACTGTTGGTGGGAGGATGTTGATAAATCCAGATGGGGAGGAGGAGATGGGGAAGGAGAAGGGCCTGACAGACCAGGCTGGCAGCTGTTCCCTTGGTCAAGAGACCACAGCCGCGTGAGCGGGCAGCACCGACTACAATATTGTTAGTGTTAAGGTGCAGGCACTGCTTGTTCCCTCTCGTTTTCAGCTACCGTCGCTGGTTAGCCCCTGTGATGAACAAGGAAGCATCCTTGCATAAGTCTTCCGCTGCCAGCGACTGCTTTTGGTAAATCATGGTAACTGGGTGCCCCGCAGCCACAGGTTAGACCAGCAGGGGATCTCGGAGCAGCAGTGGGCCCCAGAGGGACGGCGCAGAGGCCCACCAGCATGTGAACACGCCCTGACGCCTACCAACCACCTGCTGCATCGTCAATTAACCTTGGTAGGTATAAGGCTACGGGAGGAGATCACGAAAGAAAAATCTGCGGTGGAGCCCCGCATCACGCAGATATGCTTACAGAGCTCCAGTAAGGCCCCAACGGTGGAATAGACGGATGAGGTGAACAACATGGGAACCCGTCGATTACAACAGTGGATGAAGGCAATGCAAGATGGACAGGCTACAAAGGCGAAACCCAACAAACTGGGTTGTCGACAGTCCATTGCAACTCTCTCTCTCTCCCCAGTTGTTATAGGTACCTGCACCACTGAATTAGGAAAAGGGAGAACCAAGATGTGTGGCCGCAGCCTGCGCTCCTACCTCACCACATAAATCAAATCATGTGTAGCCATCATCTAGCTCATTACACTTTTTGCCATCATCAGAACACCAAAACCACCAAAGGTCTTATGGCGATAGATGAGTGGCGACGGGGATTGGCTGAGATGGCTACCGGGATGTCTAATCACAACTCTGCACATGGGCGGCATAGATAAGATGGTCTTTTATGCAATGAGATCAAGGCAGCAGTGCAAATCCGGCCCTGTCTGTGCGACTGAGTAGCTCTTTCCAGGAGGCAAACTCTGCTCACCTCACAGGGGAAGGGGGCTAGAAAAGGTGCTCTAAACATAGGCTGCCTAAAAAGGAACCTTGCTGGGCAACCGCACCCACTAAGGTTATCCTAATTCAGTAAAATTATAATCACAGATCAAACCAAAGCAAATTATACAAACTCTTATGATCGCTGCATGGAATGTCAGTACCCTTCCGGACACTGGGACAAATGAGCATCTTGAAAGAAGAACCGTCCTTGTGGCAAAAGAGCTGGCTATGTATAACATCGACATAGGAGTCATTAGCGAATCCCGGCTCCCAGACTATATCTTCTAGAAGGGTAAGGCTATTGCGGAGAGAAACCTAATTTATGGAGTCGGCTTTGACATTCACCAATCCATCATAAATAGGTTAACTGAAATGCCTATTGGTGTCAATGAGCACCTGCCTCATGACGCTTCGAGTCCCGCTGAATTACTCACGCCCTGCCTTCTTCATCAGTACATACGCCCCAACACTAGATGCAGAGGATGACATTAAGGAGGCCTTTTACACCGACCTTGACAGAGCGCTAACCTCTATCCCCAGAAAAGACAAGGTTTTCCTAGGTGACTTCAATGCCAGAGTTACTAGTGATGTGGACTTTGGCAAGGAACCAAAGGGAGAAACAGAGTGGACAAATGTAATCCCTCCTCAGCAAGTGTGCTGAGCACAACCTCACTATCACCAACACATTGTTTAGACAGGCCGACAAGTTCAAGGGGTCTTAGCAACACACAAGATCCAAAGATTGGCATCTTATTCACTATATTGTATATCATTGTGAGAGAAAGAAATCGCCGGATTTGGTCCAGCGCAAACTTTGCGATCTAAAGAGCGAATATTAGAAAAATAAAGTGCGTGAAAAGCAAACAGTTGTAGATCAACACTAAATGAGCGAATTTTTAAATACCACTAAAGCAATGCAGGCCCAACTACTCATGGCGCAGCCCCCTCCGGTCATTCGAGAGTAACTCCCTAATTAAAGACGAAAATACATCCATCAGCGCTAGAAAGGGCACTGACATTATCTGCTCAATAAAGAAAACAATATGGATGTTCTTACTACCTAGTAGGTTCCTCAACACCCAGAGCTGACCCACCTCGGCTATCCTTCACCCCCTGCTGAGGTAGCTACTACCATCAAGCAGTTAAAAAATAACAAAACCACTGGGCCTGATGGGATCCCAGCCGAGGTGTATAAAGCAGGAGGATCTCTGCTTACCAGCCGCCTCCACTCTCTTCTGGAGAATATATGAGAGAAGGAATAAATCCCCCACGCTTTTAAAGACGCCTCCATCGTCAATATTTATATGAACAAGGGAGACTGGTTAGACTGTGGCAACTACCGCGGGATCTCGCTACTGTCCATAGCTGGCAAGATTATTGCCCGAGTCCTCCTAAAGAGACTCCTTCCTGAGGCGGAAAACTTCGTATTAGAATCTCAATGTGGCTTAGGACCATCACTTGACACCACTGACATGATATTTGCTGCCCGCCAGATACAGGCAAATTGCAGAAAACAGCATCGTGAGTTGTATATGGCTTTCATGGCCCTTTCCAAGGCCTTCGACTCAGTCAACAGGGAAGCCCTCTGACGGACCCTCAATCGTTTTGGTTGCAATCCAAAATTCATTGCCATTGTGAGGCAACTCCACGATGGCATGAACGGCAGCGTCCTGCACAGTGGCACCCAGTCTGAATTCATCCCCATCCAAACGGGGTAAAACAAGGATGTGTACTGGCACCAGCTCTCTTTTCCATTTTCTTCCCCATGGCCCAGACTGCTGCAACGAGCTTCAGCTCCACCATGGCGTACCTGGTCTTCATGTCACTGAGGAAACGAGAACCACACTGAACAAGCCTCCACTTCTTACCATGAAGCTGTAGAAGGGCGTAACCAAGATCCTTGATATGCGAGGCGTCAGTCTGCAACATTGTGGGAAGGGCGGAGTCGAAGTGGGCGAGCACCGGTGGTGATGTTAGAGCCCGCTTCACTTTCTCGAAAGAATTTTGGTGGTCTTGGGTCCATACGAAGGCATTCTTGATGCTGAGAAGTGTGTGCATTATACCGGTAGCTAATGTGATACTCGAAGTAAAGTCGGCCAGCTGGTTCAAAAGACCTAGAAATGGACGGAGATTAGTAATGTTGACAGAGACTTGGAAGTCTACTATCCCCTTGACCTTACCAGGGTTAGCAACTACTCCGCCAACCTTGATGCCGTAACCACAGAACTCCACAGACTGACGTGAGAACAGTAACTTATTCCGGTTCATGGTGATCTTGTGTCTGCGGCACTGCTCCAGAATTGCTCGGATACATTGTAAGTGTTCGGCATAGGTCAGGTCCTAAACGAGCACATCATCAACTACCTTGGTAAGGTTGCCGATGCCTCCGAGGGTGATGTCACCTCATCTGCAAAACTCGTCACCTGTTGAAATAATTCCCATGGGAAGTTGCAAAAACTTATATCTCCCCCATGGTATAATGAAGGTTGTGAGTGGCTGTGCGTCCTCAGCGAGCGGGATCTGCCAATAGTCAAGCATAGCATCCATAGTCGTGAAGTACCTAGAACCAGGGGTTACCTGCCTGGCAGCATTGCGTGGTGTCGGGAATGAGTGGGTAGGACGTAGAATATGTTTGCTAAGTTTTGTGAAGTTTACCGTTATGTGGTCACCACTCTTCCGCTTGAGAGCGACCACCATGGGATGACACCACTCAGAAAGACTCATCACCAAGTGATTAAATGATACCACCTTGCTGGACCATGCTATCGAGCATCTGATTGGTGTCTGATGTACACGCTAAAGAATTGGTTCGAGGAGTATGGAATGCAAAGGGTTTGTCGCCTTCTTTAAGATGAATTTTCGTGGGATCCCCAGTCATGGTCGGTAGCTTTGCACCATTGTGAAAATCTTCAGGATCATTGAGCACATCCTTAAACTCCTTCAAGATTTGCTGGCGATCATGCTCCAACTGCTGAATGTTGGGATCATCAGACTTGATGGTGACCGTCTGCCGATCACGAAGCACCTTGATCTGCTTCGGGAGTCTGCAGGGATTATGCGAAATGTTTATGCATCATACCAGGAAAGTTGGGCATCGTCGAGCACCTGGAACACGTCAATAGTAGTGTTAGATTAAGCATCTTCGATGTTCAGGGTAGCTCGGAAGGATCCAAGAGGGCTCAATTTCCTACAGTTGGCCACGAAAACGTCCTCGTCCTGGGGAGGGCCAAGTCAGACTTCCTAATGCCTAACTGCTGCAGCTGTCGGGGACCAATGGCTGTCGTCTCTGTGCCAGTGTCGGGAGTGACTAGGAGACAGCCTCGACTACTCATTGTGGTGGATATTCTAACTCTTACCCTTGGTCTTGAACATCCAGTCGTGACGGGCGTAGTTCATCTTGACAGAAGAGGGCAACTCCCCCACCTCCCTCATGTGAACGAAGGTGATGAAAGAGTTGATATCCCTCAATATGGCACGTTTCAGAAACAAACTTCACATGTGGCAACGACGTTGGCAGCGACTGATCGGACTGTGGTTGCCAGTTCGTCAAATTTATTAGCTAAGGAAGTGACATTGGAGGGCAGATCATACCAATCCGTGGAACTTCAGTGTAATGCATTGGTAAGGTCTGTCAGGGGTGGGTTTCTCTGGTTTCCTAGTGTAGGTTATGGTCCTAATGGGCTTTTGTTTATGATGACCTTGTCTCCGGCTGCGCGCATAGAATATGTTCAGTGACTAAGTCGCGCGATAACACTGCCATCAGGATAACCATTCCCACACTTTAGAAGGTACAGGAAGCGTCGGGAGTAAGTAATTGGTGGACATCTGTTGATATCTTTGTTGTGGACAGACGGAAGTGTTTGTCCGCGGTAGCCATAAACTCACTGGTGGCGTTTGAGGGCCACTGACACTGGTAGACATCTGTTAATATTTGTCTGGTCCTAAACACTGAGTGTCCTTGTCTCTGGGACATAAGGGGGTCGCCGACACAATATCCACGATATAATTAAACACCGCGGTGGTCCTTGTCACTGGCACTTTGAAGGTTTTTGTGCTTGTCCTTGGAATACACTATCCGATCACTGTTTGATAACCAATGATTGCACTGATCAATTGAATGTTTTGCTGATAGATCCCGGTGTAGTGAGGCTGGTAGGGCGTTGGGATATAGCAGGGGGAAGGGGGCAGGGCCAAAGAGACTCGGCCTGGCTGCCAAAACCAAGAGCGCCTACAGGGCACGTATTGTCTCACTGATGGCTGGCTGACGTGTGTGTGTGTGTGTGTGTGTGTGTGTGGCAACTACCGCGGGATCTCGCTGCTGTCTGCAGCAGGCAAGATTATCGCCCGAGTCCTCCTAAACAGACTTCTTCCTGAGGCGGAAAACATGGCTTTCATTGACCTAACCAAGGCCTTCAACTCGATCAACAAGGAAGCCCTCTGGTTGACCCTCGGCAGTTTTGGCAGCCTACCAAAATTCATCGCCATTGTGAGGCAACTCCACGATGGCATGAACGGCAGTGTCTTGCACAGTGGCACCCAGTCTGAGTTCTTCCCCATCCAAACAGGGGTTAAACAAGGGTGTGTACTAGCAACAACTCTCTTTTCCATTTTCTTGGCTGCCTTCCTTACTCGTGCCAGTGCCAATTTAGTCGACGGGGTGGACATCGAGTATCGGATGAAGGGTCTTTTCAACATAAGACAGCTCCAGGCAGGGACAAAGGTGTGGGTAGCTTTCATAACTGAACTTCAGTATGCAGACGACCTCACCCTCGTTGCTCACACTAAATGTGACCTACAGGAGATCCTGAACACCTACGAATATGCATATGCACACTTCGGCGTTGAGGTGAATGTATGTAAGACTTAGATTCTCTTTCAGCCTGCTGTAATGGCCCCTGTCTCATCAACAGAAGTATTATATAAATGGGTTCTTTACATTTGATTTATATTCAAATTCACTCCCTGTAACTTTCCACTGGCTATGAGTTGTCATGTTCATATCATGTGATTGGTGGCCTCCTAGGGTGCGGCCCATTGACTGTATGTCAGCACATAGGTCAGCTCGGTATAAGCCTGCATTCACGCTAGTCACACTCATACTCTTACATCGAACGGACGTTGATTATACGGTCTATTTACATAGCCGCCGTCCTCTCTCTTCACGCTCAAAAATAGTGGAAGTTACGGTCGATCTACACTCAGGAATTATACAAACAATACTTTTTTAATAAAACAGAAACTTCAATTGGGTTTCGTTACTAAAGCCCAATATAATATAAATGTACCAACCTGGTTAACTTTGAATTAACCAGCCGGTTAATAAAGGTGGCAGCTACGGTGGTGACGATACATATCAGTCTACATACCAAGACGTCAGTGTTTTGTGAAACAAGAAAAAAAAAAACAGTGACGTGTTACATGACGTATCCGAGTGTAGTGTTATATCCCGTATTGAGACGATTGTAATTGAGTGTTTCTCATTCTGTCGCCCAGAGAAGGTGCAGAATTATTCCAATAACTGATACGGAGTTATTGTTGACTTATTACCATACGGCTAGTTGGTGAAATCCCTGTTAGCGACAAGTGAGGGCGGTCAGGAAAGTATCTTGTCAGCATCCTTCCCCTATGCTAGTCGTTTACAGTGTTGCAGACATTCTCAACAACATTCGGGGTTTACTAAGAAAAAGACCTTTCACTAGTGTCTGGACGGCTGTTGTGGTTTCGCGATCGTTGATTGCAGTACTTCCGGTGTCATGCAGAAGGTTTGGCACACAGAAGAGGCGACATTGTATCAGCGGGCAGAGGACGGATTCGTCTTACTCAGCAGCATCTGCTCATACTGTGGAGGTACTCCCCTGTCGTGTAGTGGACTCACCCGACGTTCGTCATTGCAGTGCGTCTCATCGTTGCTAAGCAACCGGACATCAAGGGAAGCAGCGCGCGCAGTCTCACAGTGGGAGGGAGGATTGAGGTACCCACCCGCCTACACCCACCGCACCACAGGAAGCAGCTGGGCGGATCGCGTTTTCTATACAGACACCATAACTCCTGTATTAGGTATTTCAAAAGTAACATATTGTATACACACATTTACATGTTCGAGACATAACTCCACATCGATAGGGCATCGGATAGGTTATGTCATTGAAATAAGTGTCTTTCGTTTATTAATGTATACTGACGTAATATAATTTACAGTAGTTATTTCTTATCTGTTCAATTATTGATACTTATAATTATTTTAACCATAATTTTTATCATTTCCTATACATGAGAGGCAAGTATTTTGCTCTTACTGTTAATCATTGTCTGACCCAAATGAAACGTCATGGATAAATTTTCAAAGCTTTCAAAGTTGTGGTCTGAAGACCTTACTGATCTGGCAGAACTTTTTGCTGTCGAATCACAAATAGAGGATAAACGTCAAGTATCTACTACAGAGGTTAAGTTGGATTTAAGCCGGAAACACAGTTAGACGTTTCTGTAGAGAGTAGTGAGCAGTTGACTGAGGATTAATTTGACGATTTAAACCGTCGTACCTTACGGTCGGAGAATCAGTATAGTACCTCGCCTGGACATTCACAGGTAGTTCCTAATCCTACTCTGAGTGATAGTGTGTCGGTTAACCTAGCATTACCCCGCCCTTTAACTGAGCCTTCTGTTAGGAGTAAACGTACTTGCTTGCAAACAAGTAATGCTAACACGGCTTACTCTAACGCTCCCTCTTCGACTAGCCCAGATAATGTGTTTCATATGATGCCACGTGCTGACCACGTACGTGATTTTACTGGTCAAGATGATTATCATGTTACACAATTTATCAGTGCGTGTGAGGACACTATGCGCAATGTAAAAATTACCGATGATCACGATAAAAAGGCGTTTGTGCGTTCCCACATTCCGCAGGGATCGTTTGCGATCACCCACTTGAATGCATATGGTCTAACGGCCCCTGACTATGAGAAGTTTAAGCACACCCTTATTGGAATTTTTGAGTGCGGGTCCCACTTGGGCCATCTGCAGTGGGTATTCAGATGGGTGGATCGTTGTGCTCCGGAGGATCACGCGGAATCACGTATGGTGGCTGTTGACATTGCCGGGGAAATGCGTCAAGACACGGAGGCGACCTTCCGGAATTCGAGATGGTACGACAATGATGGGAAAATGTCATCGACAAATGAGGACACGTTGATCGAGTTGATTAGTTTCTTGTTAGTGGTTCGTCGTCTTACCTAAAGGTCGGGCACAGGAAGTAGAGTTTGTCCTGCCTACTGATAATGGTGGATTACGCAAACAAACTTTCTCCAAAGGTGAAGGGACCTCTTATGGTGCATCCTTCCCAGACTACGGCGCCTCCCCAGATAGAGCAAATGACGCCGTTGGCTCCGATTGCACCTCAACACCGGACTTACAAGCAACGTCGATCTCTCAGATGTACCCTTTGTAATAAACGGGGCCATTTGATCGATGATTGTTTTCAGCTCCAGGGTGGTGGTGTTAAAATACCAGAGACCACAGGTGCTAAGCAGACGCCAAGGTCATACACGGAGGCGGTTAAGACTACGCCTCCACCTAGCCAGAAATCACGATCGTGGTGTGCACTCCACCGGTCGGCATCTCACAACACAGATGAGTGTAACTTAGTGTTGAAGGTTAGGAATTTGGACTCTGGTGTACCCCAGGTAACGCAGAAGCGTAAAGAGCATCGTTACCAGGACAAGAAGTCGGGGGAAGACCAGCGCCTGTTACAACACGAGGAAGGGAAGGTACATTGGTGCCTGCTTCCCACAACACTTCTGTAGCAGCCTCATTAGTAGCGGCGCTAAGTAAAGTGTAAGTGTTGTCAGTGCCGGTGAGACGGGATATTATAAGACTGGCTCTTGATATTGATACGGGTGCATGCGCATATGTTTTAGCCTTGACATCCTATCATCGAGTTACAACGTAGATTCCCTCACCGTGATTTCCTATGGAGACCTACTGACGCCGATCTCGAAGGAGTATCTGGCACGCAGCTGAGCATTGGCGGAATGGTGACGTTACCACTCAGATTTTCAGGACGTGGTACGCCCTTCTACGTGGACTTTTATGTGGTTCAGCAATTTATCTTGCCAGCTGACGGGTTAATTGGTCTCCCAACCCTTAGGACGAATAAGATAGATGTTCGTCCACGTAATAATACTATTACGTTTAGAGGTGTTTCCTACAACGCTATGCGTCATTTTGCACCTTTGCTCACCGCAAGGTCGAAAGTGTTGTCCACTATTCCCGCTCGGAGGAAGGCGGATAATGTGTCAGAGCTAACCCAAGACCTCACACCCTCACTTTCCCAGCGTGATTATAGCAGCAAGAGTTGGAAGATTGTACCTGCAATTTTGAAGAGTACTCTCCATTATCAGAATGAGGAATTCACCAAGGCCACTGTCGAATTATCTGACGTGTATACGGGGACGTGCAAGGTAAAGGGTTTGTCGTGCGAGTCGACGTTAAGCACGATACGACCTGGTGGTTTGATAGACGTACTAGTTCTGAATAGAACAGGCGTTCAAAGAATATTGAAGAAAGGATGTTATTTGCGTGATTTTCTGGTATATCACAACAATGTCAAATTACAGCCTACGCAATTCCCAATTGGTAGTATTGTCTCTCAATCCCAATAGAGTAGGCAAGAGAGGATAGATCAACTAGCGCCACATGTTAAGGTAATGGATCATCCTCAGGGCAAGACACGCCTTATGGAGCTGCTTGCTGACTACAGGAATTTTGTAGTCTTGCCAGGGGAAAAGCTAGGGTAGACAGATTTAACATCCCATCATATATCGTAAAAGGAGGGAACAAATCCTATCTATGTACCAGCTTACAGACTACCCCATAGCCAGCGCGCTGTAGTTCAGGATATGGTGCAGGATATGTTGGATGAGAATGTTATTACACATTCTAAGTCCCCTTTTAACAGCCCTTTATTCCTCGTCCAAAGAAGGATGGTGGTTGGCGACCTGTTATTGATTTCAGGGGCGTTAATGAATGTACGATCCCAGATAGGTACCCTATGCCTGTCTTGAGTGACATAGTGCAGTCCTTAGATAAGGCTAATGCTGTATTTAGCAACTTAGACTTGCTTAGTGGGTATTGGCAGATACCACTCGATGAGAAATCACGAGAGGTCACGGCATTTAGTACGCCCATGGGCCACTTTGAGTTCCTACGGATGCCTTTTGGTCTCAGGAATGCCCCACTGAAATTTCAAAGAATGATCAATATCCTGTTTGCCGGATTGATTGGTATTACAGTCTGCACTTATTTGGATGATCTAATAGTTGCCAGTAAGAACGTCGATACCCATCTGATTAAACTGCGTGAAGTGTTGGAAAAACTTTCCACAGCAGGTCTTAAGATTAAACTTTCAAAGTGTGAGATTTTAAAATCCAGAATCCATTTCCTTGATCATGTAGTTGACGGTGAGGGCATTCATACAGTGGATGATAAAGTGAATGCTGTCTCTCAGTTCCTTCGTCCTACATCGGTTGATCAAGTGCGTAGTTTTCTTGGTTTATCTGGGTATTACCATTCTTTTATTAAGAACTATGCAACATTGGCATCACCCCTAACAAGGTTGCTTAAGAAAGATGCAATGTTTGTATGGGATGCTGAACACGAAAATAGTTTTGCGGCATTGAAGATAGCGCTTACCAATGCCCCTGTTCTGGCATTCCCTGACTACACTCAAGCTTTCATCCTCTGTACTGACACTTCTGGACAAGGAATCGGAGCCGTACTCATGCAAGAGGATTCGCGTGGAAAGTTTCGAGTGATAGCCTTTGCAAGTCGTAAACTTATTGATGCTGAAACACGTTATTCAGTAACGCATTTGGAAACGTTAGTTGTTGTGTGAGCACTAAAGAAGTTTAAGGACATTATCTTTGGATATAAGATAACTGTATTTAGGGATCATGCGGCAGTGACTGAACTGTTCCATGGCAGAAACTTATCAGGCAGATTGGCTCGCTGGTATCTGACAATTCAGGAATTTGACCCCGAGTTTAGGTATTTACCGGGAAGGGCGAATGTTGTCGCCGACGCTTTGTCAAGAAATATAGCACCAGTGATGCCTGTATCGACGTTCACTCTTTCACAATTGGAGGATGAGCAACGACGCGACCCGTTATGGTCAGCAGTCATTTTTGCTCTAGAATCGGGAGAGGATGTTAAACTCCCCAAATTAATTCTTCCCTTAAGTCAGTTTGAATTACGACATAACATACTCCATAGGTCGAAAAAGACGCCAGAGGGTAATGTTTCTCAAATAGTCGTACCTGACACGTTGTGTGAAACGGTTATAACGTTGTTCCATGATGTTCCACAGGCAGGTCACCAAGGACGTGACAAATGCTTGGCGGAATTAAGAAAGAAGTATTTCTGGAACACAATGAAGAAAGATATAGAATAACACATTGCTAAATGTTTGGCATGTGCTCAACATAAGGGTACTACAAGATCTCCGGCACCGATTCTACAATATCCTACACCAGATCGTCCGTTTGACACAGTCGCTAATGACTTGTTACAACTTCCGAGGAGTCATCAGGGATCCTCGTACGTCTTAGTGTGTGTGGATCATTTTTCCAGATTCGTGGTTTTGGTCCCACTGAAAGATAAGACATATACTACGCCGAAGGTTCTTCCTCAGACAATGGGACAGAGTTCAAGAATCAGCTGGTAGCACAAACATGTGTGCAATATGGAATAAGGCAAAATTTGTGACAGCTTATCATCCACAGGCTAATGGCCTTGTTGAGAGTACCAATCGCAAGATCCTGCAGATACTTCGCCCGATAGCGTGTGATTAGCAATACACATGAGAAGATTGGTTACCGCAGGTCGTAGCGTCTATTAATGGGTCGATTAATAGCTCTACGGGCAAATCACCCTACTACATTGTCTATGGTACAGACAAACGTCTACCTTATGATGTACTTACGGACGCGCCGAAACCTGTTTATAATATGGATGATTTCGCGGCAAAACAAATCCGTGTTTTTACGGATATTCATAGCCAAGTACGATCACATTTAGCAGCATCACGCGCTGAAATGATGGTCAAGCAACATAAACATGCTAAACCTGTCGTGTTAGACGTAGGAGATGCTGTTATGGTAAGAGAACCTGAAAGGAACTCCAAACTTTTGGCTAAGTTTTGGGGTCCATTCCGCATTATCGCCAAAGAAGCGGGCAACAAATTTAAAATTTGGAAGCCTAACGCACAGATCGCAGATGTCGTGCATGCGGACCGTCTTAAGAAGACCCACGAAAATTTATTGCCTACAGTTGATAATGATGTAATAGACACCTCCTTACAGACTGTACAGGAGCAGAGTGTGCCAATGATTATTGTATGCAGCTTCGTTCTGCAAGCAGATATTAAAACGAATGTAATCTCTTACAGAATGACTTGGAACATCATTGTGTTGCTCCTACTGTGTTGTGGGACCGTTGTGTTGACAGATATGTCCACATCCGTCCTGAAGCCGGGTGCGCTTGTTGCACCCCTTGGACGCGATCTCATAGTGGAGGACGTGGTGAACATCAAGTATGAGTTGCATGAACTGCTCCAGCTTTCCCGTCAGATGAAAACCGTCGACGCTCAACTACAATCAGCATTGGACATCCTACATGATCTCAGTTCAGCTCCTAATGTATCGACGATGGTTACACAAACTATAGACCTTCAACACTTTCGTCTCATGAACCTTCACAAGCTTCTCGTCGTTGTTGGAAAAAGAATACCAGCGTCTGAGGTTGATCTTGCAAAAGAAGTGCGTTCTCAAGTACGACGAAAAAGAGGTTTATTTAATTTTGTGGGACTTATCCAAAGCACTCTGTTTGGCACGGCAACGGCCGACGATGTAGCTAAATTGAGGGAACCGCATGAACATTGTCGATCAAGCTGTATCTCAGCAGAATCGTGTTATATCTTAAACATTCCATGCGATTACTGATTTAGAGTCAAAAGTTAATGCGATAATATCGGAGTCTAACCATATATCGAGGGTCGTTTATAAGTTGCGGAAATCGCTCTCTACGTTAGAGTGACTCCTTTATTTCTCGGAATATTTGCATGCTGCGGAAAAGTCAGTTCAGAATCTTGTTACTAATAAAAATGACCTAATTGACAGCATAGTAGATGCAGGGATAGGGCGTGTGGACGCAAAGCTTGTGCCTGTGCAGACGCTTCTTGATGCATTACAGATTGCCAAGTTGAAGTATAACTTAACTCCTATTTTAATGATAATGAGGTAAAATATTATTACCCTCTGTTGGAGTCGACTCTCACGCACAATGCTATTCTTATCCACATCCCTATGCGAGGGAAACATCAGTTTAATGCATGACATTTAGAACCTTTCCCCTGGTTTGTTAACGACACACTGTATACTCTGGATAGGCCTAAAGAACTTTTACTTGTAGATGAGGAATATTCTTTATTGGCATTAGAAGATCCTGAGGTACTGTTGCGGTGTAGGTCGTCATATCTACACTTATACGTATGTCCAGCCTATATGTTCGCGTTTATTCCTGCTGCAGAAGGGATATGTGAATTGGCAGTCATACAAACTAATGTACGCACAGCACATAATGTACAGTACTTATTCTTTTCTAATGTTACTACTGTTATTTTAAAATGCCACGAGGGTGGTAAACGGCTAGTTGTGAAAGGCCATTACAAGGCTCCGGATTACTGTGAAGTCACTTGTAGTTCATTACGGACCTTACCTACTCATCAGCATTTTGCTTAAAATTTGAATCTCAAGTCTGATTTAATTCCAATGTTTCCTGTTATGAACTTTACTGTAAAAGATATTCAGATTGTTTCAGAGGAATTGAAGGTAATTTCATACCTGAAAGAGACCAAATTTGCTGATTTAAATACAAATTTGCCATTTTACTTATCACGGGAATTTGCAATACCAGGTCTCACAATTCCCACAATTATGTTAATTTTGGTAGTAATGTTTCTCTTTTGTTATTGTAAAGGCCTGGGACGTAGGGATAGAAATCCCTTACCAAGCTAATCAGGATCTTAATAAAGGAAAGTCAAGGACCATGGTTTTCCGAGGAATAACAAACAACCGTTTGAGATTGGCATCTCTTTACTATAAAAATATAACACAAAACTCTGAAACCACTCAACAAAAACAAATATTTACGGGAGTCAAACAATTAAGGCGGTCAACAGTTAATGGAGTCAAACAATTAATGGAAGCAAACAATTATAGGAATCAAACAAATA
The DNA here is from genome assembly GCF_018991925.1 of Homarus americanus. Lineage (NCBI taxonomy): Eukaryota > Metazoa > Arthropoda > Malacostraca > Decapoda > Nephropidae > Homarus > Homarus americanus. Next base: position 6,375,322 of record NW_024740094.1, read on the forward strand.
ATGGGAGTCAGCAATTAATGGATTCAAACAATTAAATGGAGTCAACAATTGATAGAATCGAACAATAAAGGGGAGTCAGCAATTAATGGAATCAAACAATCATAGAATCAAACAATGAACAAATATTTCCTACGGCAGTGGCCCTGGGGGAAGGTTCTGGAACACGGTGATGCACACTCAGGGTAGGGAAGAGTCCCACACTCGAGCGACGTCTTGAAATGGCAGAACACCGGGGCACAGACGGAATGAGATGTATTGACGGTCGTGGTATGCGGTAGTGGTAGATAACCAGAGAGTTGACAGTTGATAGGTGAAGGTCTGGGAACACAGCCCACGAGTCCAGGACCTATGATGAGATCACAGCCAGAATTTGACGGACAGCAGGGAAGCTAGATACTGACTGTATGGCGGCTGGGATGAATCTGCCCATGAACCAGATAGTCGCTGCCGTTCTCACCTCTGTCCAACCGCCCAAGTGTCGTCTGCACCAGCAAACAAGCGAGTTAGCAGCGGTAACCAGCGGGAGGATCGTTTCCGCCCTTACAGTTATTATAGGTCAGTATCATTCAAATTGACAAAGGTCCACAACATTTTAACCCGTAAGACACTTAAGTATAGGACCCCTGTAGTTGATAATAACCCTATGGTTGTAGAGTTCCCAGCTTAGTGTCTACATATATGTTTATAACATGGTTAGGGTTGTGTAGGATGTACTGTAGTCTGTGAGTTTATTCAGTCCTCACAGAGCTCGGCTGGTAGGTGACCGAGCGATGTAACGGCCCCTGTCTCATCAACAGAAGTATTATATAAATGGGTTCTTTACATTTGATTTATATTCAAATTTACCCCCTGAAACTTTCCACTGGCTATGAGTTGCCATGTTCATATCACGTGATTGGTGGCCTCCTAGGGTGCGGCCCATTGACTGTATGTCAGCACATAGGTCAGCTCGGTATAAGCCAGCATTCACGCTAGTCACACTCATACTTCTACATCGAACGGATGTTGATTATGCGGTCTATTTACATAGCCGCCGTCCTCTCTCTTCACGCTCAAAAATAGTGGAAGTTACGGTCGATCTACACTCAGGAATTATACAAACAATACTTTTTAATAAAAGCAGAAACTTCAATTGGGTTTCGTTACTCAAGCCCTATATAATATAAATGTACCAACCTGGTTAACTTTGAATTAACCAGCCGGTTCACTGCCATTGGTTTAGCCACACCTCCACCACCCACCCAGCTTAATGGTACTACCCCCTCTAATGTTAACCACTTTTGGTATCTCGGCTCCCACCTGTTCACCACCGCGACATCGATGAAGAGATTCAGCATCGGATCAGATGTGCATCTCAAGCCTTTGGCAGACTCAGTACCCGTGTCTTCAGCTGTAGGGAGCTGAAATTATCTACAAAGTTAGACGTATATCGATCAGTTGTCCTCCACACCCTGTTATATGACAGCGAGACATGGGTCACATACAGGAGCACCTCAAGGAACTTGGCACTTAAAAACTTTCACCAACGTAGTCTACGTTCCATCCTCCGAGTTCGCTGGGAAGACAAGAGAACAAATGCCAGTATTCTTGCTGACACCAACTTCAGAAACATCGAGGCTACCATTATCCATGAACAACTACGTTGGACTGGCCATGTTACCTGCATGGACGACAGTAGACAGCCAAAGCAGCTACTTTACAGTCACCTAAGAAAAAGTAAACGTAATGGTGGCGGGTAACTGAAAATGTATAAGGATAGTCTTGAGACAAACTTGAAAAATTACCAAATCGACCCCCTCACCTGGGAGACGATTACTCTACACAGTAACGCTTGGAGGATCATCACACAAGAAGGTGTCAATACTTTCGAGTTAGCTCGACTGCATAAGGAGGCAGACAAGCGCCACCACCGAAAGACACTGCCGCCGCCCCTCCCACACCAGATGAATCCTCCCACATGTGCAACATCTGTGATCGATCCTGCCGGTCCCGTATGGGCCTCTTTAGTCACCACAGAACACACTGACCTAGGTGACATCCTTACTAACTCATATCATTGTATCATAGCTAGATGATCGCCATACTCGATTCCGGGTGACAGCATAGTAGTAGTGTGTGTGTGTGTGTGTGTGTGTGTGTGTGTGTGTGTGTGTGTGTGTGTGTGTGTGTGTATGTGTGCGTGTGAGTGTGTTCTTATGACCAGGTAATGTGATTAAATGAATAAGTCGTGTAATGTTTATAAGGGTTTCAAAGTACCATCAACTTGTTTAATACATTTGGCCTAACTTTTCTCACTGGCTTTTATTGAATTTGCTATCACTTTACGATCAATGTGTGGTAAATCGCAGCAGTGTTAACATGTCTGTGTTGTGCTGGGTTACATTGTTAACATGTCTGTGTCGTGCTGGGTTACATTCTTAACATGTCTGTGTTGCGCTGGGTTACATTGTTAACATGTCTGTGTGGTGCTGGGTTACATTGTTAACATGTCTGTGTTGTGCTGGGTTACAGTGTTAACATGTCTGTGTGGTGCTGGGTTACATTGTTAACATGTCTGTGTCGTGCTGAAGAATATTTTTAACTGAAGAACATTGTTACTAAGGAGTTATTCTTATTTTGGTAGTTTATTAAAACAGGTGTTGAGGGGGAGATGTACAGTTAGAAACCATAATTACTGGCCCACTCAGGTCGAGCGGTAGGTGAGACTAGAGGTCCTTACTGGACGGCAGCTCACAGAGTGTCAACACACACACGAACACACAGAGCATCACATACCCTTGAACACTCGTCACCAGTCGTTCAGGTCATACCCCCCCTTTACTTTGAATATAATGTTACTTTTACTGCTCCCACAAACGTAAAGTAAATCAGTTATAAGTTATGTCTAATGGACCAGTAACATGTCCACTGGCCGCTGCTAAAAGGACATAGCAGCAGTTTTAGAATATGTCTGCTTAGGCCAACACAAGAGTACTCTGGTGATGTCCCACACGACATAATGTTGTCATAGCCATAGTACAGAAGCAGACCAAGTCTCATGCTTTGTGTTAACAGACAGTTCTCTGATACACCGAACACACCGTTGGGCTGTCAGTACAACTCCTGCTGGCCGTGAAGGTCAGCACCTCATTAGGCTGCCTGTCTATAAATATTAAACTATGAAACATCAAATATCACACCTCTAAACAGTGGTAATACTGTTAATATTATTTATACCAGAATGTGAAGGATATGGCAAAAAGTTACTGAGGACTGTATACTTCATGTAAGTTGTGGGTACTTGTGGTCGTAAGTCCAAACTTGTGCACCAGCTGGCTAACGTCTCAGGTTGACTCACTATATTTCCTTCACTCGCAGAAACAAACACCAGTCTCGGTGTGTTGTGGACGCTACGTTAGAATAAATAATAAATATATCAAGAAATGACAGTAGATACTCTTAGCGTCACTAGCCAGTGTTGCCTCTCTGTCTTAGAGAGAAATAGAGGAAAAGTCTCAACCTTACACGGGGGTCCAGCGGGACCTTCGTTAGCATCACTCCTTGGGGGCGTGAGGGCGGCTGTTCTGGCCCTCTCGGCGGAGTCCTGAAGACCCTCAGCTGCCTCCGCACCTAAGGAGATTGGCTAAGAAGGGTGGCCTATGGGACCCACTCGGCGAAGTTCCTGAAGGTTCAGGACTGCCCTTGCCAATACATGCCCGTAGTATTTCGTAATTATCTCTTTCGGCCCATGTAATCAAAATTTTAATGACCATCAATGTTGTTCGGCGTGCCAGCAGCCTGGAGGCTATTGGCTCACCTCTACACCCGTGGGAACATCCAAGTCGGTTGTGTACAACAGCTTCAGAGAATTAAAGCAGCCTTACAGTAAGAACGGAATGTTCTATACTCAGTACCAATGTCTTAGGCTCATTAAGGCATCATGTATTGGTCAATACAAACGTTTTACCAAGTTAATGGCCGACATTACAATATAATATTTATTATTTTTCCTTGTAATAATACATATAAATGAATAGCCTCATACAAAACGTAACGTAACGTAATGAAATGTAACGAAATGTAACGAAATATAACGTAACCTGCTTTAGGTATATATAATTTGAATATATTATGATTATCCCTTTATCCCTATTAAGCGGACACACACACACACACACACAGGTGGTTGAAAAACAAGAACAAGGGTAAGGGAATAGGAGAGGAGGTGGTGTGTGGTAGAAATATCCTGTAATGAAGTGTTTAAATTTTTTGACAACACGTGACTATAACTTGCCAAGGGGACAAGGTAATGATGTGATATACAGCAGTGGTTCATCATTATTCTATGGCCAGCAAGGAAATAATTAGAGATTCATGAAGTGACTCACACAGAAACACATGAACATTTTTTATACTGTTTTAAAAGTATTGTCTAATAAAGTAATAAATTATTGTAATAAGTTCTCAATAATGTCACTATATAAGAGTCAATGTGATACGTAGGCTCCATAAGAGATGAGATATATCAAAGAGAAGCACCATCATCACACTCACCGCACAGTGAAGCACCATCATCACACTCACCACACAGAGAAGCACCATCATCACACTCACCACACAGAGAAGCACCATCGTCACACTCACCACACAGAAGCACCATCATCACACTCGTCACACAGAGAAGCACCATCATCACACTCACCACACAGAGAAGCACCATCATCACACTCGCCACACAGAAAAGCACCATCATCTCACTCACCATGCAGAAGCACCATCATCACACTCGCCACACAGAAGCACCATCATCACACTCGCCACACACAGAAGCACCATCATCACACTCACTACACAGAGAAGCACCATCATCACACTCACCACACTGAGAAGCACCATCATCACAAAACAAATCGCATTAATCACCACACTGATTGTGATATTACTCCTAACATCAGTTTTAAAGGACATATTAGTTGTCAATATTACTTGTTGAAATATAAATTATTGTTGTTTCAGTTTGTGAAACGTTGGTTTATCATTTTATTAAGACATTAATGTTAATGCTGAAATGGTAATGAACAACTGATTAAAAAGAGGATTTTCTTACACCTACATCGTTAACATGATACATATCATTTTCAATACCAATATCATTAACATCAAATAATCTTATGGAGATTTACTGGCTACCCTGGCTCTGGCCACGGTGCCCAGCTGGAACTCTCCTGCATACTTTTGATGAGCTATCGCTTTGCTTGTTCAACCTGTGTCTGGCCACAGGGCCATCGCAGTGAGCCGCAAACCAGAAACACCACCCTAGCCACACCTCCCGCTCAACCTAGTGGGTCAGAGATTATGGTTTCTGACTATACTTATTGTAACAGGTGGTGAGGGAGAGATGTACCTATTGTAGCAGGTGTTGAGGGAGAGATGTACTTATTGTAACAGGTGTTGAGGGAGAGATGTACTTATTGTAACATGTGTTGAGGGAGATGTGTACTTATTGTAACAGGTGGTGAGGGAGAGATGTACCTATTGTAGCAGGTGTTGAGGGAGAGATGTACTTATTGTAACATGTGTTGAGGGAGAGATGTACTTATTGTAACAGGTGGTGAGGGAGAGATGTACCTATTGTAGCAGGTGTTGAGGGAGAGATGTACTTATTGTAACAGGTGTTGAGGGAGAGATGTACTTATTGTAACAGGTGTTAAGGGAGAGATGTACTTATTGTAACATGTGTTGAGGGAGAGATGTACTTATTGTAACAGGTGTTGAGGGAGAGATGTACTTATTGTAACAGGTGTTGAAGGAGAGATGTACTTATTGTAACATGTGTTGAGGGAGAGATGTACTTATTGTAACAGTTTTTGAGGGAGAGATGTACGTATTGTGACAGGTGTTGAGGGAGAGATGTACTTATTGTAAGAGGTGTTGAGGGGGAGATGTACTTATTGTAACAGGTTTTGAGGGAGAGATGTACTTATTGTGACAGGTGTTAAGGGAGAGATGTACTTATTGTAACAGGTGTTGATGGAGAGATGTGTTGAGGGAGAGATGTACTTATTGCAACAGTTTTTGAGGAGAGATGTACTTATTGTAACAGGTGTTGAGGAGAGATGTACTTATTGTGAGAAGTGTAGAGGAGAGATGTACTTATTGTAACAGGTGTTGAGGGAGAGATGTACTTGTAACAGGTGTTGAGGGAGAGTTGTACTTATTGTAACAGGTGTTGAGGGAGAAATGTATTTATTGTAACAGGTATTGAGGGAGAGATGTACTAACTGTAGCAGGTGTTGAGGGGGAAATGTACTTATTGTAACAGGTGTTGAGGGAGAGGTGTACTTATTGTAACAGGTGTTGAGGGAGAGATGTACTTATTGTAGCAGGTGTTGAGGGAGAGAGGTACTTATTGTAACAGGTCTTGAGGGAGAGATGTACTTATTGTAACAGGTGTTGAGGTAGAGATGTACTTATTGTAACAGGTGTTGAGGGAGAGATGTACTTATTGTAACAGGTGTTGAGGGAGAGATGTACTTATTGTAACAGGTGTTGAGGGAGAGATGTACTTATTGTAATAGGTGTTGAGGGAGAGGTGTACTTATTGTAAGAGGTGTTGAGGGAAAGGTGTACTTATTGTAACAGGTGTTGAGGGAGAGATGTACTTATTGTAACAGGTGTTCAGGGAGAGATGTACTTATTGTAACAGGTGTTGAGGGAGAGATGTACTTATTGTAACAGGTGTTGAGGGTGAGATGTACTTATTGTAACAGGTGTTGAGGGAGAGATGTACTTATTGTAACAGGTGTTAAGGGAGAGATGTACTTATTGTAACAGATGTTGAGGGAGAGATGTACTTATTGTAGCAGGTGTTGAGGGAGAGATGTACTTACTGTAGCAGGTGTTGAGGGAGAGATGTACTTATTGTAAAAGGTGTTGAGGGAGAGATGTACTTATTGTAACAGGTGTTGAGGGTGAGATGTACTTATTGTAACAGGTGTTGAGGGAGAGATGTACTTATTGTAACAGGTGTTAAGGGAGAGATGTACTTATTGTAACAGGTGTTGAGGGAGAGATGTACTTATTGTAACAGGTGTTCAGGGAGAGATGTACTTATTGTAACAGGTGTTGAGGGAGAGATGTACTTATTGTAACAGGTGTTGAGGGAGAGATGTACTTATTGTAGCAGGTGTTGAGGGAGAGATGTACTTATTGTAAAAGGTGTTGAGGGAGAGATGTACTTATTGTAACAGGTGTTGAGGGAGAGATGTACTTATTGTAACAGGTGTTGAGGGAGAGATGTACTTATTGTAACAGGTGTTGAGGGAGAGATGTACTTATTGTAACAGGTGTTGAGGGAGAGATGTACTTATTGTAACAGGTGTTGAGGGAGAGGTGTACTTATTGTAAGAGGTGTTGAGGGAAAGGTGTACTTATTGTAACAGGTGTTGAGGGAGAGATGTACTTATTGTAACAGGTGTTGAGGGAGAGATGTACTTATTGTAACAGGTGTTGAGGGAGAGATGTACTTATTGTAACAGGTGTTGAGGGAGAGATGTACTTATTGTAACAGGTGTTGAGGGAGAGATGTACTTATTGTAAGAGGTGTTGAGGGAGAGATGTACTTATTGTAACAGGTGTTGAGGGAGAGATGTACTTATTGTAACAGGTGTTGAGGGAGAGATATACTTATTGTAACAGGTGTTAAGGGAGAGATATACTTATTGTAACAGGTGTTGAGGGAGAGATGTACTTACTGTAGCAGGTGTTGAGGGAGAGATGTACTTATTGTAACAGGTGTTGAGGGAGAGATGTACTTATTGTAACAGGTGTTGAGGGAGAGATGTACTTATTGTAACAGGTGTTGAGGGAGAGATGTACTTATTGTAACAGGTCTTGAGGGAGAGATGTACTTATTGTAACAGGTCTTGAGGGACAAAACATGTGCTCGGCCCTTGCTGACACTTATTTGTGTCAACTAAAACATTTTTTAACCCACAATACTATATTAGCTCATTAACAACTATTGATGTTCTATCTTTATTGTTTAAGACGTTATAGATCTTATGTTCATGTTCCCAAACCTATTTCCAGGAGATAAATACTTTGCCACAACTGATGTATCTTTGTTGTTGTGTATAAAGCTAACTCGTGTATATTATTAATAATAATAATAATAATAATAATAATAATAATAATAATAATAATAATAATAATAATAATAATGATAATAATAATAATATAATAATAAATATAATAATGGTAATAACTGTCGAAGTCCAACAGAAATCATTTAGAATTTTACTTACAAAAATTAGACCGACAAACACAACGGATAAAAATTATTAAATGAAAATATTACAGACAGACTTCCAACAGCTACAGGGGGTATATAATGTTCATTTAATTAAAGGCTGGTACATAATGGACATGGTCTTTACATTAACAAAATGAAAAGCAATTTACCGTCCAGGACAGTTATTTGATTTGTGAGGTCAACCACAAGTCGCTGGTAAGTTATTGTTACAAAAAAAAAAAAAACTTGTATTCTCTAGTGTTTATGATGCTTCAATGTAGTAATCGCCGTTTTACTGAAGTTTTGCTGAGAAGCAGAGGCTTTGGTTGACATTGCCCTGGAACAGCAGCCAGGAAACAATTCCTACTCTAGGCTGTGGTGTGCTCTCTTAAGTCTGATTCCAGCTCCACTGCGACCCTGGAAGCTGGCTGTTGACTCCAGAGAACTGCCAACCTTATTCTAGACAAATATTGGAATTGGCACTTTAGTTATTATTGAATGACTACTATGTTGACGGCGATAATCTTATATACGAATGAACTACTGTTTCAGGTCGATGATGTTGTATTGGAATCAACTGTTATGCTGGAGCGTCAATAATGGGGACATTTTTCACAGGTTTATGGTCATGATAATAAACAGGTGACACTCGATAACGTCATTCATAATGGATATTGGTTTTATTGATCTCCTTCTTTCACCTTCTCCCCATCCTCCAGTTTCCAACTACTATAAACTGTCTTCTCTACGTCCTCCTTCGGTCACTCTTATCTTCACTCTTCTCGTCACTCTCACCCCATCTCCTCCCGTCACTCTCACCTCCACTCCTCCCGTCACTATCACCTCCCCTCCTCCCGTCACTCTTAGTTTCACTTCCCCCTTTACTCTCACCTCCACTCCTCCCGTCACTCTCACCTCCACTCCTCCCACTCTCCACCTCCCCCTCTCTCTTACTTTCCTCCCTCCCTGTCACTCTCACCTCCCTCACTTCCCACATCCCACCTCCCTCCTCCTCCCCTCTCACCTCCCTCCCGTCACTCTCACCTCCACTCCTCCCGTATCTCTCTCCCCACCTCCTCCTCATCCTCCACACTTCCTCCCTCCTCCTCCTCCCTCCCTCCTCCCCTCATTCTCCTCCCTCCCTCCCATCCTCCCCACCTCTACTCCTCCCTTCCTCTCCCTCCCTCCCCTCCCTCCTCCCCTCCCTCCTCCTTACATTCCCTCCCTCCTCCCTCCTCTCCCTCCCCCCTCCCGTCTCTCACCTCCCTCCTCCCTCCCTCCCTCTCTCCCCTCCCATCCCTCTCACCTCCCCTCCTCCCTCCTCTCCCTCCCTCCTCCCTCCTCTCACCTCCCTCCTCCCATCCTCCCTCATCCCTCCTCTCCCGTCACTCTCACCTCCCTCCTCCCGTCACTCTTACTTTCACTCCTCCGTCACTCTCACCTCCACTCCTCCCGTCACATTCACCTCCACTCCTCCGTCGCTCTCACCCCCTCCTCACTCTCACCTCCCTCCTCCATCCTCTGCCTCCCTCCTCCTCCTCTCACCTCCCTCCTCCTCCTCTCACCACAAAACTCCACCTCCCTCCTCTCACCTCCACACCTCCTGTCACTCTTACTTTCCTCCTCCTCCCACTCTCCCACCTCCCTCCTCCTCATTCACCTCCAGTCCTCCATCGCTCCCACCCCCCACTCCTCATCTCACCTCCACCTCCCATCCTCTCACCTCCCTCCTCCCTCCTCTCACCTCTCCTCCTCCCTTCCCTCTCCCTCCTCCCACCTCCTCCCATCCTCCACTCCTCACCTCCCTCCTCCCACCTCCCACCTCACCTCCCTCCTCCCCACCTCCTCCGTCACTCACCTCCCTCCTCCCTCACCTCACCTCCACTCCTCCCGTCATTCTCACCTCCACTCCTCCCGTCACTCTCACCTCCACTCCTCCCGTCACTCTCACCTCCACTCCCCCCGTCACTCTCACCTCCACTCCTCCCACTACACAGAAGGTTGACACAAACTATACTATTTCCACCTCACCGGTAATCTACATTATCTCCTGTCTCTCTTCTCTCTGTACTCAATAATGTCTCTCATTTTCTTATTTCTTTTTCCTACCTTCTGACTCTCTCTACTTTATATATTTTTTTCTCCTTACCTCTTTCTAATCTACCCTAACCTGCCAATGTATTTTTTCCTTTCTTTTTACTCCTCAGCTCAAAGTTAATTCCCTGTTCTCCTCTCTTGCGCCCTCACCTCCGTTCAAACACACAATACTACTAATACTTTGCTGTCACTTAGAATCGAGTATGACGATCATCCAGCTATGGTAAAATGATATGGGTTATTAGGGATGTCACCTAGGTTAGTGAGTTTTAAGGTGACTAAAGATCCCGATACGGGACCTGCAGCGTCGTCCACATTCGTTGCACATGTAGAGGGCTCCATCTACTATGGGAGGGGCGGTGGCAGAGTCTTTCCGACGTTGGCGCTTATCTGCCTTGGTTTGCAGTCGGGCTAACTCGAAAGTATTGACTCCTTCCCGTGTGGTGCTCCTCCAAGCGTTACAATGTAGAGTAATAAACTCCCAGGTGAGGGGGTCGATTTGGCACCTTTTTAGGTTTGTCTTAAGACTTTACAGGTGACTGTAAAGTAGCTGCTTTGGCAGTCTACTGTCGTCCATACGGGTAACATGGAAAGTCCAACGTAGTTGTTCATGGATAATGGTAGCCTCGATGCTCCTACAGTTGGTATCAGCAAGAATGCTGGCGTTTGTTCTCTTGTCTTCCCAGCGAACTCGGAGGATAGAACGTGGACTACGTTGGTGAAAGTTTGCAAGTGCCTTGAGGTGCCTCCTGTATGTGAACTATGTCTCACTGCCATATAGTAGGGTGGGCAGGACCAGTGCTCGGTATATGTAAAACTTTGTGGATAATATCAGCTTCCTACAGCTGAAAACACGATTTCGGAGTCCGCGCAAGGCGTGAGATGCACATCTGATCCGATGCTGAATTTCTTCATCGATGTCTGCGGTGGTGGACAGGTGGAAGCCGAGATACCGAAAGTGGGTAACATTAGAGAGTGTAGTATCATTAAGCTGGATGGATGGTGGAGGTGTGTCTGAACCAGGGGCAGGTTGAAAGAGAATCTGAGTCTTACATACATTCACCTCAAGGCCGAAGTGTGCATACGCATATGCATAGGTGTTCAGGATCTCCTGTAGGTCATGTTCAGTGTGAGCAACAAGGGTGAGGTCGTCTGCATACTGAAGTTCAGTAATGGAAGCTGCCGACATCTTTGTTCTTGCCTGGAGTCGTCTTATGTTGAAAAGACCCCCCTTTACCCGGTAGTCAATGTTCACCCCGTTGGCTAAGTTGACACTGGCACCAGTAAGGAAGGCAGCCAAGAAGATGGAAAAGAGAGTTGGTGCCAGTACACACCCTTGTTTAACCCCTGTTTGGATGGGGAAGAACTCTGACTGGGTACCGTTGTGCAGGACACTGCTGTTCATTCCATGGTGGAGTTGCCTCACAATGGTGATGAATTTTGGAGGGCAGGCAAAGCGGCTGAGGGTCCACCAGAGAGCTTCCCTGTTGACCGAGTCGAAGGCCTTGGTTAGGTCGATGAAAGCCATGTGCAGGTCACGATGCTGTTCTCTGCACTTTTCCTTTATCTGGCGAGCAGCAAAGATCATGTCAGTGGTGCCACGTGATGGTCTTAGCCCACATTAAGATTCTGGGAGGAAGTTTTCTGCCTCAGGAAGAAGTCTGTTTAGGAGTACTCGGGCTACAGTTTTGCCAGCTACGGAGAGCAGCGAGATCCTATGGTAGTAGTCACAATCTGGAGACGGCTGGTAAGTAGAGGTCCTCCTGCCTTATACACCTCGGCTGGGATTCCATCAAACCCTGAGGCCGTGTTATTTTTCATCTGCTTAATGGCAGTAGCTACCTCATCCAGCGATGGAGAATAGCTGAGGTGGGACAGCTCTGGATTCTGAGGGACCTGCTGGGTAGTCAGGACATCCACATCAGTGTTTCGATTGAGCAATGAATGGTAGTGCTCTATCCAGTGCTGAAGGAGGCCTTCGTCGACTTTAATTATGTGGTTACCGTCAGGTGAGCGAAGTGGGGCTGTGCCACGAGTGACTGGCGCATAAAATGTTTTAGTTGAAATGAAAAATTCGCGCATCTTGTGCTGATCTGCAAGGTTTTGTGCTTCACATACTTTATTTTTAAGCCAGTCGTTCTTTAGATTGCGAAGTTCCCACTGGGCTGCCGCTTTCTTCTTGCGGAAGACATTAGCTTTGGCCCGAGACTGAGGGTTGTTCCGCCAGTCAGTAAAAGTAGCACGTTTATCATTGATGTGTACTTTGATTGCCCCATCATTTTCATCAAACCAGTCCTGATGTATTTGTTTGAACTGGCCGAGGGTCTCTCTGCAGGTCTTTGTCATAGCAGTATTAAGAGTAACCCATTCGGCGCTGGGATTCGCGTTGTTTGCTGTTGGGTTGTTTATAAGCCCATGTTCGAGCTGCTCTCTGAAAGCATGTACTACCACTGGATCCTCCAGATGCTTAGTATTAAAACCTCTTCTGGAGGCTTGCTGCCTTCGCCGTTTTGGGGCAACGTGAAGTGAGAGCTTGGATCTGACAAGTCGATGATCAGTGTCGCAGTGGTCTGAGCCACGCATGGCACGGGTGATGAGGACATCTCGGCGATATCTTTCTCTGACAACGATGTAGTCAATGAGATGCCAGTGTTTGGATTGTGGGTGTTGCCACGATCCCTTGAACTTGTAGGCCTGCTTAAACAAGATATTGGTGATAGTCAGGTTGTGAGCAGCACCCTTGCTGAGAAGGAGTAGGCCATTGGGATTACGTTCGCCTAGTCCATTTCTCCTTATGGTTCCCTGCCAAATGTTAGCATCTCTGCCAACTCTGGCATTGAAGTCACCAAGGAGCACATTCTTGTCTTCTTTGGGGATAAAGGTTAGCACTCTGTCGAGGTCGGCATAAAAGGCATCCTTGATGTCATCCTCTGCATCTAGTGTTGGGGCGTATGCACTAATGAAGAAGGCATAACAGGAGTGATTCAGTGGGACTCGAAGCGTCATGAGGCGCTCGTTGATCCCAATAGACATTTCAGTTAGCCTGTTTAGGAATGCTTTGGCGGATGGCAAAGCCAACTCCATAAATGCAGTTTCTCTCCACAGCAGGCTTACCCTTCCAGAAGAAAGTGTAGCCAGACCCCCGTTTTGTGAGTTGGCCCTCATCTGGGAGCCGGGACTCACTGATGGCTGCTATGTCGATGTTATACCTAGCTAGCTCTTTTGCCACAAAGGCAGTTCTTCTTTCAAGACACGCATTTGTGCAAGTATCCAGAAGGGTCCTGACATTCAATGCAGCGACCATAAGAGGGTGTATGGTTTGTTTTTGGTTGGATCTGTGATTTTGTTTGTGTTTTCGACTTCATAGGGATGACCTTACTGGGTGCGGCTGCCTAGTCAGGTTGGGTTTTTAGGCAGGCTATGTTTAGGGCACCTTTTCAAGCCCCCTCCCCGTGTGGGGTGAGCAGATTGGCTACTCGTAAGGGCTGCTCAGTCGCACAGACAGGACCGGATTGCACTGCTGCCTAGATCCCAGTGCATAAACGACCATCTTATCTGTGCCACTCATGTGCAGAGTTGTGACTAGAGACTCCCGGCAGTCATCTATGTCTGTCCCCATCGCCATCCTCCTTTCGCCATCGGACTTTTGAGGGGTATAAGGGGTTTGATGATGATAAGTGGTATGATGAGCTGGGTGATGGCTGCGCGTGAGTTGACTTGTGTGGTGAGGCAGGATCGCAAGCTGCAACCACACATCTTGGCTCTCACTTTTCCTGATCCAGTGAGGTAAGTGTTGCAACGACTGGGGAGAGGGAGAGTTGCAATGGACTGCCAATAACCAAGTTTGTTGGGTTTCGCCTTAGTAGCCTGTCCAACAGGCATTGCCTTCGTCTGCTGGTGTAATCGTTGAGTTTCTATGGTGGTCACCTTTTCCGCCTACACTGCCGTTGGGGTCTTGTTGGAGCTCTCTAAGCATGTCTGCCTCATGAGGGGCTCCACCGCAGACTTTTCGTTCGGGGTTTACTCCCGCAGCCTTATACCTGCCAAGGTTAATCCGCAACTCAGCGGGGCGGTGGTTAGTAGGAGCCGGGACGTGTCCACATGCCAGTGAGCCTGGGCGACGTCCCTCTGGTGTCCACTGCTACTCCGACATTCCCTGCTGATCTAGCCTGGGCCCATGAGGCACCCAGTTACCATGTGTTGCCACGAGGAGGCACAGCAGGAGTCTTGATGGTGAGGAGGCTGTGTACTGGCAGGGTGAATACTTATGTAAGTTGCTTTCCTGTTCACCACGAGAGCTAGCCAGCGGCGGCATCTGAAAGCGAGAAGGAGCAAGCAGTGCTTGCACCTTAACACGAAATAATGCTGCCACACTAGACGCATTTCATCACCCTGTGTCGTGTGTGCACACACACACACATACAAACAAACACACACACACACACACACACACACACACACACACACACACACACACACACTGTATGTATATTGTGTATGTTGTATGTATATTATGTATGTTGTATGTATATTATGTATGTATTCCATTTGTATATATACTACTTATTGAGCCTAGCCAGCAGCGTGTGGCAATGCCTGTATCAGGTACCACACGCTTAGATAATGTGCCTGGCGACACCTGGAAGCTGCTAATGTATCACTTGCCACATGTCGCCTGAGAGGTCAGTTGGCCCATAGAGAGGGGTCAGTTGACCCATAGAGAGAGTAAGGGACGTACCGGCTCTTGTGTACCTCTGTAGAGTCAGCAAATAGAACCTACAAAAAACTCTACAGGTGTTTATGTTCGCTCCTGTAGTTAGAACTGAGTACCCAGAACATGTACACACACTACTTTGCTATGATACAATGATATGAGTTATTGAGGATGTCACCTGCATTGGTGAGCTATGACGTGACTCGAGAGGTCGATACGGGATCGGCACGGCATTCGACAGATATTGCACGTGAGGAGGGATACATCTAGTCCGGTGGGGGAGGGGAGCGGCATCAGCGTTTTTCTGGCACTGGCACTTGTTTTCCTCGGTATGCATTCGGGCTAACTTGAAAGTATTGACACTTTTTCGTGTGGTGCTCCTCTAAGCGTTTTGGTGTGGAGTGATTGTCTCCAGGATAAGGGAGTCGATTTGGAACTTTTTCAGGTCTGTCTTAAGACTATCCTCACACCTTTATCCATTCTCCACCAGCGTTACGTTTACCATTTGTCGGGTGACGGTAAAGTAGCTGATTTGGCAGTCTACTGTCGTTCATGCGGGTAGCATTACCAGTTCAACGTAGTTGTTCATGGATAATGGTAGCCTCGATGATCCTGCAGTTAATGTCAGCGAGAATACTGGCATTTGTTCTTTTGTCTTCCCAGCGAATTCGGAGGATGGAACGTAGACGTTGGTGAAAGTTTTCAAGTGCATTGTGGTGCACCTGTATGTGTCCCATGTCTCACTGCCATATAACAAGGTGGGAAGAACCACTGCTCGATACAAATGCAACTTTGTATATGATTTCAGCTGTCTATAGCTGAAGATACGGGTATGGAGTCTGCCAAAACCTTCAGATGCACATCTCATCCGATGCTGAATCTCTTCATCGATGTCCGCGGTGGTGGACAGGTGGGTTGATGGTGGAGGTGTGGCTGAACCAGGGGCAGGCTGAGATAGAGTCTGAGCTTACATGCATTCACCTCAAGGTCCAAGTATGCATGCGCATATGCATAGGTTTTCAGGATTTTCTGTAGGTTGCGTTCAGTGTGAGTAACAAGGGTGAGGTCGTCTGCATACTGAAGTTCAGTGATGGAAGCGGCCGACACCTCTGTTCCTGCTTGGAGTCGTCTTATGTTGAAAAGTCACTTTATCCGGTACTGGATGTTCTCCCCGCCGGCTAAATTGGCACTGGCACGAGTGAGGAACTCAGCCAAGAAAATGGAAAAGAGTGTTGGTGCCAGTACACATCCTTGTTTTACCCTTGTTTGGATGGGGGAGAAATGTTCATGCCATCGTGGAGTTGCTTCACAATGGCGATGAATTTTGGTGGGCAGCCAAAATGAATGAGGGTCCGCCAGAGGGCTTCTCTGTTGACTGAGTGCAAGGAGATTTTCCTGTATATGGCGAGAAGAAATTATCATGTCAGTGGTGTCACGTGATGGTCTATAGTCACATTGAGATTGTCGGAGGAAGTTTTCCGCCTCATAAAGAAGTCTGTTTAGGAGGACTCGGGCGATAATCTTGCCAGCTACCGACAGCAGTGAGATCCCTCGGTAGTTGCCACAGTCTGACCGGTCTTCCTTGTTCCTTTAAATCTTGGGGATTTCCTCCTTCTCCCATATATTTTCCAGACTAGGGTGGAAGCGGTTGGCAAGCAGAGGTCCTCCTGCTTTATACACCTCGGCTGAAATTCCATTATGCCCTGTGGCTTTCTTATTTTTCATCTGCTTGATGACAGTAGTTACCTCATCCATGGATGGAGGATAGCTGAGGTGTCTTAACTCTGGGTGTAGCAGGCTTACCCTTCCAAAAGAAGGTATAGCCGGTCCCCGTTCTGTGAGTCGACCCTCGTCTGGGAGTCGGGACTCACTAATGGCTGCTATGTCGATGTAATACCTAGACAGCTCTTTTGCCACAAGGGCAGTTCTTCTTTCAGGATGCTCATTTGTGCCAGTTTGCAGAAGGATCCTGAAAATCCGCGCAGTGACCATAAGAGGTTGTATAATTTGTTTTTGCTTTGATCTGTGATTATGATTATGTTTTAGACCGCATTAGGATGACCTTACTGGGTGCGGTTGCCCAGTCAGGTTGTTCTTTTAAGCAGGCTATGTTTAGGGCACCTTTTCTAGCCCCCTTCAACATGTTGGGTGAGTAGAGTGACTTCTGGAAAGATCTGCTCAGTCGCACAGACAAGACCGGATTGCACTGCTGCCTAGATCCTAGTGCATAAGCGACCATCTTATCTATATCGCTCATGTGCAGAGCTGTGACTAGAGATTCCCGGTAGTCATCTTTGCCTATTCCTGTTGCCACTCGTCTATCACTATAGGACTTTTGGGAGTGTAGGAGTTTTGATGATAAGAAGTAAGATGAGTTGGATGATGGCTGTACGTGAGTTGATTTATATGGTGAGGCAGGAGCGCAGGCTGCAACCACACATCTTGGTTCTCCCTTTTCCTGAACCAGTGGTGCAGGTAGTTGCAATGGCTGGGGAGAGGGAGAGTTGAAATGGACTGCCGATTGTCCAGTTTATTGGGTTTCACTCTAGTAGCCTATTCCGCCGTTGGGGTCTTACTGGAGCTCTGTAAGCATGTCTATATGATGCTGGGCTTCACTGTAAATTTTTCATTTGGGATTTACTCCCGTACCTTTATAACAACTAGTGGTTAGTAGACGCCAGGGCGTGACCGCATGCCGGTGGGCCTATGCGACGTTCCTCTGGGGCCCACTGCTGTTCTGAGATCCCCTGATGGTTTAGCCTGGGGCCTCGAGGCACTTACTTTCCGTGTGTTGCCACGTGGAGGCACAGAAGGAGTCTTGATGATAAAGAGTCTGTGTACTGGCAGGGGAAGACTTATGCAAGGTTGCTTCCTTGTTCACCACGAGGGCAAGCCAGCGGCGGTAGCTGAAAGCGTAAGGAAGCAAGCAGTGCCGACTCATTAACACTAACATAATGCTGCCACACTAGCTGCATTACACCACCCTTTGCACGCGCGCGCGCACACAAACACACACACACGCACACACACACACACACACACAGACACACCATCTGTGAGGGAGTTACTACACCACGTGAGGCCCCTCATAACACCATCTGTGAGGTAATTACTACACCACGTGAGGTCCCTCATAACAACATCTGAGGGAACTACTACACCACGTGAGTTCCTCCTAACACCATCTGCGAGGGAGTTACTACACTACGAGTTTGCTGTTCAACACCTACATTAATCTGTATGTTCACTGTATGTTCCTTTACCTTTCTCTAATGAAGGCTTTTGTTAAACCACCAATGTATGTAATAAGTCATTTATGTCCAATGTATATTTTCAGCCTTCGGGCTGCAGAATTTTTTCAATAAACGTTAATTATTATTATTATTATTATTATTACACACACATATCAAGAAGCGCTCAACACACTGACCCTCTCGGCTCTCTCTGACTATCACCACGACCTTATCTGCAAATTTGGTGAGAAGTTTCTCCACCATCCTCCACACCGGGTGCTACTACCACCCGAAATCCCTCGCCCGAGAATTGCTGTTCGACACCACAACCGCATCCAGCCCGTACGACCACGAACTGATCTCTATAAGAACAGCCCAGTCCCAACCATTGTAAAAATTATCAATAACTTGTAATCAACCAGTGTGTTCACTCTCAGTCAATCTTACTTTTTGCACTGTCACTATGTTGAAATGCCCTGTAGTTTGAGCTTCACCCCACCTAGTTATTATATATCATATTTGTATCACTTATGTTACTTGTATATTATTTGTAAATCAGGAGACCCATTCCCCAATTATGTAACTGTATATTTTCAGCTTTCCGGCTGTCATGCTCTTTCAATAAACCGTTAATTATTATTATTATTATTATTATTATTATTATTATTATTATTATTATTATTATTATTATTATTACACACACACAAACACACACACATTCATCCATCAAAATTCTTAGCAACTCATCCATTAGTCATCTTATAAACATAACTCACCGTCCAAAGATCAGAGAGATACAGTTCCTCCTCCGTCATCAATTAAGAAGTCGTAGCTTAGAGTAAGAGTGTTCAGGAGGATATGATAACCCCAGAGTGTGTTCAGGAGGTGGTAATAACCCAGTGTGTCTGGGTGGCGTGAGATGCGTGTTAGTCCACCATCAGCCACAACAGACTCCCGGAATCCTCGTTGATGTTATTGTTGGTGAGGATCTGGTCCATTATGGTAGGTGGAGAGCCGCCGCCTGAGGGTAGGGTGAGGGGAACAACTTGTGTGGACGTCTGGTGGAGTGATGAGGTGGAGAGCCGGCCCTGAGGGCAGGGTGAGGGGAACAACTTGTGTGGACGTCTGGTGGAGTGATGAGGCGGAGAGCCGGGCCCTGAGGGCAGGGTGAGGGGAAAAACTTGTGTAGACGTCTGGGAAGAATATGCCACACGAAGAGAATAATATATTTCTTGAAAGACTGGGAAACTTTTCTTAACGATTGCAAACATATTATTTTCGCAGGCCCTTCCTCCCAACTTTTTTTTGCATGTGTTTGCTTATGCATCATCTTTTTTCCCCTGAGTCATTTCTGTTACCCTTCTCTTCTTTATTTACGTTTTTTTTCTCTTCTTGTCGTTTTTCTTTTTTCCCTAATTGGAATTCTTTTATCTCCTCCTCATCTTCCTCCTACATCTTCTCTGCTTCATGTCACTCGTTGTTTTTCTTTATCCCTTCTTTCACCATTCCACCTCTCCTGTCTGTATAAGGTTCCTGTGTATTACGTTCCTAAACAAACATCGATAGAAGTAATAAAGTTATCACAATATTGACAAAAGTTTATTGAACCGACGGAGCATTAGACTTCTGCTGTTAATATCTCGAGAGAAATATATTATGGCGAAAGTTAAGTTGAAAAAAATACCTAATGCCAAGATTTATATTTTTGTTTGATAATTTACAGCTTCAAAAAATATTCTAATTTGTCATTGAAAGTATAAGTGAGTCTCATAGCAATGACTGCCCACTTAGGACAGTATAGATACAGCACACTATATATTAAGCTTTCGGTACACAAGGAGACAGCGTGGCCGGCACTGCTATCAACCCCAAACATGACATTATTAACGAAAACTCTTACAAACCTCCAAGTAAGTTGATGTAAGTCATAATTGTTTTCCTTTTTATTTCTTGGTCAAACTGTTCTTGATTAAATTCAGCCAACAGTCAAGGTCGTGAGGGTCAATGATCATTTTAATGGTTTGATGTGTTGCCATCAAACTGTCATAATAAATTCCGATATTTAATTGATATTCATTGATTTCAAATTTGTCAGCGATTTTCATTAAATATATATAATAAATATTTACCAGTTGTTCTCCCCCTCCCTCCAATCTTCTCTTGCATTTCTTGAACATTAACACACCACTACATCGTGTTGACCCAGAGCACAAGACCAAATCTTATACTGATATACTGCTGCGTCTTCATGTGTATTGTGTTCCTCCACCACCAGGAGAAAACACCTCTACTGTGTCTTCCTAAGTTATTGATGGTTCTGATCATCTTCCTTGTAATACTTGAGACATTAATCTTCTTTCTAGCGATACTTAGGGCTTCAATCCTCTCCCTAATGTTCCCTATGGCTGTGGGCCTCTTCCTATTTAAAGCTTTGTCCTTTTCCTTGTGTTACTTATGTTTCTGGTCACCTTTCCACTGTTTCTTGTGGTTCTAGTCATCCTTCTAGTGTTATCTGTAGTTCTAGTCATCCTTCTAGTGTTATTTGTGGTTCTGGTCATCTCCCTATTGTTATTTGTGATTCTGGTCATCTTCCTAGTGTTATTTGCGGTTCTGGTCATCCTTCTATTGTTATTTGTGGTTCCGGTCATCCTTCTATTGTTATTTGTGGTTCCGGTCATCCTTCTATTGTTATTTGTGGTTCTGGTCATCTACCTAGTGTTATTTGTGATTCTGGTCATCTTCCTAGTGTTATTTGCGGTTCTGGTCATCCTTCTATTGTTATTTGTGGTTCCGGTCATCCTTCTATTGTTATTTGTGGATATTGTAACCTTCCTGTTGTTACTTGTGGCTTTGATTAGCTCCCTAGTATTAACTGTGGCTCTGGAACACAAACACCAAACAGAGAAAGCTTAATTACCTCGTCGAGCAAACACTAATTTTTCTCTTAGCCCTTTAATGATGGTGGTCACCGAGGGCTCTAATTAAGGACCAATTCTATTTTTCCTTGTTCCCTCCGTCTCTGTTTATGCCTGTTGCTAGTTTTTGTTTGTTTGTGTGTATGTTTCAGCTAACAGTATAAATATTAATAAATTTCCTGAGAGAGAGAGAGAGAGAGTTGTTAGAATAAAATGATGTGTGTTTTGGTAAGATGCTCAAACATGTTAACAAGAATTACTTATCAATCACAGGTAAGCCATACTAAGGTCTAGAGAAAATATATCAAGTCCTCGAGTAAATAACACTTGACTTTATGGCATCACTAAGTTATTGTTTACGAGACGGGCAAAAAGATCTTACGACAAAATTAGGTTTGAGTTTACCTTCAAAGCGTATAACTGAGGTATCCAAGGAGATAAAGTTTGAGGTTTTGTCGTTGTAATATTTTTCATCTACGACTTCCCTTCCTTGTTTCTCCTTCCCTCTTTCACTCTCCCTCACTATCCTTCACTTTCCGTTCCTTGTTCCTCCTCCTTCCCTCCATCACTCTCCCTCACTACCCTTCATTATCATCTCCTTCCCACCCTTATTCCTCCTCCTTCCCTCCATCACTCTCCCTCACTACTCTTCACTATCCTCATCTTCCCACCCTTGTTCCTTCTCCTTCCCTCCATCACTCTCCCTCACTACTCTTCACTATCCTCATCTTCCCACCCTTGTTCTTCCCCCTTCCCTCCATCACTCTCCCTCACTACTCTTCACTATCCTCATCTTCCCACCCTTGTTCCCTCTCCTTCTCTCCATCACTCTCCCTCTCTACTCTTCACCATCTTCACCATCCTACGGGTCAACCTCACTCACACCAACTTTCAGTTATCACGTTCAATAACTGGTAATATCCTGTCGGGGGAAGAGCGGGCGAACGGTGATGGGGGAGAGGAGGAGGGGCAGGAAGGGCTTAACGGAGGAAGGGCAGGAAGAGTGAAGGAGTGGAGTAGACAGGAAGGGTGAAAAAGAGCTGTGAGGGAGCGGGTGAAGAAATGTCATACAAAGGATAACAAATGTGACGCACAGTATCTCCAGTAAGATACACGGTGTTATTAATACTGTGTTGTGATATGCATACAGTACACTTTTACATCTGTATTGCATAGGCCTACTACTGCCTTACCCATAATGAGCAGCCGCGATGACATGAAGAACACAGGTGGACCTCAGTTATGTCAAGCACTCACTCACTCACTCAGTCATAATACACTTCACTTTTGCACAAACACTGCTTCCTCTGTACACACATTCAGAAGCTCTGCACACACACACACACACACATATATATATATATATATATATATATATATATATATATATATATATATATATATATATATATATATATATATATATATATATATATATATATATATATATATATTTCATGTGGATCCACAATGAAAACGTGGATAAGATAAATCTTGATAAAATCACACGGGAAAAGGGAAACAACGGAGCACCTTAGCTTTCGTCTTTATTCAAGACATCTTCAGAGGCAACTGGATTACATGGATAGAGAGAGGCTTAAATATACAGGGTGACCTTATTAAACATGAGGTCAGGTCATAATGATGTCAGTTACGCATGTGTTTAGAGCAAATGGGAAGTTTTACAAGCCTGTATTTATATGAAGTTTTTTGAGTCTAGATTACTACCCAATATAGTGGACTTTATTCCCCCATGGTATAGATATGTAGATGATGTTCTTTGTCTTTGGCCTAGAAACAGTGACCCATTGGAATTTTTAGACAAGTTTAATGATATTGTCCCAAGTATCACATTCAAAATTGAAAGAGAAATAAATGGATCCCTTCCATTCCGTGATATGCTTATCATGAGAAATGGCCAAAACTACAAATTTAAGGCATACGGAAAGCCCACACAGGTAGACAGTTTCATACACTTTTTATCGAATCACCTGGAGTCTACCAAAATGTCAGTTTTTTCTGCTAATATTCTCCATTGAATTCAAATTTACAATCCTTAATACATAGTTTGATGAGTTCGATGAAGTCGTCTTTCGAGACGGGCAATGAAATATTATTCAATGGAGAATATTATACTCAAAAATTTGGTATGGCAATGGGTAATCCACTCTCACCTGTATTAAGCAACCTATATATGGAATTCTTTGAAAAGAAACTATTAAGTAACATTTTACCACCTTCAGCAGTCTGGTTTAGATATGTTGATGATGTATTATGTCTCTGGCCATGTAATGAGGACCTAAAAGCTTTCCTGCCACAACTTAACAACTTAGCCCCCTCGAGCAAATTCACTGTGGAATTAGAGCAAGACTGTAAATTGCCATTCCTAGACTGTCTGATACACAGAATAGGTAACACTTTTAAGTTCAGTATTTATAGAAAACCTACTAATGTGTGTTCATACATTCATTATTATTCTGCCCACCATAATAGTCAAACAGTCAGTATTTTCAACAATGTTTTTACGTGCTTTGAGAATTTGCAGTCCGGAATTCATTGATGAGGAATATAAATATATCTATAATATTGGCTCAAACCTTAAATACCCTAGATCTTTCATAGACAAATGCCTAAACATTACTAAGAAAACTTTTTATAGAACTGATCCCAAGCCCACCCATGACCATAAGAATATCTTAATATTACCATTTCACAAAAATTTCTCACACATTCCTTTACAACTAAAAACCTGGAACGTCAATGTGGCATTTAAAAACTCATGCACTGTTAAACAAATGTTAATCAAGAACTCCCCCAACAACGCAATTAGTTGCATTTATAAAGTTCCTTGCAAGGAATGCAATATGTTTTACTTAGGCCAGACAGGTAAAGATCTTGTAACTAGACTTAAACAACATAAACATAGTGTTAGGACAGGCCAAGAATCCAATGCTCTGTTTGTTCATTTGAGGGATAACAAGCATTGCATTGACTGGGATAATGCCTCCTCAATATTACCTTGTAATTCAATTGATAGTAGGAACATCATAGAATCTAGTCTCATTAAACATACCGAAGCATTCAACATGAATTTGAGTAATGGCATGTACAAACTGGACAATTTTGTAATTAAGAAGATTTGTAACCAGGTGAGAAGGTTGGGTCACCTTACCCTCTGACCTGACTACCGACCGTTGCTGTGCTATTTAAAGATTAGTAGGGTCATTACCTAATACCTGACCATTGTGGACCTGGTCTCACCCTCCTCTGTATATATACACCTTGTTTTGTACTTCTCTTTAGTCTGTACTCACCCCTGAAGATGTGAATTACACGAAAGCGCTTGGGAACTTCGTGTTTTCTTCTTTCCTTGTGGTTATATATATATATATATATATATATATATATATATATATATATATATATATATATATATATATATATATATATATATATATATATATATATATATATATATATATATATATTATAGTATACGCCACTTTTGTCGGCAGCGTATAACAAATGTGGAGTTACGTTATTTCTTCCATACGGCAAGAAGGCAAAATTCTACCAGGATCATTTATCACATTAACTTTCAATTACTGTACCGTACTCATTCTCATGTAAAATAATATTCGTATTATTTCTAACCAGTGGAATAATAAATATTCTCTTATAAACACGACCCATTTCCAATGTATCAAGTAAACAATTTAATATACTATAGGACTGGGCGTGTGTGTGTGTGTGTGTGTGTGTGTGTGTGTGTGTGTGTGTGTGTGTGTCTGCTCTGGGCAGCCGAAACGGCACAATCGTTTTTCATCAAACTTGGTGGAAAAATCGCAAAAAATTCGTACAGTGGAACAAACCTGGCCCATATCGATGGTTTCTTTAGGAAGCCATCACATAACCATTTTATTTACGCTGGAAAACGATGACTACAATAGACACAAGGTGAATATAGACAGTGAAACAGACAGGAGGTTGACAAATATAGACAGATTCATACATGCACAAATAGACGATATGACAACTAACAGCTGATTGACTGGTTCACATGATGAATATGATGACTTAACACAGGTGATTACTTAAGCAGATGGCGACTAATCTAACCAGAATCAAGGTCACTTCTCTTCATAATATAATTTATCTCGGAATGATTATCGGTGATTCATAATAATTTTTTTTTATGATTTTAACCTCTCCTTATGGCGAATATTTCTTCAACTAATTCTTCTAACCTTTATTCTATTCCTTCTTATAGCATATTAGATACTGTAAGTATCACGACAACGACCATGATTATAACAACCAGGACCATGATTATAACAACCAAGACTATGATCATAATAACCACGACCATGATTATAACAACCACGAATATGATGATAACAACCACGACCATGATTATAACAACCAAGACTATGATCATAATAACCACGACCATGATTATAACAACCACGATTATGATTATAACAAGCACGACCATAAATATAACAACCACGACCATGATTATAACAACCACGACTATGATTATAACAACCACGACCATGATTATAACAACCACGACCATGATTAATAACACGACTACGACCATGATTATAACAATCACGACCAAGTATAATAACCACGACTATGATCATAACCATTTAAACCACGACCATGATTATAACACTCACGACCATGATTATAACAACCCGACTGAACAACCACGACTATGATTATAACAAGCACGACCATGATTATAACAACCACGACCATGATTATAACAACCACGACCATGATTATAACAAGCACGACCATGATTATAACAAGCACGACCATGATTATAACAACCATGACTATGATTATAACAACAACGACCATGATTATAACAACCAAGACCATAATTATAACAACCACGACCATGATTATAACCACCACGAATATGATTATAACAACCACAACCATGATTATAATACTCACGACCATGAGTATAACAACCACGACTATGATTATAACAACCACGACTATGATCATAAACACGACTATGATTATAACAACCACGACCATGATTATAACAAGCACGACCATGATTATAACAAGCACGACCATGATTATAACAAGCACGACCATGATTATAACAACCACGACCATGATTATAACAAGCACGACCATGATTATAACAAGCACGACCATGATTATAACAACCATGACTATGATTATAACAACAACGACCATGATTATAACAACCAAGACCATGATTATAAGAACCACGTTCATGATTATAAGAACCACGTTCATGATTATAACAACTACGACCATGATTATAATAACCACGACCATGATTATAACAACCACGACCATGATTATAACAACCACGAATATGTTTATAACAACCACGACCATGATTATAACACTCACGACCATGATTATAACAACCACGACTCTGATTATAACAACCGAGACTATGATCATAACCACGACTATGATTATAACAACCACGACTATGATTAAAATAACCACGAACCATGATTATAACAACCACGACCATGATTATAACAACCACGAATATGTTTATAACAACCACGACCATGATTATAACAACCACGACCAAGGTTATAACAACCACGACCATGATTATAACAACCTCGGTAAACTGTACCACCGGACTCGCCACCGGGCACGAAGGGCCCATAATCACTTGTTATGTTCTATACATTCACCAAACTTGTGCCTTACATCTACTCTCAACCATTATCATTATCATCACATTAACTACACTGATGGAGACATGTGTCGCATTTTACACTTGTTTACTAATGGCGGAGGTGACGGAGAGAAGAGATGAGAACTGATCGTCATACACATAAGAGTCAAGCAGGAGAGGTGACAAAAAAATTTAGTTAACCTTATTAACAACAGGAGGATGAAAAACCCAGGGAGGAGTGAACGAGAAAACAAAAAGAGAGATGCAAAAGTTGACGAAACAGAGAGCAAGAGAGGGAGGGCTGGTTGGGCACACTAGACCCTGACTCATCCCCTTCCATCCTGTTGATAACTCTTGACTCCATTATGTTACTAACAAGAAACTGAGGGTAGAGGACTCTCCATCCTGTTACTAAAGACGGGCTGTGGATAATGGTTCCTCCATCATGTTACCAAAGAAAAGGTTCCTATGTCATGATACATGATACATATTCAGGACTCCAGATTCAGAATAGAAGACCCTCTTAATGTTAATAGAACTGAGGGTAGTGGACCCTTGATCATGTTACAACCAGCACCTGAGGGTAGTGGACCCCTGATCATGTTACCAACAAGCAACTGAGAGTAGTGGACCCCTGATCATGTTACCAACCAGCAACTGAGGGTAGTGGACCCTTGATCATGTTACCAACCAGCAACTGAGAGTAGTGGACCCCTGATCATGTTACTAACCAGCAACTGAGGGTAGTGGACCCCTGATCATGTTACCAACCAGCAACTGAGAGTAGTGGACCCTTGATCATGTTACCAACCAGCAACTGAGGGTAGTGGACCCCTGATCATGTTACCAACCAGCAACTGAGGGTAGTGGAACCTTGATCATGTTACCAACCAGCAACTGAGAGTAGTGGACCCCTGAACATTTACCAACCAGCAACTGAGAGTAGTGGACCCCTGAACATGTTACCAACCAGCAACTGAGGGTAGTGGACCCCTCTATCCTATTATTAAAGAGGGTCTGAGGTAGTAGAAGACTGTTTTCAGCGTAAAATTGTAAGAATATTCAGTTTAGAGACAAGTTTCCCACCAGGCCACTCACCACGCCCAGTGTAGGCTGTGAGAGTAATAAGAGTGTGGAGGTCATATTGCAATTATATCTTGCGCTGGTCAGGTCACACCTCGATTATGCTGATCAGTTCTGGTGCCCTTATTATAGAATGGATATTAATTCACTGCAGTCGTTGCAGCGAAGAATGACGAAAATGATTCCAGGACTTAGAAACCTTCCCTATCAAGATATATTAAAGAAACTAAGCTTGCATTCCCTAGAAAGATAAAGAGTGCGGGGAGATATGATAGAAGTATTTAAGTGGGTGAAAGGAATCAATAAAGGAGATATAGATGAAGCAACATGATGGAGGGTACAGTACCCTCAGTCCGTCGTTGGTAACATGATGGAGGGTTCACTACCCTCTGTCCGTCGCTGGTAACATGATGGAGGGTACAGTACCCTCAGTCCGTCGTTGGTAACATGATGGAGGATGATAGACCCTTTATAATATACAGAATATGTAAATTAAACTAATTTTGCTATAAATCATTTCGATGCTTCTAAAATATACAAATAAAACCTTTATGCCTGATCATACACAGGACGAAACAGTTGTGAGGTCACACGCACAATAATTTTACTATTAATTGTAATTAGAAACAGTTATTGCGTGTTTGATAAAATTCGTCCACATAGTTCAGAAGAAATTAATACTCAGGGTGGGACGAAGTAAGAGTAATCGTCCTGTAAGTTCTTCACCATAGAGAGACTGACAACACAAACGCCATATCCTTATCAAGCGCATATTAAGTAAGGTTCCTTATTGGTTTACTATCTAGATCTCATTCCTTTCTCTTTACTCTTACCCTTCTCATATTACTCTTATTCCTCTCACCTAGCTCTAATTCCTCACTGCTTACTCTGTTCCCTCTGTAGTCTCCCCTTTCCGTTTCTTCTGAATTTATTCCTCTTCCACTGACAACTTCGCTATCCTAATATTTCCTTTGCCTTTTCTTACTTCTCATCAACACCCTCTCTTAATAATATTCAGTCAATCCATTCAACATAAGAGGCCATAGGCAAACAACACACGAAATTTATGTCCTTCCCTCACAAACGGCCACACACAAACAACAAATTGTCTGCTCTTCTCACACAAACAGCAACAAACAAGCAATATACAAACTTTCTTTTGTTTCTAACATAAGCGGTCACACACACAAATTCTTCTGTCCATATCACACAAGGAACCAACCGTACACAAACAACACATAAACTGTCTTTCCTCTGAACACACAAGCGGTCGGTCAAATAGAATATAGACATATGGTAAATATTGTATTCAGTCCCAACAGCCTAAGATGTATAATTTAAAATTGTCCAAGCTCACGCAGCTAAGGACATGATATTGTGGTTGAAATATTTATATGTTGCCAACTAGTGCAGGCATATTTTGCTGTTTTGAAAATTGTTATACAGAATTTGTGATGAGTCACGACCCTATCACCTATATTAATGCTACGACCCCACCACCCATCCTAATGCCACGACCCCACCACCTATTCTAAATTCCTAATGCCACGACCCTACCACCTATCCTACTGCCAAGACCCCACCACCTAGTCGGATACCACGACCCCACCACCTACCCTGGTGCCCCGACCCCACCACCTAGTCTGATATCACGACCCCACCACCTATCCTAATGCCACGACCCTACCACCTATCCTAGTGCTGAGACCCCACCACCTAGTCGGATACCACGATCCCACCTCCTAGCTTGGTGCTCCGACCCCACCACCTAGTCTGATACCACGACCCCACCTCCTAGCCTGATGCCAAGACCCCACCACCTTGTCTGATACCACGAGTCCATCCATTCACGTGCCTGAACGCCACTTGTTGTCGGTCCGCAGGGCAGGGCAGCTACCTTGTTCACCCCTGATGAAGCTACCTGACATGTTCTGCAGATGTAAACAGTCTTCACAATGTTGTTGAATGCAGTCCTGCTGTGAAAATCAGTTTTGTAGGGCTTGCTTTCAATGACCGGTTATGCAAGAGATGATGCGCACTCATAATTGCTGTCTTCCCTTAACTTGATCATCATCTCGTTCCTCTGACCTGGGAAGCCAACAGAGAGGGACGTGTGATGGACCCTTTTTGTGTTTACCACAGCGGGCCCCCAATTTCAGCAGTAACCGAAAAAAAGGTGTCCCTGTTCTCTTGAAGAGTTCGGATAGGAGTAAGCATACGTTCTCCACCTCGGAATCTGCTTGTTCATCATATGATCGTCAATGAGCCTCGTTCCCCAGACCACTGGACGTCGTACAGTATATCAAGCCAAGGCAATTGCAAGTCACGGTAGGGAACACTTAGATAAGAAAATGCCTTTTGGCGTAAGTACGAGTAGGGATTATTGAGCAAAAATCATGCAGATAACATCTGGAATGCATAGTCCAAGAGCTTCTACAATGTAGCCACACCGGAGGCAGTTGCAGGATGATGACACGTTGGGTGAAGATAAGAACATAAGAAAATAAGAAGTCTGCAAGAGGCCGGTTGGCCTATGCATAGCAGCTCCTGTCGAGAGTTACTACCACTCTCTATCATCCATGAATCTATCTAGCCTCCTTTTAAAACTTTCCAGCGTTGCAGCACTTACTACAAAGTTGCTAAGCTTGTTCCACTCGTCCACCACCCTATATGTGAACCAGTTCCTTCCTATCTCCCTCCTAAACCTAAACTTATCCAACTTAAATCCGTTGCTCCGAGTCCTATCCTGCTCGGATATTATAAGAATTTTATGTATAGCCCCTTTATTGATTCCTTTCACCCACCTAAATACTTCTGTCATATCTCCCCGCACTCTTCGTCTTTCTAGGGAATGCAAGTTTAGTTTCTTTAACATATCCTGATATGGAAGGTTTCTAAGTTCCGGAATCATTTTCGTCATTCTTCGCTGCACCGACTCTAGTGAATTGATATCCATTCTATAATAAGGGCACCAGAACTGAACCGCATAATCGAGGTGTGGCCTGACTAGCGCAAGATATAGTTGCAATAAGATCTCTGCACTCTTATTACTTACACTTCAAAATATAAAACCCAATACTCTGTTCTCCTTATTTCGAACATTAACGCACTGTTTTCTAGGCCGTAGGTCCGGGCTTACAAGTACCCCTAGGTTTCTTTCGCAAGTCGACTTCTCTAGGTTGATGTTGTTAAGGCTGTATACATTGACAGTATTTGTTCTTCCAATATTAAGTACGCTGCACTTGCTAGTGTTGAATTTCATTTGCCATTTTTCAGACCACCCCTGCAGTTTATTTAGATCCTCCTGTAATGCATTTGCATCCTGCCCACTGGTTACACGGTTACACTGGTTACACGGCCCCACTCAGATTTAACACCATCTACGCTGACCCTCTGTGTTCTATCGGTGAGCCATGATTTTATCGAATTTAAAACTTTCCCCTCGATAAGAACATAAGAACATAAGAAAGGAGGAAACTGCAGCGGGCCTATTGGCCCATACTGGGCAGTCCCGTTTAAACCCAACCCTTATTGCTCATATAAGCATCCAACCTATGTTTGAAGCTATTCAGCGTATTCGAGTTAATGATGATAGTTGGTAACTTGTTCCATTCATCCACTACTCTGTTTCCAAACCAGCGTTTACCTATTTCGCGCCTAAATCTAAATTTGTCTAATTTAAAACCATTGTTACAAGTTCGCTCCTGGTTGGATAGTTTGAGTACCATTGTAATGCTACCCAGGAGACAACAGAAATAAGATTGTTTCAGCCATTTTCTTGTTTCTTAAAAGTCATTATTGTTCCTGAATATCTAATTTCTTCCCATGATTTCACTCGTATTCTTTAGCCTTTTGAATTCATAGAAACAATAGTTTTGTACGAAAGCTTCAAACTTATTTGTAATAGATGACGAAGAAATTTGAAAATATGTGATCGATCATCTTTGGACATCAATAATTTTTAATTTGTGGAGAAACGGGAATAATGTAGTGTACGATTAGTTTGCCGATGTAAACAAACTTTTTTTTTTTTAATATTATGTTACAGTCTTAAAAGCCAGAGCCTTAAATTTTTAACCTGTCCAAGCAAACAAAGTCCAGAACAGGACACGAGTTGAAACTGTTGTTCTGCATTACCTTCACAATGTCACTTTAACCTACAGATTTACTAATGAAAAAAATGACATGTCAACAATTATGGGAATTATTTTGGTCATAGGAAACTCCACCCATTCTAATATACCTTAACATAACGGGTACAGTATAGTTACTGGGCAAGTCAAAATACCTTAACATACAGTACTAGGTACACATAGTTCACCAACAAATATAGTGTAACGCACTGCAGGTATAGCACAGGCAGCATTGGTGACAATTGAACACGTGACACATATAATAGTAACCTCTATCTGGTAAATTAAAAAACAACAACAGTGAATTTCAGTTTACATGATGCATGATTTTGTGATATATTCTGTATATACTTTTTAACGTATTTTTGGTCTATGGTACAGTATGCATTAACATTGACAACAGTTATTACTGACCTTGATGAAGTTCCCGTTTTTCCAACTGTCACTCTTGCTGGGCAATAGTCCAGTCGCATACGGTACGTACTCAGAGCGCACCCAACCTTCATAGCGAGCGGACGTGCCACGCGTCGCTCCTTGCTCAGTTCAAATCGCTGACCGTTACGACTGTCTGCCTTGTTTTTCGCGTTGGGTCCGTTCTGACTGCTTTATCATGTAGTTGTACATGGATATCATTATTCTTGTACACTGCGCTTCTTCCCTATCCTATCATTTCGCCTAGAGTCCCTGCTGTTTGGCAACGACGCGAACCCTGCGGCAGAGCCTCAAGGGGGGCCCTCAGAGGGCTGCTGAGTCCAGACAGTAAGGGTGGCAACATTTTCTGTTAGGGATTCGACAGTGCTTCATAACCTGTCACTGCTAGGTGTTAGGGCTTGGCTAGGCCCCCGCCAGGGGATTGTCTGTTCACCCTACCCCTAGACCCGTCTTTACTCGCCAAGCAAGCGGACAGAAGGAGCGGCATCCATGGGGTTTAGCTGAGGTGGACAGATTAGGTAGAATTTTCATTCATTCATTCATGTATGTTACTGACCATGGCAAAAGTGAGAGTGAAGATCTCCAGAACCCCGACCCAGGGGTCTCGGATAGGGCTAAAACGGCTACTGAGCGACCTAAGGGTGAGGATAAATAGACTTGTGGATCTGAGAGATGGCTACATCATCCTCACA
The DNA here is from genome assembly GCF_018991925.1 of Homarus americanus. NCBI lineage: Eukaryota > Metazoa > Arthropoda > Malacostraca > Decapoda > Nephropidae > Homarus > Homarus americanus. The sequence continues at coordinate 6,408,588 of NW_024740094.1, forward strand.
GAAACAGATGAAGATGCTGATAAACTACTTAAGTCTAGTGCCATGAACAAAATGAGAACCAACGGTTACGAGGTCATTGTCCCACGGGAATACGGCGCCAAGCTCACCCTTGTATGTAAGAAGTTAGACAAAGATGTAGTGGAAAATAACGCAGAAGAAATAAGAGATGAAATACAAAAGCAACACAATGTCAAGGTTGTGGAGGTGTATCCTATGTATGCCCATAATATAATCAAGGTTCGCTTTGCAGACACAACGGATGCAAAAAGAATGAAGGAGAAGGGGCTCTATGCATATGGCATTTCCATCTCATCCCACCAAAGAGAATATGAAAAGTATACGCCCATCCAACAATGTGTGAAGTGCTATAAATCCAATGACCACATGACCAAGAACTGCCCCATGCAAGGGGTCATATGCTCTGAGTGTTCATCTGATCAGCACTTCTACAAAGACTGCCGTAGCACCATAAAAAAGTGTGTCGTCTGCGAGGGTGACCACAGGACCTTCTCTGCCACCTGCCTGGTCAGGAAACAGGTACTTCAAAAAACAGAGAAGAAACTGACCGAAATAACCAAACAAAAAGAAACCAGGGAAATTTCTAACACCATAGAAAGGACCACTCAGTCGACGATCATGGCTTACAGCCAAACCCTAAAAGACGCTCTAAAAGAAACTCAAGTAGACTCCCAAAAGCTCAACAATGTCAGCGAGAACATGGAAGTCCTGCAATCAGAGGTAAGAACCATCAAGGACTCAATAAAACAGGCAGTTACTGAGTCACTGGGCGCCATGAGGGACGCAGTGGCCGAGAGCATCAGGAGCGTCTCCTCTCCACAGCTGGACGAGTCCAAAGCCACCACTATATACTTGTCTTACCTGCATGCCCATCACATGAACAAGGTTCATCCAGGTTCATTCTCGAAACACCTCAACGAGACACTAACCAGGAACAACATTGCACCTGTTGAAATAAGCGACAAAGTCCCTTCAAAAGAAATCCTGAAGGCAGTAACCCACTCAACGACTTATCGACGACCTCAACCCACGCCAGAAATAGACCATGACCTCCTTGACTTAGACAAAAGTCAGTATAACCGCAATCCCGACGTGGCCAGTCAGTCCCCCTGGGATCACAGCTCCAACGACACCGTAAATGCCCGCGATCCCATTACATGCACTCCCAGCGACGACAGTGACCATCGGACTGCAACCACAGTCAATGGTTGCGACCAGATGATGACGACTCACCCCACAGAGGAACAAGACCCTCGAGCTGCAGCGTCAGTTGATTACTACGACACGCAGGCCCAGGACCTGAACACCTTCCTGTACACGGGTGACGAGAAGTTCGAGGGCCCGCCATTGACTGACAAGCAGATGTCCGAAGGTTCTGCTAAGAAGTTCCGTCCCCCCAGAAATGGCAGAAGCCGAGCAAACACTCCAAGCGACGCCCCAAGCTACAGTCTTCGAAATGGCAGTCGTTAGCAGGATGAAAATTGTCCAACATAATGTCCTACACTGGTCCCTTAATAGACGTAATGAACTGTCTAACTTATACTATCAATTAGACCCAGACATTATTCTGTTAAACAGTACGGGCATAAAGGACGAAAGTAAGCTGAAAATTTTTGGCTACACTGTATACCAGAGGAACATGACGGGTGAGCTGAACGATGGTGTCGCTGTGGCCGTCAGGTCACGTCTGAGTCACAGAGTGTTGCCAGACTTCGAGGATTCAGTTCTGGGAGTGCAGGTGGAGACAACTAGGGGACCTGTTATCATATGCACAATGTACCTACCTCCCAGACGTCCTTACTTACCCGAACAAGACCTAAACCAGTTGCTACGCCACAGAAAACCAACATACATCATAGGGGACTTAAATGCGCGCCACGCCATACTAGGACACGGTAATGAGAACAACGTCGGTGTGGCGCTGTATGACAACACCAGAAGGGGAAAACTGCAACACCTAGGGCCAGATTTCCCGACATTGATCAGACGTGCCAGTGCCACAACACCCGACATAATCCTCTCTAACAACGAGGCCGTCCTGAACAAGTACGTTACCGCCGGACCCATCAGTACCAGCGATCACCTGCCAGTCGTCGTGACGCGTTCATCCAATCCCATTATGATCCCCGCCAACATCAGGTCAAACTTCAAACGGGCAGACTGGGACTCCTTCAAGGAGTCTCTCAGTCTCAAGCAGGGGAGAAACCTGGAAGAAGCCAGCCCCAATGACATCGACGACGCGGTCGAACAATGGTATAAGGATGTGAAGACGGAGATGGACAACAACATCCCGACCACCAGTTACAGGACCATTCCCCATCCTCACACTAGTCACCAGCTGAGGCAGCTCAGTGTCCAGTACGCTCACGTGAGACAGCTAGCCAGTATCCGCGGGTGGACGCAGGAGCTGAGAGACCGGTACCGAGAGCTACAGACGGACATCCAGCACGAGAGCAAACGTCTACATAAACAAAAGTGGGCCGCCTTGGTGTGGGAGGCAGCCAACAATTACCGCGATTCTGCTGCATTCTGGAAAGGGATCAAGCGACTGATGGGTTCCACCTCTAGCACGGTCCCTTACCTGCTCGACCAAAACAACGTAAAAATATTCGAGGAAGAAAACCAAGAACAACTACATCGGCGATATTTACGAAAGATCTTTACCATTAGTGAACAGGAGAACGAGGGCTTCGACAGGGAGTTTGAGGAGGACATTTTAGGTCAGTTGCAGGACCATCAGCACCTGCTCCAGCCGCTCCCACGGACTGACTTCACTAGACTGGTGGACGGAAGCTACCTGACGGAGCGCATAGTTCCTGCGGATGTGTCAGCCGTCATAAAAGGGTTTAAAAACAAATCACCTGGTCAAAGTCACATTAACAAGAAGATCCTGGCTCAACTCCCCGACAACATGATAGAGAGGCTTGCTCATATATGCAACGCCTGCCTCGCCTCTGGATACTTCCCTAAGATGTTCAAAATCGCCGTTATTCGCCTCATACCAAAAGCAGGGAAGCCTCCAAACAAAGTCGAAAACTTTCGACCAATATCGCTGCTAGAGGTACCTGCCAAAATCTTCGAAAAAATAGTCAACAAGCGATTGCGGATGTATCTGGAGGACGAAGACGTGCATAATCCCCGCCAGTTCGGCTTCCGCCAGTACCGAGGCACATCCACCGCCATAGCTCAGGCCTACGAGCAGATCGCCAATGCCATGACTGGCCGCCTACAGTGCAATATAGTACTGAGGGACGTCAGCAAGGCGTTTGACAAAGTTTGGCACGCAGGGCTGCAGTATAAGATCATACAACTGGGGCTACCCGAAAATCTGACTCGCCTGCTGTGCAACTTCATTATGGACCGCAGAGCCAAAATCAAGATGCAAGAACATTTTGGAGAAGAATTCTCACTATCGAGCGGCGTGCCTCAGGGCTCTTGTCTCTCACCAACCCTTTACACACTCTACACGGCTGACCTGCCACCCCCAATCGTCGGCAGCGAGTACGTCATGTATGCCGACGATGTAACACAGATCGTCACCTGCCCAGGAAGGTCCACAGCAAGGATGGCGCGACTCACTGCTCGGGCAATAGAGGAGAACTCGGAGTATGAAAATAAATGGAAAATAAAAACAAACAAAACGAAATTTGAGGTCATACCCATAGCCAAATTCAAACCGGCTCCATTGATGATCGACGACGAAGAGATTGAGTACTCTAAACAAGGCAGGTTGCTCGGCCTCATCATTTCTCGGACGGGCATCATTCCCCACGTGAAGGACAGACTAAATAAAGCCAAAGTCGCCGCAGCCAAATTAAAACGTTTTAAATTGATGCCTGAGAAGATACAAGTTCACCTGTACAAGGCGCTGGTGAGGCCTGTGTTGGAGTACCCATCTATACCACTCGTCACACTCGGGAAGACTAGACTACAACAACTACAGAGCTTCGAAAACAAATGTTTGAGGTCAGCCAGTGGCCAAGCTCCACCCTACCAGGAGACAGTGGAAACCATCCACCTAAGAAATAAAACAGAGGCCCTCAACTTCAGGTTCCATTGCCTAGGGAAGAAGGTTTGGGACAAGCTCCTGGACGACCCTCACAGCCCAGGCCACCTACGCGGGGAAGACATCAACGGAGGGAGACCCCACGCCTGGTGGCCCCGGAGTCTGCTCGCACTACAACAACCCAACCCGCGATCCATCTATGTCCGCCACAGTGATCCACCTTAGATTAAAACTTAGATGATATAAATTCACATTTAACAAGTCACAATCAAGTGAGTCCATAACGTAATACAGTATAAGATGTTAATAAACTTGTAATTGTAAAATCAATCTAGTCATTGTCTACTAAAATAACCATTGTGCAACCTCATTCTAAATCCTAGGTTAGCTTAGTTAGCCAACAAACTCTGTAATATGTAAAACAAGGGGTGTCGTCCCCCTCTGTTTAACTCATTAAACTTCTTTTCCAACCTTTCCCCCCACGACTATATGTTGTGACTTCTCCATCCCTCATGTCTGGCTGTGCCTTGAGCCCCAGCATGCCTTCCATCCTTTCCCCACCTTAACCAAAAAAAAAAAAAAACGGTACGTACTTTAAACTGCGTGTCAACATTTGTATTTTATTATTTTCTAGTTGTTAACATGACGATAGATCAAATAAAACTTGTTGCTAACAATCTATTTGGCTTTTAGACTACATTTTAGAGCTGTCAAATTACTCAATATTGTGGTACAAAATGAACTTGGTTAAGAAAATCACAGACATGTCTAATGCTCAACAGTTTTCCCATACGTTTATAGGCATGGCGGACAGCTTGAGCAACTGTTATGATGAAGTCAGGGTGGTGTTTGACCAATACATTCAAACCTAATCTAAAGAAGTAACTCGAGATAAGAAAACTCTGAAGAAAATTCTATACATTACCATGTGAATGATCATACCAAGATCAAGATCATAAAAATATTATTGGCGCACATCAGCACCGAAGCTGAACTCACCCAATATCTTTCAGAGAAGCTTGTTAAGTACTATCAGGGAAAGTTCCACAGACTTCTTGTCATGCACCATAGAATAACTGTCTCCTATCTGAAGTTGTAAGCATGGCGGAGATGACTAGTGGCCAGCACGACCTAGAAGAGGGAGACCAGTTAGTTATTCTTAACGCATTTGACGTAAAGCACAAAAATCATCTTGCTGGCCTGTACCCTTTACTGCCAAGACCGACCACACTGTTAAGAAGGAACAGTGCGAAAATTAAGATATAAGAAACCTGGGGTTGGGAAATAAAAGAGCTGATGCATTGATTCGGTGATACACCTTTAAGGGAACTGATAACACACGGTCATTTGCAGACAAAGGTGTAGCAAGTCAAATGAAAGCCTTTTTGCAAGCCGATGAAGATATTCTAGAAGCTTTCACCCAGTTTGGACAGACAAATGATCTGCTCAATTGGGTCTTTCATCATATGGAAAGGTATGTGTGCTCACTTTACAGGATTGAGGACATCAGATGGCAGCTATTCTCCCAAAAAGGGAAGGAAGACCAACAACTGCCGCCAAATTTAGGAACACTTATTAACCCCACACCCAGAGGGCACACTACATGGCCTTAGTTTGGAAGTCCTCAAGACGACCAACTGATGCCAATCGGTTGCTTCAATCCACCTCGCTCCTGAAGCACTGCCGGAATTTTATCAGTGTAACTTCAATACAGCATGTAACAAAAAGTCGTGTGGATGCCTCAAAAATCATTTATCATGTACAGATATGTGTGGGTGTGGTGATATATGCATGAACACTGCGGAAGAACGACTTCTTGATGAAATGGACTATTTTCACATTAACAATACTGTTTAATGGAAACTTAAGTTCATGGCTGGTGTCTTCTATTAAATACAACACCTATTTTTCTTTATATATTCAGGATCTATAATGATTTTTAAAGATTAGCCAAATGACGATATGTTATATGTCCTTTTAGTTACGCATGCATTCTTTTCTATGTTTTTTTGTAAATTTTTAATATCTTAAAAATTAAACTGGACTGCAAACAGCACTGGATTGAAAGGGGGCAGGGGGCTCTTGCCCCGGGGCAACCTACTCAAAGGGGCCCTCTGGTGGAGAACAAGAAAGCAAAGTTCATATTATTTCTTTTGAACACTGTGAGATAACATTAACAGACAGGACCTCAAGGGCCCTCCCAAGACCTTAATCCGCCTCTGACTGTAAATCATGTATTCGTATTATTTCATATTATTAGTACGTATTATTTTGCATTTTATGGCATAAGGATCCAATGCTGAATTACTTTGTAAAATGTGTGTGTCTGTTTTTAGCAATTTTCGGTTTCTTAATTATATGACTATTTTTTTTTTTAAGGAAGAGGACAAATGCAAGGGCAGCAAGAAGTTTTATTTCATTAATTGACATGTTCTTAAAGATAAACCACCGAGGAACATTCTGCGACTAACGGGCATGATAGATGTTAACATTTCATCATTTGGACGTGTGAGTACTTTAAGAAACTGTATATATAAATTATTGACGTGTCAGCTGTTCAGTCTTCCAGCTTACCAAGGAAGGGGGCTGGGACCAGGAGGTTATGCTTGAGATATCTGAAAATTATTTAGGTTCACAAACTGGTCGAATGTCGCAAACATAGAAAGGAAAATTCTAACATTACAATATATCTTAAAATTATACAACAGGACACTGGTGTAGAAAACTGGTTGGTAGAATCAAAACAAAGAATGACGTTTCCCGCTTTATATGATACTCGAAAATTCCTTTTAAGTTGTTATGATTATATTGTGAGATTAAATGATGTGGTGAAAAAAATTGAAAAACAATTATGCGATAAGAGTTTAAAATACAGCAGGAATGTCAGAGTAGTGCCATGGACTTGTTAAGACGCCCACACTATACGAAGGAAAGAAATAAAGCTTTAAAGTTGCTGGTAGCATATGAATACTTGGTTGCCGGTCATATCAAGACTTTACCTCGCATCCACTCTCAGAGGACAGTGGATTCTGGTTTATGAGGGGAGCGTGGCACACTGTGAAGACTCTGACTGAATAACCTCTCGTGGCTGGAGTGTGACAAGGAACAATGCATGTGTCTCCTGTGAGCGCTGTATATGTATCACAATATCACTATTTACATTTGTTTGTAAAATGTTCTGTGACCTGCACATTGTTCTTTCCAATTTCACTTTATTCGGCACACCACCAAGGAGACTGACCCAAGCTGAATTATGGCCTCGTGCAAGAAAACCATAACTCCCCAAAATATAGAAAACAATATTGATTATCCATCTCGCCCAAGTAGCACATATACGCAGCATTGTGTTCAACATAGACATTGTAGTTCAACTCGTTTTCTAGTTAAGGCATTCAGGAAATGATGCACTGAAGGTCGCACGTACATACGGAGGTACTGAGTAATGGATCAATCAATCAAAATACCATCCTCATATCTGAGGGCTGGTGACCACAGTCTTCCACACAAAATGTTTTCAGGCTGCTTCTACCATTCTTCCGAGATTTTGCATCTGACTGGGAACCAATTTTTAATATCATTCAGCCATTTCAGTATCTACTTCCCTTGGCCCTTCTACCCACAACTTTGCCCATTAATATTTCTGTGATTATTCCGTCATCGCTAATTGCACTCCTCGCCATTGCATTATGCGCGGGGTCGTGACGAAACATAAACAACAAGATGAAATATTAATACAAAATCATCTGAGAAGTTAACAAACTTCCGGTAGTCTATGGGCCTCCCTTTTCTCTTCATACACTCCTGCAGGCGTGAAGGAACTGACTCTGCCAAGTTGTGGATTATTTGTGGGTCTTAATTATTCCACTCCTCACGAATGGCTGCCTCCAGCTAGGGGACGGTATTTGTGCCCTTGCCTTGTAGAAGAAGCTTGCTAATGCTCCACTTATTTTCTATCGGGCAAATTGCTTGGCCAATCACTTATGAAGTCTACCTGACAGTCAACAATCCATTGTATTACATATTATGTTGTGTGACATGGGGGGTACCATCCTGCATTAAACACATCAGCGCGGCATTTTTTAAAAGACCCGGGCAAATAATTACAAAGCAGCTCCAAGTACTTAAATTGGTTCATCATCACATTCCTGGGTAGCACAACAAGATCACCAGTTCCAAAGTACGAGAAGTAACCCTACACCATTAGAGACTCAGATTAGATTTTTTAGATTGACTCAGGATGCTTAAATGTGTTAAAAGCGAACTTGGGGTCAAGCGAATCACTCTCGTGGCGCCTGTACGCATTAAAAGTACGACTTCCAGGAAAAGAAAACGTTGCCTCGTCACTCCACAGCACTTGCTGCCACTTAGTCGTATCCCACTGAGTGTTAGCCTTGGCAAAAGCGATCCTACGCTGCCTCTGGACAAGTGTGAGGGGTGGCTTCTTGCGTGCGCGGTGGCTGAGAAACTGCAGGCTCGTCATGGATGCGGCGGTGAACGGTCCTTACAGAAACATCACCTAGAAGTAATTTTTTTTCTTTCAATTCCCGTGCTGACAGACGTGGATTAGCATCAAGTTGCATCTTAAGAACAGTTAACATGCGTTGTGAAATTTTTTGAGCTTTCCCTGGCAGTCCGTTGTGCACAGGTATTGCCAACCTGCCGTTATCTCGAAATCGTTTAATCCAAATCTGAGCTGATCGTTCACTCACACCAACAATTCTTGATATTTCCTTAACAGGTTTCTTGCCCTTATGCAGACTAATAATTGACGCTATTTGTTGTTTTGTTAAATGTTTCCTCTTGCCCACTGTGGAAAAAAAGCAAAGAAACAACGGGCGTTGTGGCAATAAATAGGGACAATTTCGGGGGGGGGGGGGTGTAAAACTCATAAATCTTCATTCACAAAATTTATGAGGGCAACTGTTGAACGTTTTAATTTCTAGCGGACTTGTCCTCCAGTCTCCCTTCGCTGCCAAAGGTACAATGCCTGCCTCAGCCCCAGCTGGCTGGCGTGGAGGGGTGTGAGACACTTCAGCAAAGATCACTTCCAGTCGGCCACCTCGCGCATAATGCAAAGGCGAGGAGTGTATAAAACCAAATGATTTAATTTTCCCTTTTCTATAAATTTCAAGTATTTCTCTTGAAGTTTTTGCTAATCTCAGCCCTTTTCCCAAATTGAAGATAATTCCCTTATTACTAGGCTGTTTATATTATTAAATGCTGTTTCTGATTGACCTATTCTTGTTTTGATTTCTTTAGCTAATGTTATTACCCAAATACAAAAACAAATCCAATTGTTCAAGTTCGTTGTTACCATAATTTGTAAGTTAGGATTTAGTTCCAGTTTGAAAACAAAACAAAAACAAACCTTACTCTCATATTTACAGCATTAACTCTTAAACCACATTCTTCACTTTTTCCCACTAATCTATTAACCAGTTTTTGTAACTCTTCTTCACTATCCATGATAAGAGCAGTATCATTTGTATAGCGTATATCTAATATTACTTTACCATTAATTCTTGTTACCCCACTGTTACTTAGACCTTCTCTCATTAATAATTCTGAATATACTGTATATTGTACAATGTTGGAGACAGAACATAGCCTTGTCTTACTCCGTGTCTAATTTGAAACAATTAGTAACTTATTATTTACTAACACTGCAGCCTCCTGTTGCCAGGAAAGTTTTGTTATTTTTTTTTATTTTTTTTTTTATTTATTTTTTATTTTTTTTTTTAGAATTCTAATATAGCCTTCATTAATGTCTATGTTTCACCCCATCAAAAGTTTTTTCTTCAAAATTAATGAAGTAGATACACAAACATCTTTGGACCTCAAATGCCCTTTCACTCAAAATTCTCAAATTAAATTTAGAGCTTAGTTCCTTTTCCCTTTCTAAATCCATTTTGATCTTCATTAATTCACTGTCTACTTTAAGTTTTATTTTACGCAAAATTAAAAATTATTTTTTATAAAACTTAGCAAGCATGACTTATTAAGCTAATTGTTCTAAACTGGGAGCACTCTACAGTAAGTCTTCTGGCTTTTTAGATAATAATACAAATATTTATTATTTTTTAAATCCCTGGGAAGGTCTCATTTGAAGTATATAGAATTGCACCATCCTGTGGACACGCCCTGGCGCCTACCAACCACTGCCTTGCTGATTAACCTTGGTAGGTATAAAAGGCTTCGGGAGTAAACCCCGAAGAAAAATCAGCGGTGGAGCCCCACATCAGGCAAACATGTCTACAGAGTTCCATTAAGACGCTCAGAGTCCCACTGAATCACTCATGTCATGCCTTCTTTATTAGTGCACACACCCCAATACTGGATACAGATGATGACATCAAGTAAGCCTTTTACCCGGACCTTGCGATCTTGACAGAGCACTAACCTCTATCCCCAGAGAAGATAAGGTTGTGAAGGTTATGCTCCTAAGTGACTTCAATGCCAGAGTTGGCAAAGATGCTGACATATGGCAGGGAACTATAGGAAAAATGGAGTAGGCAACTGCAATCCCAACGGGCTACTCCTCCTCAGCAAGTGTGCTGAGCACAACCTTAATATCACCAACAGCTTGTTTAGGCAGGCCGACAAGTTCAAGGGTACTTGGCAACATCCACGATCCAAACATTGGCATCTTATTGACTATATCATTGTCAAAAAAAGAGGTCGCCGAGATGTCCTTATCACCCGAGCCATGCATGACTCAAACCACTGTGACATATCATCGGCTCATCATAGCCAAACTCTCCCTTCATGTCGCCCAAAAATGGCAAAGGCAACAAGCCTCTAGAAGAGGTTTTAACACCAAGCAGTTAGAGCAGTGGTTCTCAACCTTGTTTGCCCCATGCACCCCTTTCACCATTGTCTGCCTCAAAAAGTGCATTTCAAATAATATGCATATAATACTGAAAATCCTTTATTTTTTCCATATTAGTATCAGTTTTCCCCCCCTGGTTGAGAACCCCTGAGCTAGAGGATCAAGAGATAGCAGGTGCTTTCAGAGAGAAGCTTGACAATGTGTCGATAAATAACCCAACAACAAACAACCTGAATCCCAGTACCGAATGGTTTGTCTTCGACACTGTTATAACAAAAACCTGCAGAGAGACCCTAGGCTAAAACGAAAGAATACACCAGGACTAGTTTGATGAAAATGACCCGGAAATCAACTTACTTGCAGATCAATACAAGATGCGCTAAGTTTTCAATTCCACTCAAACATTGTAAGGCCCAACTACTCATGGCGTGTCCCCCGTCCGCTTATCGGTTAGTGTTAGAAAGAGCACTACCATTTGCTGCTCAACCCACCTCAGCTATCCTCCATCCTGAGATGAGGTAATTACTACCATTAATAACAAAGACACAGGGACTGATGGAATCCCAGTCGAGATGTATAAAGTAGAACGACCTCTACTTACCAGCCATTTCCACTCTCTCCTGGAAAATATATGGGAAAAGGAGGAAATCCCCCAAGATCTTAAAGACGCCTCCATTGCTAATATTTATAGGAGCAGGGGAAACCGGCCATACTATGACAACTACCGCGGGATCTCGCTGCTGTCAGTAGCTAGCAAGATTATCGACCGAATCCTCCTAAACAGACTTCTTCCTGAGGCGGAAAACATCCTCCCAGAATCTCAAAGCGTTTTTAGACCATCATGCGGCACCTCTGACATGATCTTTGCTACCCGCCAGAAAAGGAAAAGAGCAAAGAACAGCGCCGTAATTTGTACATGGCCTTCACTAACCTTAATAAGGCCTTAGACTCGGTCAACAGGGAAGCTCTCGAGCGTACCCTCAGTCGTTTGGTTGACCATCAAAATTCATCACCATTGTAAGGCAACTCCAAGATGGCCTGAACGGCTGTGTACTGCGCAATAGCGCACCCAGTCTGAATTATTCGCCATCCAAACGGGGGTAAAACAAGCATGAGTACTGGCACCAACTCTCATTTCCATTTTCCTTGCTGCCTTCCTTACTCGTGCCAGCGCCAATTTAGCCGGCGGAGTGGACATCCAGTACAAGATTAAGAGACTTTCCAACATAAGACGACTCCAGGCAGGAAGAAAGGTGTTGGTCGCTTCCATCACAGAACTTCTGTATGAAGACGACCTCACTCACGTCGTTCATACTGAAGGCGACCTACAGGAGATCCTGAATACCTATGCAAATGTGTATGCACGATTTGTCCACTACCCGACCATCCATCAAAGTTAACGGTACTACCCTCTCTAATGTAACCCACTTTCAGTATCTTGACTCCCACCTGTCCACCACCGCGGACATCAATGAATAGAGACTCAACATCGGATCATATATGCATATCAACCTTTTGGCCGACCCCGTACCAGTGTTTTCAACTGTAGGGAGCTGAAATTATCTATAAAGCTACACGTATATCGAGCACTGGTCCTCCCCACCCTGCCATATGGTAACGATATATGGGTCACATTTGAAAACTTTCACCAATGTAGTCTACATTCCATCCTCCGAGTTCGCTGGGGGGACAAGAGGGCAAAGGCCAGGATTCTCGCTGACACCAACTGTAGGAGCATTGAGGTGAACTGGCCCTTTAACCATTGATTCTTGATGAGTTAATGGGGCTGGAACATGTAAAAGTATGTAGGGTTTTAGTAGCGAAACCCAACTGTCTTCCTTCTATTTATTAAGAAAATATATTACATACAGTTCCAAGTGTATATCACAGTAACTTAATCACTGTAGCTATGAGTGTTAAAAGAGGACGGAAGGCTTTGTTAAAAAGTTCTTTTTAAATACGTCCTGTTGGTGTGAGGGGTTGAGTAAGAGTGCCTGTAATACCCATCGAGGGAGAACGGTAATATAACCGACGTCCTCTCTCGAGGGAAGACGGAACCATCCACGATGGCTCTCAATAACGTCTTCCTCTAGTCAAGGATATCAAACTACTGCCCGCATCAGGCGACCAGAGAGCCGGCTACTCAATGCCTTAGCTCAGCACTAAGTGACGCGACTTCCCGTGGGCATACCTTATCACGTGCTCTGAACATGCTACCTCATAGCTAGTGGAAATTTACAGGGGATGATAGAGTATACAAATCTAATGTAATTAACCCATTTATATAAATATTTCTGCCTATAAGACAGGGGCTATTGCAGAGGCTACAATTATCCATGAACAACACACACACACACACATCAGCCAGCCCTCAGTGAGACAAGACGTGTTCTGTAGGCGCTTGTGATTGGCAGCCAGGCCAAGTCTGTTTGGCCCTGCCCTCCCTTCCTATATCCCAACTCCCTATCAACCTCACTACACCGTGATTTATCAGCAAAACATTAAGTGATCAGTGCAAAGATTGGTTACCAAGCAGTGATTCAATAGTGTAATCCAAGGAAAAGCACAAAAACAAGCACGATTCACAGCAGTGTAATACCATACCGTGGGCACTTTGTCGGTCACCTTCAAAGTGCCAGCGACAAGGACCACCGCGGTGTTTATATATAGTTTATATATACCGGATATAAGGACTCGTGATGTTTACAACTAAACAAATATTAACAGATATCTACCAGTGTCAGTGGCCCTCAAACAGCCGCCACTGAGTTTATGGCCACCGCGTGCAAACACTTTCGTCCGTCCACAACAACAGATATCAACAAATGTCCACCAATGACTTACTCCCGACGTGTCCTGTACAATCTAAAACATGACAATGGTTATCCTGATGGCAGTGTCATCGCGCGACTAAAATCACTGAACATATTCCGTGCACGCAGCCGTAGACAAAGACGTCATAAACAGAAGCCCATTCGGGCCATCACCTCCACTAGAAAACCAGAGAAACCTACTCCTGACACACCGTACCATTACTGAAGTTCCCCGAATATGGTACGGTCTCCCCTCCTTACTGCTCTCCAACGTCACTTCCTTAGCTAATAAATTTGAAGAATTGGCAACCATGGTCTGATCAGTAACTGCCAACGTCGTTGTCATATGCGAAGCTTGGCACATTGTTCCTGAAGCGTGCTTCATTCTCATGGACACTGAGGGGGCATTGCCCTCTTCTGTCAAGAGGAACTACGCCCGTCACGCCTGGATGTTTTAGTCCCAGCTGATAAGGAGGCATTATGGGTGCGTGTTGTGTCATGTGCCCACCCGCGCCACACTGCCTCTATCATATACTGTGTGGCATACCACCCACATCGCTCACCCACCAGAGACACTCCTTATCAATCACCTCATTACCACCTCATACCACCTCAGAGTTAGGTACCCATGTGCCAAGCTAGTACTGTGCGGGGATTATAACTAAATTAACACCACTGATATCCATGACCAGCTGTCACTATCACAAGCTGTGAGCTTCACCACACACGGTTAAAATACCCTTGATCTTATCTTAACTGACTAAGCAGACCAGTACCAACCACCTGAACCAATGCCTCCTATCGGGTGTAGCACACACCTATCAGTGTTCTGGTCTCCAGCTCCCACTACCAGCTAAGTGCAGAGACCCTACATCAAGACCTACAGGCCGATAACTGACTCTGCAGTGCGTCTCTTCGGGCAGTGGAGAGCTCACCATCCCTGAACTGAAGTGCTTAGTGTGGATGACGGATGGCGTGGACACCAAATAGATAAATTATACCAACACCGCCACGAAAGCTCACCACCACCACTTCTTCCCCGAGAAGTCCGTCACATCACACCCACCTGACTTGCCCTGGATCATATCCCGCATCAAAAGACTTATGCAACAGAGAGACAGCGCCTTTTATCTCAATGACCACAACCGCTTCAGGTCCCTTCGCAACCAAGTCATCCGTGAAATACGCACTGCAAAGAAATCCCACTTCCCAACCAAGCTGCAATACCTGAAGCAGACCAACATTAGTCAGTGGTATGGCAAGCTTAAAGGACTCTCTGGACTAAACAATATGGCACACCCACTCCCCTTCCTGGGCCATCTCATTGCAGCTGAGCAATCAAACAACCATGTCGCAACTATTTGCCAGACGCTTCCCCGGCTTGACACAACCAGTCTCCCTGCTTACCTACCACCCCCCTTTCCCACTGACTTAGTAGAAGAGTTTGAAGTAGCAAAACGTCTGGACAAACTGGAGTTAAAGTGCTCCACCACCCCCTTTGACTTACCAATGAAACTCCACAAGATGCCTTGCTGATTGGAAGACCTCATATGTATCACCAGTACCCAAGTCAACGAACCTACAATCCTTAAATGAATTGCGACCCAGTGTTATCACCCCTATACCCAGCTTAATCTGCAAAAGTTTCATGTTTGACTGGGCATATACTGATATTGCAGGCGCCATAGATCCTCAGCAATTTGGAAATATGAAAACTTCCTCCACCACTCACTGTCTTGTCAGTTTTCTCGACTGCTTATACCGCTATCTGTAAAAACGAAAGACGTCTGTGTCTGTCGCTTTCATTGACACTTCAGCAAAGCATTTGACCTAGTCGGCCACAATTTAATCATCAACAAAGCTATCGGCCTCAGGTTTCAAAGAAGTCTTTCCGAGGACTTACAGACTTCCTTAGTGACCGACTCCAAGCCTTACGCTTCCGAGGTGCTGTCTCCACTTTTCAGTCACTCACCTGTAGCATCCCCCAAGGCACCAAGATGGGACCGCTCTGCTTCCTTATGCTTACCAATGATGCCCTAAGAGAAGCCTCTGCTCGTTGGAAATATATCGACGACTCCATCATTAGCGTCAGCGTCAACAACTCGGCACCCGACTACACGGGCCTCCAGGATTGATTGAACAGTCTCCAAAATTGGGCCACCAACAACCACGTCACCATCAGCCATACCAAGACCACGGTTATGCACATCAACCTCTTCTCCGACCTTGTCCCACCTCCCTCTATTACTTTTGGCCCCAACACACTCCAGGTTGTGGAGTCCACTAAGATCATCGGCGTCACTATAGATAACAAACTAAATTGGAAAACACAAGTCAGTACAATCGTCAAATCTTCCAGTTTTCGTCTCCACGTTCTCCGCCGACTAGTCCCTCGGAGTTCCTGCACCCGAGTTCCTCAGTGTTAACTCAATTAACATTCATACTTCCCAAGCTGACCTATGCCCCCTTGCCTGGTCTTCCTCCCTAAATACCACACAACGTAAACATCTAGAAAAAGTCAAGATCGATCATCACATTGACCCTCTCGGCTCTCTCTGACCATCACCACGACCTCATCTGCAAATTTGGTGAGAAGCTTCTGCACCATCCTCGAACACAGGCTCCTACTTCCACCCGAGATCCCTCGTCCACGAATTACTGTTCGACACCACAACCGCATCCAGCCCATACGAGCACGTACTGATCGCTATGAGAACAGCCCAGTCTCAACCATTGTAAAAATTATCGACAACTCGTAATTAATCAATGTATTCACTCCCAGTCAATCTTACTTTTTTGCACTGTCACTATTTGAAATGCCCTGTAGTATAGCCTTCCGGTTGCCATGCTCTTTCAATAAACCGTTCATTATCATTAATTCACAAACACTACTACTCCTACTTTGTTGTCACTCGGAATCGAGTACGACGATCATCCAGCTATGATACAATGATATGAGGTATGAGGGATGTCACCTAGGTGAGTGAGTTTTGAGGTGACTAAAGAGACCAATACGGGACCCACAGCATCGTTCACATTCGTTGCACATGAGGAGGGCTCCATCTACTACGGGAGGGTTGGTTGCAGCGTCTTTCCGGCGTTGGCGCTTGTCTGCCTCGGCTTGCAGTCGGGCTAACTCGAAAGTATTGATACCTTCTCGTGTGGTGCTCCTCCAAGCGTTACTATGTGGAGTAATCGACTCCCAGTTGAAGGGGTCGATTTGGCACATTTTCAGGTTTGTCTTAAATCTATCCTTATACCTTTTCAATTGCCCGCCAGGATTACGTTTACTATTCGTAAGGTGCCTGTAAAGAACTGTAGCTGCTTTGGCAGTCTACAGCCGTCCCTGACCAGTCATAAGTAGTTGTTTTTGGAATGGCAGCCTCGATGCTCCTACAGTTGGTGTCAGCAAGAATGCTGGCATTTGCTCTCTTGTCATCCTAGCGAACTCGGGGGATGGAGTGTAGACTACGTTGGTGAAAGTTTTCAAGTGCCGTGAGGTGCCTCCTGTATATTACCGATGCCTTACTGCCATATAGCAGGGTGGGGAGGACCACTGCTCGATATACAGTACGTGCGGCTTTGTAGATAATTTCAGCTCCCTACAGCTGAAGATACGATTTTGGAGTCTGCCAAAGGCTTGAGATGCACATCTGATCCAATGCTGAATCTCTACTTCGATGTCTGCGGTGGTGGACAGGTGGGAGCCGCGATACCAAAAGTGGGCAACATTAGAGAGGGTAGTACCGTTAAGCTGGATGGAAGGTGGAGGTGTGTCTGAACCAGGGGCAGGTTGAAAGAGAATCTGAGTCTTACGTACATTCACCTCAAGGCCGAAGTGTTCATACGCGTCTGTGTAGGTGTTCAGGATCTCCTGTAGGTCGTGTTCAGTGTGAGCAACAAGGGGGAGGTCATCTCCATAATGAAGTTCAGTAATGGAAGCTGCCGACACCTCTGTTCTTGCCTTGAGTCGTCTTATGTTGAAAAGACCCCCTTTCACCCGGTACTTGATGTTCATCCCGCTATCTAAATTGGTACTAGCACGAGTAAGGAAGACAGCCAAGAAGATGGAAAAGAGAGTTGGTGCCAGTACACACCCTTGCTTAACCCCTGTTTGGATGGGGAAGAACTCTGACTGGGTGCCGTTGTGCAGGACACTGCCGTTCATGCCATCGTGGAGTTGCCTCACAATGGCAATGAATTTTGGTGGGCTGCCAAAACGACTCAGGGTCCACCAGAGGGCTTCCCTGTTGACCGAACCGAAGGCCTTGGTTAGGTCGAAGAAAGCCATGTACAGGTCATGACGCTGTTAGTTCTCTGTACTTTTCTTGTATCTGGCTAGCTACGGAGAGCAGTGAGATCCCACGGTAGTTGCCACAGTGTGACTGGTCTCCCTTGTTTTTATAAATATTTACAATGGAGGCGCCTTTAAGAGCTCAGGGGATTTCCTCCTTTTCCTATATATTCTCCAGGAGAGAGTGGAGACGGCTGGTAAGCAGAGGTCCTCCTGCTTTATACACCTAGGCTGGGATTCCATCAGGCCCTGGGGCTGTGTTATTTTTCATCTGTTTGATGGCAGAAGCTACTTCATCTAGGGATGGAGGAAAGTTGACGTGGGTCAGCTCTGGATGCTGAGGGACCTGCTGGGTAGTTAGAACAACAACATCAGTGTTTCGGTTGAACACTGTATGGCAATGCTTATTTCCAGCTCTGAAGGAAGCCTTCATCGTCTTTAATTATGAGGTTGCCGTCAAATGAGCAGAAGGGGCGGTGCGCCCCAAGTTATTGGCCCATAAAATGTTTTAGTGGAAATGAAAAATTCGCGCATTTTGTGCTGATCTGCAAGTTTTTGTGCTTTACATGCTTTATTTTTAAGCCAGTCGTTCTTTAGATTCCGAAGTTCCCGCTGCGCTGAGGGTTGTTCTGCTAATCAGTAAAAGCAGCACGTTTATCATCGATGAGTACTTTGATTGCCGGGTCATTTTCTTCAAACCAATCCTGGTGTATTCTTTTGATTTAGCCGAGGGTCTATCTGTAGGTTTTTGTCATAACAGTATTGAGAGTATCCCATTCGGAACTGGGATTCAAATTTGTTTGCTGTTTGGTTGTTTATAAGCCCTTGTTCGAGCTGCTCTCTGAAAACTTGTGGTACCGCTGGTTCCTCCAGACGCTTAGTATTAACACCTCTTCTGGAGACTTGCTGCCTTTGCCGTTTTGGGGCGACGTGAAGTGAGAGCTTGGATGTGACAAGTCGATGGACATTGTCAGAGCCACGCATGGCACGGGTGATGAGGACATCTCAGCGATCTCTTTCTCTGACAATGATATAGTCAACAAGATGCCAGTGTTTGGATAGTGGGTGTTGTCAAGAACCCTTGAACTTGCCGGCCTGCCTAAACAAGGTATTGATGATAGCGAGGTTGTGTGCAACACACTTGCTGTGGAGGAGTAGGCCGTTGGGATGACACTTGCCTAGTCCATTTCTCCCGATGGTTCCCTGCCAAATATTAGCATCTCTGCCAACTCTGGCATTAAGGTCGCCAAGGAGCACAACCTTTTCTTCTCTGGGGATAGAGGTTAGCACTCTGTCGAGGTCGGCGTAAAAGGCCTCCTTGATGTCATTCTCTGCATCCAGTGTTGGGGCGAATGCACTGATGAAGAAGGCATAACGTGAGTGATTCAGTGGGACTCGAAGTGTCAAGAGGAGTTCGTTGATCCCAATAGACATCTCAGTTGGCATGTATAGGATGTGTTGGCGGACGGCAAAGCCAACTCCATAAATGCGGTTTCTTTCAGCAGCAGGCATACCCGTCCAGAAGAAGGTGTAGTCAGACCCCCGTTTTGTGAGTTGGCCCTCATATGGGAGCTGGGACTTACTGATGGCTGCTATGTCGAGGTTATACCTAGCCAACTCTTTTGCCATAAGGACAGTTTTTCTTTCAGGAAGCGCATTTGTGCCAGTATGCAGAAGGGTCCTGACATTCCATGCAGCGACAATAAGAGGTTGTATGGTTTGTTTTTGAATGGATCTGTGATTTTGGTTGTGTTTTCGACCGCATAAGGATGACCTTACTGGCTCCCCAAAAGGGCTACTGAGTCGCACAGACAGGACTGGATTGTACTGTACTGCTGCCTAGATCCCAGTGCATAAACGATCATCTGATCTGTGCCACCCATGTGCAGAGTTGTGACTAGAGACTCCCAGCAGTCATCTCTGCCTGTCCCCGTCGTCACTCGTCTGTTGCCGGAGGACTTTTGGGGGTATAGAGGTTTTGATGGCGATGAGAGGTATGATGAACTGGATGATGGCGTGAGTTGATTTATGTGGTAAGGCAGGAGTGCAGGCTGCATCCACACATCTTGGGTCTCCCCTTTCCTGATCCAGTGGTGCAAGTGTTGCAACGACTGGGGAGAGAGAGGGAGAGTAGCAATGGACTGCCGATAGTTCAGTTTTTTGGGTTTCGCCTTAGTAGCCTGTCCATCAGGCATTGCCTTCGTCCGCCGGTGTAGTTGTTGGGTTTCCATGGTGGTCATCTCTTTCGCCTACACCGCCGTTGGGGTGTTGTTGGAGCTCTGTAAGCATGTCTGCCTGATGCGGGGCTACACCACAGATTTTTCGTTCGGGATTTACTCCTGTAGCCTTATACGTGCTAAGGTTAATCCGCAAGGCAGCGGGGTAATGGTTGGTAGGCGCCAGGACGTATCCACATGCTAGTGGGCCCATGCTCCGTCCCTCTGGGGCCCACTGCTACTCCGAGATTCCCTGCTGATCTAGCCTGGGCCCACGGGGCACCCAGTTTCCGTGTGTTGCCACGAGGAGGCACAGCAGGAGTCTTGATGGTGAGGAGGCATGTACTAGAAGGGGCAGACTTATGCAAGTTGCTTCCCTGTTCGCCACTAGGGCTAGCCAGCGGCAGCAGCTGAAAGCGGGAGGAAGCAAGCAGTGCTTGCACCTTAACACTAATATAGTGCTGCAACTCTAGACGCATTTCACCACCCTGTGTCTGGCTGCACACACACACATTCACACACGCACACACACTCACACAAAATACCACATACATACACAAAAGCAGAGAAGACAAACACTCGGACATTGACTTAGTGCCTCACTCTGATGAAAGGTAAACAATAAAGTGACCTCCAGGAACCAAGACTTAATCATGTCTCTTAAAGCCAACTCGTGTGGAAACGAGAGTCAAAGCCACCGAGTGTGTATATTAATATGCTAGGGACACATGGTTTATATATAATGTGTATACAAGTGTCAGGGTCACCTGACGTATATACAGTGTTTGGGCCACTTGGTGTTTATATATAACAGTGTCTGGGACACCTGGTGTGTGTAAATAAGTGTCTCAGTCACTTGGAGTGCATATAACAGTGATAACAGTGTCTGGGCCACCTGATATGTATATAATAGTGAAAACAGTGTCTGGGCCACCTGGCGTGTATATAACAGTGATAATAGTGTCTAGGCCACCTGGTGTGTATAAAACAGTGATAACAGTGTCCAGGCCACCTGGTGTGTATATAACAGTGATGACAGTGTCCAGGCCACCTGGTGTGTATATAACAGTGACAACAGTGTCTGGGCCACCTGGTGTGTATTTAACAGTGACAACAGTGTCCAGGCCACCTGGTGTGTATATAACAGTGATAACAGTGTCCAGGCCACCTGGTGTGTATATAACAGTGATAACAGTGTCTGGGCCACCTGGTGTGTATATAACAGTGATAACAGTGTCTGGGCCACCTGGTGTGTATATAACAGTGATAACAGTGTCTGGGCCACCTGGTGTGTATATAACAGTGATAACAT